>NW_003852400.1:34560131-34568643 GCF_000181295.1 Otolemur garnettii
TTAGAGAGAGTAGAACAAATAATATTCTAGTAACGCATTGGCACAAAAGATGTTTTAGCTCTTTTTTTTTTTTTTTTTTTTGCCATATAGGTCATAGTTAGATAGGAGATAGATAGCTAGATAGCACGTACAAATAAATTCCTGATTTCTGTACCTTTAGAGAGAGTAGAACAAATAATATTCTAGTAACAATGATAACATCTGGCATCCTACTCTTCATTTCTATATACCTTTCTCAATTAAAAAACACCCAGGACTTGAAGAAATAAGTGATTCCAAGTATTAGGCAAGAACAGTATAAAGTGACACTGAAGCATTTTATTGTGCCAGAAAATTTTAAAAAGAAATTCTTCAAGAATTATAGACAGATGTCAATCAGACATCTACATTAGCTTAAAGAAGTTCCCTCAGACAAAATGTAGAGAAATTCGAGAATCAAACAATTAAGGGTACAAGCATATTATAATTCATGGAATAAAATGAAAATACATGAATCCTTGTTTATACAAGTAAAATAAATACGAAGGAAAAACATTATTTTTACACAGTTGAATATAAGCTTAGACAGGATGATTTACTTTGAAAATGAGCTTTTGGCAGTCATCTTAGAAATAATCAAATCAAGGAAGAGTAGTCACTGCATGCAGAATATAATGGGTAAATAATTGGTTAGGGACAGAATATACTTACTTTCAAGATATCCTGCGAAAAATTGCAGCAGAACCTCTGTAATTTGGCCACCCAAGGGACTATAATAAACTGGTCAACATAAGAAACTAGGCCTTAGTACATGTGGTACAAGTTGGGTCTATGAAAATTATGTCAACTTAAGGAGGTGGTCAATGTAGGGAGGTAATCAACTGCTGGGGTTCCATAATTATTAGTTATAAAAGAAAATACAGTAATGTTGCAGTGGAAGTATCTGTAGAATGTGTTAACCAAGTAGTCAAAACATTGTCTCCAGCTTTCAACGAATGGTAAAAGGAAGGAAAAATACAGTCTGAAAAGCTGAAGAAGGCATAAGAACCAGGCTTAGTTACACCAGAGATTTTGGCATTATTAGACTGAAATTTTAAAAACCATGGTTAATATGCTAAAACTCCAAAATTAAAAGTAGACAGCCTGTACGAACAGGTAGCTATTATAAGCAGAAACTGAAAATTCTAAGAAATAGTTAAAATGAAATGCTAACAATTAAAAACACTGTAATGTGAATTAAGAATGCCTATCTGGCTCATAGAGCCGATATCATTGTAGAAAAAATTGGTGAACTCAAAGATATGTCAGTACAATCCACCCAAACTGAAATGCTGCAGGAAACATTTAATTGAAAAAGTAAAAGAACATACAAGAATTGTGGGACAATTTCAAATATTATGGTGTCCATATAATAGAAATACAAGAAAGAAAAGACAAAAAGATGTAAAGTTATGCTTAAAGTAATAATGACCAACAGTTTTCCAAAATTAATAACAGACATCAAACTATGCATTTATGAAACTCAGAAACATAAGGCAAAATACATATACAAAGCTATGTCGTATCATATTCAAAATGCAGCCAGCCAAAGACAAAGAATAAACCTTGAAAGAATCCAGAAAAATATTCATGTATTATCCTACCTATAGAAGAATGAGGATAAGAATTATATTGGACTTCCCTTCAGAAACCATGCAAGGAAGAGGAAATCAAACTTTGTGCTGAAATAAGAAAACTCCAACTTAGAATTACAGACTTAGAGAGGTTATTCTTAGAAAGTAAAGGGGAAATAAGAATTTTCCCAAACAAAAACCAAGGGAATGTGCCACCAATAGATCTTTCTTGCAATAGATGTTGAAAAAAAAAAAATTCTTTAGAGAAAGGGGAAATAAGGAAGTTTGGAAATCTGAAATGACCATTAGAGAAAGAATAAATGAAGGTAAAATAACATATACCATTTTTATTATTTTCAATTTATCTAGCAGATGATTGTTTAATATACTAATAGCAAACAGCATATTGAGTGTAACCATAGCTATAGATAAGTGAAATTAATGATAGCAATATTATAAAGAATTAGAGAAAAATGGAAATACCATGAGTATTTACATGTTATGGTTTTATTTTTATCTTTCATAGGTATGTGGTTCAGATAAAGGGAGTCTAATATGCTATCTGCAAAACCCATAAAACTAAGTGCATGCTCTTGGGCAAAGTCTAATGAAGGTATTTCTAATGTAATTTGAAAACAACTAAAGAAAACCTTGCTATAATGATAAAGTCTATTTTTAAAAAGTTCCCAATTGTATTAGTTATAGATTGTATTTAAGAACAAGTAATGGTAATCCAAATACAGTAGAACCTCTGTAAGTTGACCACACAAGGGACTATTGCAAGCTGGTCAACAAACAGAGGTGGTCAACATAAGGAAGTAGGCTTACTGTACTGATAGGTACATGTGGTGCTTGTCTTATCTATGAAAATTAAAGAAGTAGTTAATGTAGGCTGGTGGTCAATGATGAAGGTCCTAGTAAAGTGATTTAACTAAATATGAAGTTATTTTTCTTGCTTACCAGGAAATGTAGACAGCTGTCAGGACTAGTACAGCAGGTGTCATAAAATATGTTTTCTATTCTGCTACTCTTTAAGACTGATGTCACCTTTATCATTGCTTCTTAGTAGCAAATGATATACTACCAGTCCAGCTTCCAGTTCATGTTCCAGGCAGGATGACAAAGGAGGTGATGAGAAGAATGTAGCACCCAGCAGATATCCATAATGTTACATTGGCTATAATTATCTATCCTATTTGCAGGGTAGATTGGAAAACATAATTTTTACCTGGGTAATTGTTTCTATCAAATAAAACTAGAAAATGGATTTTGAGCTGTCAACTGGCAGTGTCTGCTACATCAAGAAATTAAGGCCTGGTTATTTCCACCACTATAGGCTAGATCCTCCATTAGTCTATATATGATTATTATTTATTTTTTATGAGATAGAGTCTCACTTTGTCACCTAGCAGAGTGCAATGAAATCATAGTTCACAGCAACCTCCAACTCTTGAGCTCAAGCAATTCTCTTGCCTCAGCCTCCCTAGTCACTGGGACTACTGGCACCCACCATAATGATTGGCTATTTCTATATAAAATTATTGATGATGAGGTACATACAGAGAACCTATCAATTCACTAATGACCATTTGGCCTTGAAAACACTGAATATTCATATGTTTATTGGTCATTAGTCTACCTTCTTTTGGAAAGCTTCTGTTCCTATCTTTTGTCCACTTTTTTAATAGGGTTGTTTGATTTTTTGTGTGTGTTGATTTGCTGGAGTTCTTTGTAGATTCTGGTCCTTAGCTTTTTATTGGATGTATAGCAAGCAAATATTTTCTTCCATTTTGTAGGTTGACTCTTTGCTCTATTGTTTCCTTGGCTGAGTAGAAGCCTTTTAATTTAATCAGGCCCCATCTGTTTTTGAGATTATCTTTAGGGTCCTCTTCATAAATTCTTTGCATAAGCTAATATCTATGGGAGTTTTTCCCACTTCTTCTTCTGAAATTCTTCTGGTTTCATGCCTTAGGTCTGTTATCTGTTGTAATAGACAGATATTCTTCTGGAATTCTTCTGGTTTCATGTCTTAGGTCTGTTATCCGTTGTGATAGACAGATAAGTCTGTTATCCGTTGTGAATTAATTTTCGTGAGTGACGAGAGGTGTGGGCCTTGTTCAGTTTTCAACATGCACTATCCAGTGTTCCCAGTAGATTAACATAATGTGATATAGGTATACCATGGAGCACTACTCAGCCATTAAAAACACTGGTGATCTAGTATCTTTTGCATCTTTGACTTAAAGTATACACAAACAAACTATGTAGCTAAAATGTGTGTGCCCCCATAATATTCTGGAATTTAGAAAAAAATAAAATAAAAAGGAATACATTATGTGTTACTTTCATTTCAGAGATCTGTCAATATTTTGAACAATATATTCATTACTACTTTTCTACTGATTTACTGATCTACCAGCAGTTCTACTGTTCTACTAATTGATCTTGTCTACTAACTACCACTGTCAACATCTCACTGCAATATTCTACAACCAAAGGTAGAGAAGGTGTATTTTATGTACATAAGTCATCAAATCATGCTACGTAATTTACTCAGATTATCTTAACATTTTTGCTGATATGGAAATAAAATTGTTCAGTATTTTTAAGCTAAGTAAGAACTTACTTGTTTTTTTAACTCAATCTGTGGTTCTCAAATTTAAATGTACATGAGAATCACCTGGGACTTCTGGTAAAAAATGGGCAGTCCAAATGTTTACTTCCAAATATATAGATTCAGAGGGTCTGGAAGAGGGCTCCAAAATAATTTAAATAATGTTCATAAGAAGTACAGGTGAACTGTAATACATAAACCCCATATATATTATTTTGAAAAATATTACATCAGGCAGTTTGACCATAAAGTTGTAGGTCTTAAAAAATATGTATCGTCACCTTCCATTTGGGTATAGCAGGAGTATACTCTTATTGAAAATACTTATTGATTTAAAATTAATTATTTAAGAGGCAATTTTCTCTTCTAATTAATGGGAAAAATATATCTGATTGATTTTTCTAATTTGTTGTTGTGATAAAACAAACTACATGGGTTTCATCTTTATTGTTACTTCTTAGTTACAGATACATGGTAACACTCCAGCCTCAAGTTCCTGTTCCAGGCTGGATGACAAAAAAAGGGACAAGGAGAAAAAGGTGGTACCCAGTAGATTTCCATACTGTCACATTGGATATCCTGTGACAGGGTAGGATAAGCTGGGGAATATAATCTTTTGCTGGATAATTTTTCCTGTACAGTAAAACTGAGACTCTTTTATGCTTTGGATTCTACTCTTCAGCTCTATCTTTTATTCCATGACCATAGCTCAGTTTGTCATTAGCTTTTAGGTAGATTTTTGCAAGAGCTTATTAAATGACTCCCTGACTGCCTTATCATTAATACATGTAGATGTCATAGATTCAACTAGTTGGAATAGATCTTACAAGACATAACTACATATCATCTTATTTCATTAAAGAAAGAAGTGCAGAAATAATGAATAATGAATTTTTCTAAAGTCAAGCTTCTTTAAGTAATGGTACTGAAATTTGTAAAACTGAAGTAAAATGTAATCTGAGTAATTTTCCTCAATTTTAAGCAACTCTTGTAAAATGTATCATATCTGTAGTATAAAATATTTAGAAAAAAAGTATGTATTGATTGGAAAAGAAGAAAAAGGAGACAAAGTAGAAGTTTATCAGAGCAGTATGGTAGAAAGATTAAAGCTCTTAGAATAATACTTTCCAAGTCAATCCTCTTTTCATATCATGTGAAAGAATCGTAATCAAACTACCTTAAGCACAAATGAAAGAATTTATAGGGAAGTTACAGCGATATCTCAGAAACCCCAGGTGGGAACAATAGCTTATCTCACATCCTGTGGCTTCCTTTCTTAGTTCATTTTGTGTTGCTATAACAGAATATCAAAGACTGAGTGATTTAGAAATGGATTTAGCTCACAGTTCTGGCATCTGGGAAGTCTAAAATTGAAGGGGCTGGCAACTGGTGAAGGCCTTCTTGCTGTGGCATCCTATGAGGAAAAGGGATCCTTGTTATATACGCCTGCATAAAATTAGATGAATTGTGTCCTTATAGCTATATGAAAAGCAGAACTTAAAAGCAATGAATGTGGATATTTAATGAAAGAAATTTTCAAAGTATTGAAGATGCATACTGATTTCTTCTTGTTTGCTTAGAGTAAAATATGAGACGGAGTGAAGAACTAATAAGAAATGAGGACTTGATAATTTGGGAAGTTCATACCTATTCAGATTTCAAAGGTGCTAAAATTAGGTTATTCACTGTCAGGGAAGTATTCTCTGGCAAGAACAAAAATGTATGGCTAAAAAACTTTTTGCTAATGTTTCTTTGGATCACATTCACAATATTCAGTTACTTAGAGGGTTAAAGAGATTAGGCATTTGGCTCAAGTATCTCTCAGCAGATATCTAAATAGAAACAGGAATAGAGATGGCATTATCCAGGAGAAATATTTAGAGAAAGATTTTGTCTGCTAGAGTCAATATCCAAACATACATGAAAGGTCCACAAAGTTCTTGAAAATTTTGTATCAGCAGGAACACCGCCAGCTTGGAAAGGACAGAGAGGAAAAAATGAAAGATGGCTGCCAGATCCCCAAAGTTCTCTAGGCAGAAAACAAACTGACAAAACTACTTAACTTCAAAAATGCACTACTCTCAAAAAATCAGAGTGACTCCAAAAATGCAGGCTTGACCCCAGAGGATGGAGCCAAGAACCAGAGAGCCTTATTCCCAGACCTTGAAATGTAATGATTTCCCAGCTGGAATTAAAAATTACTCAGAGCTGATGACCCCTTTTATTCTTTCCATGTTCTTCCTTTTGAGTATCTGTACCTGTTATCCTACATCTATCTCATCATGGCATTTTGGGAGCTTATAACTTAGTTTCTGTTTCCCGAGTCCTCAGATGGAGAAGAATTTTGCCCTAGGAGAGAGTATATATAGGAATTTATATCCCTAGTTTAGATGATTTAAATGATGAGATTTGGGATTTCTGAGCTGATGTGATTTAAATGAGATTTTGGACTCATATAAGGAAACTTTTAAATTTAGTTAAATTTACATACATTTACATTTACCTAAAATTTTGGATTTAAGTTTCTGCTGTAATGGGTTGAGACTTTTTGAGGATCTTGGGGGTAGAATGAATGCATTTTGCATGTGGAACAGATAGGAATCTTAGGGCCAAATGGTAGACCAGAGTAGATAGAATCACAGTCCCTAAAAATGTCTCAACATCCCAATCGCAGGAACCCGAGAATATGTTACCTTACATGGGTATTTTCCCAATGTGATTAAATTAAGAATCTTAAAATGGTGAAATTATCCTGGATTGTTGAGGTCAGTTTTGAAATGACATTACTGTGTCGTGGTAACTTCATGTTGACATATTAGGAATTTCAAAAATGTTTGCCAAAGTGGCCTCACTTCTTGATTATCCTACCAGCTATGTATAAATATTCCAAATTCTCCGCATCTTTGCCAACCACTGGTTGTAGCTTAGCCATTTTATACAATGGCTAATGAAAATGAACAACTTTTTCTATGTATATTGATCATTTGTAGACAGGAGAGAAATATCTATATACTTCCTTTGTCTACCTTTTAATTATGTTATTTATCTTTTGATTTTAAAGTTGTATTGTAAAGATTTGGGTAAATCAGTTGATTTATCAATATGTCCTCCTACTTTTTGATTTCACCTCCTTAATGGAACCCTCTGAAGAACAAACTTCTTTAAAAATTTTAGAGAATTTTATTATATCCATTTTTTTGTCCTGTGTCCCTTGGGCTTTAGGTGCCATATATATCAAAATATTTTCTAATCGAAATCACAAATATTTAGTCCCACATTTTTTTTCTAAGGGTTTTATGTTTTTAACTCTTGTTATGAAACATTTTGAGGTTTTTTAAAAATATGGTAGGAAATGAAAATCCAATTTCATTTTTTTCAAATGTGTCTACCCAGTTGTCCCAGCATCATGTGTTGAAAAGGCTCTTTTTTCCTTCATTGAATTGTCTTGACACCCTTGTTGAAAAGCAGATGACCATGAACATGAGTTTATTTCAGTATTCTCAATTCTATTCCATTGATGTAGGTCTAGTCTCATACCAGTGTCACACTATCTTGATTAATATAGTTTCAATGGAAGCCTTGAAATTAGGAAGTGTGAGTTCTCCAACTTTGTTCTTTCTCAAAATTGCAATATTCTGAGTATATATTTCATTTGTACTATCTTTCCAATTTCTGCAACAACAACAAAAATCCCTGGGATTTTTATAGGAAGGCCAAAGAATCTGTAGATTAATTTGGGAATAATTGCCATCTTATTCTTTTAATCCATTGATGTGAGAGGTGCTACCACTTATTTAAGACTTCTTTAATTTCCTTCTGTGCTTAAGTCTTGCATATATTTGTCTAATTTTATATTTACATATTTTATTCTTTTTGATGCTATTGTAAACAATTGGAATTGTTTGCTTAATTTAATTTTGAATTGTTATTGCTAACATATAGAAATATAATTGGTTTCTGTATATTTATGTTATATCTGGCCACTTTGTTTATGGAGTTTATTAATTCTAATAGTTCCTCTGTCTATTTCTTAGAATGCCTGTATGCGTGATAATGTCATATGTAAACAGAGGTAATTTTCTCTTTCTTTTCCAAATTGAGTACCGTTGATTTTTTCCTCACCTAATTGACCTGGATAGAATTTTTAATATAATCCTGAATAGAAGTGATAAGAGAAGATATCCTTGTCAGTTTTTGAATTTAGAGGGAAATCACTCAGCCTTTCATCTTTAAAAATGATAATAATTACAGAATTTTGTAGATGTTCAGATATTCTCTCTTTCTTTCTTTTTTTTTTTTTTTTTTT
>NW_003852400.1:34568663-34578250 GCF_000181295.1 Otolemur garnettii
TTTTTTTTTTTTGTGAGACAGAGTCTTACTTTGTTGCCCCTGGTAGAGTGCTGTGGGATCATAGCTCACAGCAACCTCAGACTCTTGGGCTCGAGCAATTTTCTTGCCTCCCAACTAGCTGGGACTATAGGTGCCTGCCACAACACTGGGCTATTTTTAGAGATGGGGTCTTGCTGTAGCTCAAGCTTGTCTCAAACTCATAGTTTAGGTGATCTTCCTGCCTCAGCCTCCCACAGTGCTAGCATTACAGGTGTAAGCCACCATGTCCAGCCTGCAGATATTCTTTATCAGGTTGAGGAAGTTCCTTCCTTTTCTCACTTTTCTGACTGTCTTTATCATGCATTAGCATTGAATTTTGTAAAGTGTTTTTAATACACTTTCTGACTCTGTGTGTGTATGTATCTGTCTGTCTGTCTGCACCCCCTCCCCCATTTTTCTCTTAATGTAGTGTATTGCATTGAATTGTGTATGCCTTTCTGGGATAAATAACACTTGATCATGATGCATAGTCCTTTTTATATTAACTTTGACTCAGTTTTTGAGTATGTGATTTTAAGAATTATCACATCTATATTTATAAGGGATGTCAATCTCTAATTTTTTTATATCTTTGCCTTATTTTTGTTGTCATAGTCATACTGGCCTCATACCAGGAATTGGGAAGTATTTCCTTCTCTTCTGATTTAGGAATATATTATGAAGTACCAGTGTTGATTTTTTATATTTTGATAGTTTGTAGACATCAATAGTGACATCATCTGAGCCTGCCCTTTTCTTTGTGAAAAATTTTTTGTTTGGTTTGTTTTTACTTAATTAGTCTCTTTAATTGTTACAGGCCTATTTCTATTTTCCAGTTTTGATAATAGGTGTCTTTGAAGAACTCATTCATTCTATCTGTTATCTAAATTTTAAGTGACAATGTTGCCACTTTTGTTCATGACCCTCTATAATTTATGTCTTCTTAGTATCTTAACTTAAAAAAATTGCATTAGTATCAACTTAATTTCATTAGTGTATGGAATTTTGCTCCAGTGTAATTCCATACCCACCCACCCTCCTTGGTCCCACTATTTTTCATACAAATTATATCTTTTTGCAGCATGTGGCCATTTATAACATTTTATAATGATTGCTTTATTTGGTTGTCTTTCATATAAAATATTTGCTATTTAAAATATGTTATGCTATTTTTGATATATAACCATATAGTTACCTTTACTGGTGCTCTTAACTTCTTTGTGTGGATCTGAGTCACTGTCTAGGAATCTTTCATTTTAGCCTAAGAATTCCATTTAGTATTTATTGTAGAGCAGATCTTATAAATATTGAATAACCTCATGTATTTTTGTTTTTAATCTGAGTATATCTTATTCTCTTCTTCATTTTTTGAATAATTATATTGGTGGACTTACAATTCTTGTTTGACCATCTTTTCACTTCAACATTTTGAATATGTTGTCTTCCTTAGCAGAAAAATCTGATTCCAATGTCAATAAAATCCAGAAATATTTAAAATATTTTATGTTACTATTAACCATGGCAGTTATATATGTTTGAAATCTAGCAGAGTGCTTATGCATGTGACATTATTTATCTTACTTATAAAACATAAACTTGGTGGGCACACACTTTAGTGGACTACTTATTGTAAATCTGCTTTATACTAAGTGAAATTTTCCCTCACAGATTGAAAACATAATTAATTTGAAAAATCAATAAAAACAGTACAAGCCAAAGAATTCTATGAAAAGAGTGTTTTACACCTTAGATTTGGAGAAGGCCATTAGAGATCACCAAATTATGTGTTTCTTAGTGTGGGATACATACAAATGAATGGGTGGTGCACATAAAGTCAGAGAGAAGTTTTGTAGTACTAATATGTTGTACCCAAAACAAAATTTTTCCATTTAAAACTAGAAAAGAATTCTACTTATGTTTCCCTATGTTGACTACTTGAAAGATATTTAAAACTATTCTCCATGATAACTATTTGAACTACAAAATACGTAGAGATGAGTGTTACTTTCCCATGATGACTATTTGAAAGCTTTTTTTCATAACATGTGAAATACATGAACTATTTTTATAGTTCACTGTATACTATTTTAAAACTATTTTTATAGTTCACTGTATACTGTATACTGTGAAATTTCTTAGCCACCCATTGTTATGTTCAGCATTCCACAGAAAAGAAGATTTAGAGTGAGGTGATTTAGGCGGCACGTAGACATAGTACTCATTTCTATCAAATTATATCATAAGAAAAGTATTTGACTTAATTATATGTTCCCTCATATTAATCGGAAATTTAAAAAGTTATAAAATTATTTAAAAAGAAAATTATTTGTTTTTTTGGTTGCCTTTCTATCTTTTAATTTGTTAAAATA
The DNA here is from genome assembly GCF_000181295.1 of Otolemur garnettii. Classification (NCBI taxonomy): domain Eukaryota; kingdom Metazoa; phylum Chordata; class Mammalia; order Primates; family Galagidae; genus Otolemur; species Otolemur garnettii. The sequence goes on from NW_003852400.1 coordinate 34,571,051, forward strand.
AAACTCATTTCTTCTAATGTGCTTTTAACATCTTTCTAACACCTCTATTTTTATAGCAATGCAGGCTTAAACTTGTGAGTTTTGGATAATCGACAATGTGAAATGTAATGACATTATTTTGTTTTCATTACTGTTTCCGTTATTTATGAGGATTCAAAGCTATATTTATGTGCAACAGTGAGGATGCATTAAAGGTTTAACCTAATTTAAAAATTAGTATTGTACTGAAAGCCTACTTTAAAAATTATGGTAATGAAATCAGGGAACAATTTAAGTAATAGTTTATTTTATATAGATTGGGGTTTGACTAACTTTCTTCTGTGAAGGGCTAGGCAGTAAATATTTTAGGTTTCACAAATGCTACAATCTTTGTGACAACTAGTAAACCAGGCCATTATCATGGCCAAGCAGCCATGGACAATTTGACAAGGAATGAGTGTGGGTTTTGTTCCAATAATGTTGTATTTACAAAACCAGGCTGAATTTTACCCTGCAGTTTGCTGACCCCTGTTATAAATGACAGATCAGAGAAGATATGTACTTTTCAAGGTTAGATAGTGGTTAGTGGCAAACTATGATTCATCCCCCAAAGTATTTTATTTTATAGTGTATGACAGCAGAAAAAAAAAAATCTCTTCTCTTAGGATTTCTTTAGTTTAAGAAGTTTTACCAAAGAAGTAATTCCTTTTCTTTATTTTTTTTTTCTCTTTTATTTTTGAGGGGATGGTTGGCAGGAGACATTTGGCTTGCATTTTCCCATTGTTCATATAACATTATGCCCCCCACACACACAAATATATATATATATCAAACTGCTATATGTAGTATTCATTCTAGATCTTCTGATAATTATCTCATCTTGCATTAATAGAAAATATAGACATGAACACTAAAATTACTTGAATAATACACGTTTAACAAAGAAAATATAGATAGATAGTTTGCATAAATTAATGGAATAAAATGTAAGCTAACATAGAAGGCACTTAAAATACTGTGTATCTGAAAATTCTGCACTAGGGAATGGCATTTCTAATCACCTACTTTTGAAATGGTAATTTATATTTTTTATATAAAAAGTTAAGTTAGTTGTTGATTGGGGTCATAAGAAAGGGATTAACATGATGTCAGACTCGGTTAATAATTTCCATTCATATTCTCAACGACTTGATTTAAAATTGAAGACTAAAAATACTGTTTTCTATTCATTGCTGAAGTTGGCATATTTATAAGAGGTGAACAAGCTCAGTTTAATTACTCCTTTCCTCAGCTAAAAATTGTCTACATATTTAAGAGTGGGCTAATGACTCTCTTAGGAGTACTTAATTATTCAATAATCTCAATTTAAAAACAAATATATATTATATACTATTTTATTATCTTTCATGGCTTCTCAGCCCTATGTCTAAAATCAAATGTAGTATTTTCTTTCTTTTTAAGATAATGTCTCAGTCATTCCAATAGAGTGGGAACTGAAGAGTCCTCAGCTCTCTCTATTAAAATTAAGGGAATATATGTTTAACATATTTAAGAAGAGAAAGCTGACATTTTATTAATATGTACTTGATCTTTGAGTTCTAATTTAAGGCACCACAGTCTTTTTGGTGTCCACTTTTATTAGTTTGATGAAAGTATGTGAATAATTTTTAAAATTTTAAATCAACTTAATACATTTACTCTGTGGTTTGTGTATACATGAGCATTGATCAAAACAGTGACTCATCCCTCTTGCAGTAAAGTTTTTAGTGAGCGTGTTTGAAATAATCATGTGTAAATTTAGATTTTCTTCATATTCAAATTTAAGAAAACAGAAATTTTTACATATCTCCTAGGAACTTCATCAAATACATCACAGATAATGAAGGCAGTTTGAGAATTATGATAACTTGTTTTCTAAATATCTCTAAGTCTGTAATTTATCACACATGTTCCCATAGAAAAATGTTATGATACATTTAAAATAAATTTACAAGGCTAGTCCAACAGTTAATTATTTAATCAATAATTTTTATTATCAATAGTATAATAGTACTGTAAAAGTTAACAAGTACATGCAATATATTTTATTTAAGTGGTTTTACCAAAGGAATGATTTGATAAAGTCACTGGGAAAATATGTTCTGATTTCCAGTTATCCACTCTGTGATGTCATGCGCTTAAAAAACACAGTCCTAGCCACATACAAAAAAGAGAAATTGAAGTAATCTTGTCACTCTCTGTAGCAACAGCCAGACGTGCCCTTAGTCAAATGGAGGAGGAATAATATACTCTCTTAGAAGATGTACTTCCTAGTCTAATCCACGTCAATTTTATTCTGCCGCTTATTATATCTCTTCAGCCATATTTCCTTCTCTTTTTGAATCTTGGTTTCCCAGTTCTTGGGGTGGAAATAATATCTAATTCACAGCACTGTTTGAAAGATGAAATAAGATGTTTAAGGCACGAGGCAATGCATGTGTTTGTTATATGATAGCTTTTTTATTTTTATAAATACATGCAGAGGGCATAAAGAAGTATGCTTTCCGGGTAGATGCCACAAAATTTATTGTCAAGTTCTTGTTGCTTTTGGTTGTGAAAGGAAGTGTTCTTAATAGTCATAATTGAAAATAAGCATTAGTAGAGACTGCACTGAGCATATGAACACATTAGGTCACCCTGCTTAGGGGTCCTGTCAGAGAAGAGGTGATTCTATGGTGTCAAGAAGGTGGCTCAGATTCCACCAGAACCAAGATTTACAAAGGATACAGGAAAGGAGCAAGATCAAAAACATGAACTCTTACAGAGTTTCAGCTACTCAAATTCCCTAGTAATAGTGAAATAGGGATTTGTTGGGTAAAGTAGCATAGATAGTATAAACATAGGGTCAATGTATACAAAAGATTGTTTTTATTGTTTGGGGCTCAATGAGGGTACAAAGAATTATGTTATACTGATTGCATTTGTTAGGTAAAGTTCTTCTTATAATTGTGTCCCACCCCCAAGAGATGTGTCATACACTGTAACCCCCATCCTTCTCCCTCTGCCCCTCCCCTACTCCTTCATTCCCTGCCCCCCACTTTGAATTGATTTGAGATTTTCTCTTATGAGTGTATGCATTAGATCCTCTACTGGCTTCATATTTGAATTGAGCACACTGGGAGGTGCCTGTGGCTCAAAGGAGTAGGGCACTGGCACCATATGCCAGAGGTGGTGGGTTCAAACCCCGCCCTGGCCAAAAACCGCAAAAAAAAAATAAAAAATAAAAAAATAATTGATTCTTGCTTCTCCATTCTTGTGATGCTTTACTTGCTTTACTGAGAAGAGTATGTTCCAACTCCATCCAGGTTAATACAAAAGATGTAAACTCTCCATCTTTTAATGGCTGAATAGTATTCCATGATATACATATACTATAGTTTGTTAATCCATTTCTAGGTGAGTGGGCATTTAGGTTGTTTTCACATTTTGGCAATTATAAATTAAGCTGTGATAAACAGTCTAGTGCAAATGTCCTTATGATAAAAGGATTTGATTTTTTTTTTTTTTTTTTTTTGTAGAGACAGAGTCTTTATCGCCCTTGGTAGAGTGCTATGGTGGCACACAGCTCACAGCAACCTCCAACTCCTGGGTTTAGGCGATTCTCTTGCCTCAGCCTCCCAAGTAGCTGGGATCACAAGTGCCCACCACAATGCCCGGCTATATTTTTGTTGCAGTTCAGCTGGGGCTGAGTTCAAACCCCCCACCATCAGTATATTGGGACAGCCCCCTACCCACTGAGCCACAGGATTTTTTTTCTTCTGGGTAGATGCCTAGTAATTTGAAGGACCAAATGGAAAGTCTAATTTGAGTTCTTCGAGGATTCTCCATAATTCCTTCCAGAAAGATTATATTAGTTTGCATTCTCACCAGCAGTGTAGAAGTGTTCCCTTCTTTCCACATCCACAAAAAATATTTTTAATGAGTGTTCATTGTTAAAGTATATTTTGTCTCGCCAACATTTAGGACATTTTCTATATGTGAGCATTTCATATAAGATCATAAAAAATGCTCTCAATAATTTTTTTTAAATCTCAAATTTTTCTAAGTACAAATATATATTGTATTTCCATTATAGATATTTATTTAATAATTTGGTTTATCAAGCTTTTTAGCAAAAATAAAGAGTTCAAGGAGGATTGCTTTTACTTGGAAATTTCTCCTCATGTCCTCCAGCATTCTCCCCCATTCCTATTCCCTTTCCTTTTCCTCCTTCCTATTTAACTCCGTGTATGTTGATGTGTGGGTATGGTGTGTTCTGACAAAATATTTATCTACTCTTTTTTCAGAAGTACTTTACAACCACATAGTATATGAATAATCGAGCTTCTGAAAAATAGTAAGGTCTACATTACTAAAGTCAGTATTGAAGGAGAATATCTTTGCCCTGAGTTTTGTTTCTAAGCATCTCAACCTAAGTCAAGAGTATTAAAATTATAAATACCAAGAACATCATATTTTACATGTATCCCAAATAGATGGCTATTTCTATATATTTTCATTCAAACTGTTGTTTTCAAACTGTGGATCACGACCCATTAGTGGGTCACAAACTCAATTTAGTGGGCTCCCCCTATTTCTAAAAATAAAATAGAGAATAAAATAGGATGAAAATGTGATCCATGTATCACACAAAGTAAAAATATATGAAAGTTTTAGTTAAGCTGTATATATCATATATTCATGTGTATGCTAGATATCAATGTAAAATGAATTTCTTCCTGTGAAAAACAATGAAATTTAAAAGACACTAATATACTCAAGATGACTGATGAATTAAATTTCTCACTTTCTTTCCAGATGCATTTTGCTATTGAACAGACATAAAAAATGTGCATGTGAAATCTTTTTAAGACTCTGAATAAATATTAATAAATGGATTCAAGGTTTTAGTAGATGTTTACTGAATTAATGCACAAGCTGTTAGACAGACTGAAATAGATGATATCAATGTATCTATTCAATTAGATGGAAATGTTATTTTAAGAGATTTAATCTGGGACTCTGAATTGTCCATGTTGAGAATCTTCTTTGAAGAAATCCCCTGCAGAATTATTGAATGCCTGAGATAGTTTGGGATGCATTGAGATACCTTTCAGATGTTTGTGAGGACAATGAATTTTACTAGAGCTCTTGTAGGCCTCTTTTATCCTTGATTCTCCTCCTTAGAGAACAAAGATTTGTCATTTGAGTATAATCACTTGTTTATTCCTTGAATATTAATTTTGTTCCTACCATGGATCAGTGTCATCTTTGGTTCAAGAAATGGCATGATTAGCAAGACAAGAGAGATTCTGACCTTCAAAGAATTTATTTTTTCCATGGGCAAAAACAGTTAATAAACACAAAGAAATAATTGAATAACCTTAAATAAATGAGTTCTAGGGAAAAAATGTGAAAGGATATTACAATGGAGAGCACCTGGGTTGTGGGATAGGAACTATTTTAGATATTTCTGTCAGGAATGGAGTCTTTGTGGACACATCATTGACCTTATCTCTGAGTAATGATATGGGACCACAATTGCAAAGATCTAGGGCAAGAATGGTAAGCATGAGAGCCCTGTGGCATGTTACCTGATGAAGACAGCTGGAACCAAGTGTGTGAGGAAGAGAGTGGAGTAGGAAAAGGTGAACAGAAAAAGGAGTCAGGTTCTAGATCAGTCAGTCACAGGGTTGTAGGCCAGAGTAATGAGTTGGGATTTTATTTCTATTCATTAGCAAGCTGTTGAAGCATTACAACAAGGGGAATAATATAAGAACTTTCTCATTTTGAAAAGGTTACTGTGTCTGATGTGTAGAAATTAGACCGTTAAAAAATAAAGGTGAACTCTAGGAGAGTATTTAGACAGTACAAGGAGACAATACTTTTTTGTCATGATAGTGGATGAATTGTGAAATCAATAGATAAACAGGAAATAATGTTAATAATCATTATAATAAACATTTAGGGAACACTTATTCTATGTATGACTATATACTAAATATTTTATATATACTATCTCAATAAATATTTTATATATGCTATCTCAATTAAACCTTAGAGCAACTCTGATCAAGATGCTAAAATTAATTTCAACTTACAAGTAAGCGAAGAGTCTAAAGTCTTAAAACGTTTAAGTGTTATCCCAGGTCCTTACAGATATAGAAGGTAGAAAGGTTGAGGGCAAGTCATCTTTATGTTCCTTCCTTGAGTCTTAGAAAACCAAAAGTACAAGCCACAAAAATGAAAGATAAGATGTGTTTAACTCTTAAGAAAAGAAAATAAAAGACATGAATTAAGTAAGCTAAAGAGTTAGAAATAACCTCAGATTATATTTAGGGGTAAAACTTCCAAAATGTTTATTTAAATATAAGATCATATATTCTTTTATGTTTGTTTGTTTATCTTGTTTTGTTGTGTGAGAGACTCACCTTGTTACCCTGGATAAAGTGCCATGGTGTCATCATAACTCAGAGCAATCTCAAACTCCTGAACTCAAGAGATCCTCTTGCCTCAACTTTCCATTGTAGTAGAAACAGGATCTGGCTCTTGCTCAGGCTGGTCTGGAACTCCTCAGTTCAAAGAGTCTGCCTGCCTTGGCATTCTTGAGTGATGGGATTTACAGGCATGAGCCACCAGGCCCAGACATTTTTTCCTTTTTAAAGAGGTAGAATTTCACTCTATTGCCCAAGCTAGGAGTGCAGTGGTACAATCGCAGCTAACTGCAACTTCCACTGTCTGGGCTCTGAAATTTCTTCCAACTCAGTCTCTGGAGTAGTTGGGACTACAAACATGCACTACCACACTCATCTAATTTTTTAAAAATTTTTGTTTGTAGAGATGGGATCTCACTATGTTGCCCAAGCTGGTTTCAAATCCTTGCCTCAAATGATTGTCCCACTTCAGCCTTCCAATGTGCTGGGATTACAGGAGTAAGCCACCATACCTGGCTGAGATCCTATCACTCATCTGCTCTGAACTCTGAGCAGCTTGATTTTAAAGAATAAAATCTTTTTTTTTTTTTTTTTTTTGAGACAGAGCCTCAAGCTGTTGTCCTGGGCAGAGTGCCGTGGCATCACAGCTCACAGCAACCTCCAACTCCTGGGCTCAAGTGAGTCTCCTGCCTCTGCCTCCCAAGTAGCTGGGACCACAGGCACCCACCACAACGCCTAGCTATTTTTTGGTTGCAGCTGTCATTGTTGT
>NW_003852400.1:34578402-34590843 GCF_000181295.1 Otolemur garnettii
GCTATTTTTTGGTTGCAGCTGTCATTGTTGTTTGGCGGGCCCAGGCTGGATTCGAACCTGCCACGTTAGGTGTATGTGGCTGGCGCCTTAGCCGCTTAAGCCACAGGCGCTGAGCCAAAGAATAAAATCTTAACAAATATTTGCATAATGTGGCCCTGTACTTCCTTCTAGATTTTATCTCCTAATGATTTGTCCTTTGCCCTGTACCATTCTGGCTACACTGATTTTCTTGTACTTTCTGGAACCTGCAAATAGTTCTCATCCAGGGCTTTTGCATTTACAATTCCTTCTTTTTGGAAGCTCTTCCACTAGCTATCTATCTGACCCTTCACATTTTTTGTATCTGTTCAGAGAAAGACAATCTCTGACAAATCTACTCCCCAACCAGCTTAAATATTCCCTTTTTAAAATTTCTCTCTATCCCTTTACCTTGCTTTATTTTTTATCGATGTTGTAAGACATTTATGTAAGTGTTTATGGACTGTCTCCCCCATAGCCCCACAGAACATAAGCTTGATGAAAATAGAGACCTTTTGTTTTGGTTACTGATGTGTCTCCATTGCCTAAACCAGTTCTCGTCACATAGTAACAGTCAATGCTTATCTTTGAATGAATGAACGAATGCTACAAAAGGAGTCATTTGATGAATTGCCAAGCTTTCTGGCACAGGGAACAGTTCCTGGACAATGGCTTCCCAATTTGATGCCATGGAGAGGTGGAAAATCCAACCGGGTTGTAAGGCATCCTGTACATCCCACTCTTGGCCCCTCCATGAGGCTGGAAATTTAGAGGACAGCTCTGCCCTATTCTCCAGAAAATTGCCTTGGCCTTATTTCACTCCTATTTTCCTTTTCTCACCCTTCTTTGATGTACACTAGGCAGCTTTACCTATTTTTCAAATTTGCCAATTGCTAACATCTAAATCATTGCACATTAGAGATGGTTAGCCATTGGATGATCTTTTATAACATCATTTGCACTTCAAACTTGAGCCTGTAAATCTGTTCATAGGTTTCCTCCATATGACTAACTTGCATGAATCTCTTCTGAAACCAATTTCTCATCACTATCAAAATGGCACATTTCATACTCTATTATGGCGAACTATAACTGAACTACAGTATCTTCAACTATAATATATTTTATTCTTCCTAGAAGCTAATATGGACAGCTCATGTTTATTATTTTTAATAAATATGAGGGGTAAAGCACACAAAAAATAAATTACTTAAAGACAGGTAAAGAAAGAGAAGTTTGGAACCCCTACCCTACTAAAGAAGACTTTGTTATAAAACAGAGAAAATTCTAGGTAGAAGAGGTTTTCAAAGAGTATCTGGGTATACATCGCTTGAAGAAGATTTTAAAACAAATTCATCTGTAAAAAGACTTTGATTCTGTATTATGAATGTGAAGCCTACAGAAATATTTCAAAAGGCTCTCAGCTCTTTCCCTCAGCTTAAAAGGAGAACAGTGCAGCACTAAGTGATACGCCACAGAACTCAAATAACCAGTAATTCTGAAATGTTCAGACTTAGAAGATGGTCTTATGCATATTTTCATTTATTCAACAAATGTACAGTGACCATATATTAAGATTACACATACTTATTTACTTATTATATTACATTACATTTCTCTTAAGGTAGAATGATACACATCTGCTCAGGATATCATAATAAAATAGCAAGACCATATTCAGACTGGGTGGATTAAAGAGCAGACTTTTATTTTCTCACAGTTCTGGAAGCTTGAAGTTCAAGAGCAGGATGCCAGCATAGTCAGTTTCTGATGAAGCCTCTCCAGTTTGTGGGCAGAGGCCATCTCCCTCAGGACCTCATTTTGTGCTTGCAGAGAGAGAGTTCCCTGACCTTATTTAACTTGAATTACCTCCTTATCATCAATTATAGTCACATGGGAGTAATGGCTTAGTCATAAGATTTTAGGGGGATACAGTTCACTCGGTAGAACCCATAAAATGAAAGTGATACATTCAGTTGTATAGACGAAATAGAACATGAATTGGTCCCTACTCTCTATGTCCCTCCAAACATTTAATAAAATATTTTCTGGTTTTTGTACCATTTTCATTTTTATGAAATACCAGTTTTGAACTTCATCTTTACTCTCCTCCATTTTAATATTCTATGATTGATCATATCCTATTCATTTACTTTTGATGTTGCTGCAATTGCCAAGGGGGTCTTCTTCATAAAATCTTTTCCTAGGCCAATGTTGTTAAGAGTTTTTTCAACACTTTTGTCTAGAATTTTTATCTTTTCATATCTCTATTTAAATCTTTTATCCAGTTAGAGTTAATCTTTGTAAGTGGTGAGAGGTGCTGGCCCAGTTTCAGTCTTATCCATGTGGATAACTACTTCTCCCAGCACCGTTTATTAAATAGGGATTCTTTTCCCTAGTGTATTATTTTGTTTGGTTTATTGAAGATCAGATGGTAACACATGGCTGAGTCCATCTCTAGGTTCTCTATTGTATTCCATAGATATAGATCTCTATTTTTGTGCCAGTACCATGCTGTTTTGATCACGTAGACTTATAACGTAACCTGAAGTCTGGTAACATGGTGCCTCCAGATTTGTTTTTATTTCTTAGAATTACATTGGCCATTCAGGGTTTTTTCTGGTTCCATATGAAATGAAGTACTATTTTTATAACATTGGTACTTTGATGGAGATTTCATTAAATCTGTAGATCACTTTGGGTAGTATGGACATTTTAACAATGTTGATTCTTCCCAGCCATAAGGATGGTATGTTCTTCAATTTGTTAACATCTTCTGCTAACAAATGGAAGGGTTTCATAATTCTTTCTGTAAGAGAGATCCTTCATGTCCTTTGTTAGGTACATTCCCTGTTTGTTTTTTTTTTAAGCTATTGTGAAGGGCACTATGTCTTTGATTTGGTTCTCGACTTCACTGTTTCTGGAGTATATAAAGGATACTGATTTGTGGACATTGATTTTGTATTCTGAGACATTACTGTATTCCTTGATCATTTCCAGAAGCCTTGTAGTTGAGTCCTTGGGGTTTCTAAGCATAACATCATATCATCAGCAAAGAGCAAGAGCTTGACCTCCTCTGTCCCCAGTTGAATACCCTTGATATCCATCTCTCACTTGATTGCATTGGCTAGAACTTCCAGCACCACATTGAATAGCAGCGGCAATAGTGGACATCCTTGTCTGCTTCAGTTCTAAGTGGAAAAGCTTTCAGTTTTATTCCATTCAGTATCATATAAGCTGTGGGTTTGTTGCTGATGGCCTCTATCAGTTTAAGAAATGTCTTATTTATGCCTATTTTCTTAAGTGTGCTTCTCAGAAAAAGGAAGCTTAATTTTGTTGAATTTTTCTTCATCTATTGAGAGTATCATATGATCTTTGTTTTTGCTTCTTTATTTATGTGGTGAATTACATTTATGGTTTTACATATGTGTATCCAATTTTGTATCCTTGATAAACGCCCCACCTGATCATAATGTGTAATTGGTTTTAATGTGTAGCTGTATTCTGTTTGCTAGGATTTTATGGAATATTTTTACATTGATGTTCATTAATGAGATTGGTCATTAGTTTTCCTTTTTTTGTTTGGTCCTTTCAGGGTTTTAGTATCAGAATGATGTTTAGTTCATAGAATGTGTTGAGGAGGTTTTCTTCTCTATATTTTGGAATAGGTTCTTTTGTATAGATACGAGCTCCTCTTCAAAGGTTTGGTAGAATTCTGGTATGAAGCCATCTGATTCAGGACTTTTCTTTATTGGAAGACTTTGTATTGTTGATGCAATTTCAGTGCTTGATATTGGTCTATTCAAAATTTCTAATTCTTTCTGATTGAGTCTAGGAAGTGGTGTGATTCCAGATATTAGTCCATTTTCTTCATGTTTTCAAATTTATAAAAAATTTCTTCATAGCTAAGGGTACAATAACTAAAGCAAACAGACAACCTTCAGCATGGGAGAAGACATTCACATGCTATGAATCTGAGAAAAGTCTGATAACTAGAATCTAGAAAGAACTCAAATTAATCAACAAGAAAACAAAAAAATCCTATTTATAAGTGGGCAAGAGATTTAAACAGAGCCTTATCTGAAGAAGACAGATGAATGGACAACAAACATATGAAAAAAATGCTCATCATCAGGGAAATGCAAATCAAAACCACCTCAAGATATCATCTAACACCAGTGAGAATAGCCCACATCACAAAGTCTGAAAGCTGCAGATACTGATGTGGATGTGAGGAGAAGGGAACACTTTTGCACTGCTGGTGATATTGCAAATTAACATAGCCTCTATGTAAAGACGCATGGAGAATCCTCAAAGAGCTAAAAGTACACCTTCCACTTGATCCCACAATTTTATTATTAGGTAACTAGCCAGAAGAAAAAAATCATTTTACCTTAAGGACATATGTTCTTGAATGTTCATCACAGCGCAATTCACAATTGCCAAGATGTGGAATAAACCCAAGTGCCCAAGAACTCATGAATGGATTAATAAACTATTATATATGTGTGTGTATATATATATATAATTGAATACTGTTCATCCATAAAAAAAGATGTGTACATTACATCTTTTGTATTTACCTGGATGCAATTGAAGAAAATCCTTTTTAATAAAGTATCATAAAGTATCACAAGAGTGAAAAAACAAATATCAAACATGTACAATACTAATATGAAACCAATAGATAAACAAAACAACTCTGCCCACACATGAGAGAAAATAATACTAAATTCAAGTCAGGGAGACTGGGGAGGAGGGAAAGGGGCAAGAAGACGAGGGAGGCAGATTGTTTCTCTCTCACCTGAAGGGCCCAGTGTAAGGGTATTCAGCACACATGCTGGGTGAAGGGCTTACTTACTACTTGAACTTCACCTGACAAATGCATGCAGTGTAACCGAATCATTTGTACCCTCATGTTACCCTGAAATTTAAAAAAGTTCTGTTTACCATTTTAGTCAAGCAATCAATTAATAACAAACTGGGTCTCTTAGTCTCTAAATCTGTCTTTGTCAGAATCACTTTCCAAAATGGTTAAAATTTGATTCATTTATTCCATCTAGTTCAGAATCAGAATCTCTGAATATAAAAACTTGTCCCTGAAATTTTAAATAAGTTCCTGGTGAGCATAAAAGTTTGGGAACCATTGACTAGATAGTAACTGCATGCTGGATCAAAATAGGAAAGAAACTTGACAGCTAAAGCAGAGTTAGTATAGTCCATAAAGTTTGTAGCATTTTAGTAGCTCAATGACACCACATCGCCTACCTCTCTCCTTTCCTCCACTTACATAATCCTCACCTACCTTTCTCCTTCCCACCTAGGAATTGTTCCCAGGATCCATCCTGGGAACAAATATCATTTTTGCCTTTAAACTGATCCTATAAGGAACTGTGGTTGTGTGTGTGTGTGTGTGCTTATGGCCAGGAATAGGCTTGAACCTGCCACCCTGGTATATGGGGCCAGCACCCTACTCCTTGAGCCACAGGTGCTACCCTGAAGTATGTTCTTTGTATCATCACTTTTCATGAAATACTAGCATTGTTGATAATGGGAAACTGAGCTCATTAACCATGAAAGTTCTCAGAGCTTCAGACTCACACCTGTCTCATTCTCTCATCTAACAATGTATAGGTACAAAATACCTATCAAACAAACCAGATGCTCTGTCACAGAAACTTCAAAATAATTATGGATGCCATGAACACCCATCCTTAATACTTTGATGTCAGAGTTTCAAGATCTAAAATTATGTTGAATGTAATTCTAGCATTAGGACTTTTAAAGCATAATTTGATTAAATAAGCCTTCCTTCTCTGTCTTTTTTTTTTTCCTTCTCTGTCTTAAGTTCAGCAGATGGGAAACAAAATAGGCATTAAAAGAATCTAAGCTAAAAAATGAAAAGCTTTTCAACTTAGCCATCTTTAACAAACTATGCCATCTTTAATCAAGTAAGGATACTTGATTAACCTTTTCCACCTCTCAAAGGTCTGACTCTTTAAAGCGTCAATAAATCCTGAAAAATAAATAAACAAGCAAAAACCATTACCACCTGCATACACAACAATGAAATAGAAGAGTTAAGATGTATAGAAGAGCCCATAAATCCAGAACGTTACTGGGCTGGATGACAACCATTATTCCCTGGGTGATGCTTATCCTGCATTCTAGGACTTGAAGATTAGGTGAGGATCAGCCTTAACACCTCCTTAGGTGTTTGTTGTTCTTCAATACACAACACTGTTTAGCATGTCTTATTTATATGTACTTAGCAAACAAGAGGTCTGTGTTAAGGTTTGAACAATCCAGTAATCGATCAGTAAATCACAGGTGATATTTTATAACCTAGCTGTTCACTCAGCTTTTTTGGTACAGTCTCATGGGATTATGGAAACAATATAAAATTTAAATAAAAACAGTTAAATAGAACAATCTTCCTCTTGTGCCTCCATGACTTATTAACTGGTTATAGAGAAGAATTAACACCTAAATCTCCTGGAAAGATCATTTTAATATTGCGGCAGCGTTAACATTATGTTAGCAGCCTTAACGTATCTTTTAATGTCATTTTTATCAACTAACTAAGGATAAGGAAGTTATCAGTAGAGTCTTCAAAATTCAATAGTTATGAAGCATGAATATTTTGTGCCAATGCCTTATTAAAATTATAGAGGAAAAAACACTTATAACCCACTTACTGTAATAGCTAACATATTTTATGATACTCTTAGAGTATCATTAAAATTTAATAATTAAATTGAACTGGGTCTTATCGCAGCAGTTGTATTTTTAAAGTACTATTTTATAATAAAAACAGCTTCCACAAGGTCGTAATAATTCCTTCCTATTAAGACTTTCCACTGTGAATTAAATGGTAGCCCAGGGGATTAAAATAGTGGCAGGCTTTCCCACATGCACATTAAGTTAAGCCAGATCCTTCAGAACCTTGTTATGCAGCAATAGTATAATTTGGGTGAAAGGCGAAGACATTGATTTTTACTATAATAATATTTTAATATAATTATTTTAAGTTTAATGTCAGGTGTTTGTCAGTATGATGATTATTTTATTACCACTGATAGCTGGGTGTTGAAAAAAGATGATTAATTTTTAAAAGGTTTAAGACTGTAGAATACAGTAGAGGGCTAATGTAGGGCTTACTTGTATATCTTTACTTAGAATAGAACATTAGATGTATGGAAGTCTTCTATAGTTTTAAGAGTTCACTAAGTAAAATTATTTGCCTTCCAGACTGTCCCAAGTAATTATTATCAAATATTTGGCATCTGTATAACATGAGCCACATTTTCCTAGCCTGCTAAAATACTTTAGTTTTCCTCAACACTTAGTCCCCAAACTAATACAATGTATTTCAAATTTGGTTAGGAAAGCACTCCATTTATAGGGATCAGTTGCTATATTGGTTAGCCATAGCCACAATATCACGATATAAAATCATCCCAAAACTCAATAGCTTAGAACAACTATTATTTATTTTTGTTTAGTCTGTAGGTCCGCCAGGCTGATCTTTGCTTTAAGGGGTATGTTTTGTACCATTCTGTTTCTCAAATCTCTTATCCTTCTTGGCACTAATGAATCAGCACTAAGGTGATACAGAATGCATAAAAGTCATGTTTCAACTCTCTGTATCATACCTGCTAATATTCACTGGGCACAACAAGTTACAAGGCTGAGCCCTAAGCCAAGGGAAGAGAAATTTCTCCCTATCACTAATGAGAGGAGCTACAAATTTCATAGGACTTCAGTGGATTTGAGGATTGGAAAGTAGGGATAAGAACCAAAAGTTGGAGCCAATAAATCAATATATCATACTAATATCAATAATAGCAGGAAGCTTAATCAAGTCATATAGCAAAAGTACTCTTAGGCTTCCAGGTCCCAAGTTCATTACCCAGGTGATACCCAGGTAAAGAAGTTAATGTTAGATGAGTAAGAAGCATGGTAGGACTTCTGGCAGCTTAATTGCTGTCTTTCAAGCCCAGCAGTCACACTCCCAAGTATCTACCCAAGAGAAATAAAAATGTTGACAAGGAAGAATGCACTTGAGTTTATTTCAAAAATTATTAATAAGAGTCTTTAATATCTAATGGCTACCATGGGTTTTTAGAGGGACTGCTTAAATAATTAAAGTATGCTTAGGACTTGAAATTTTGGACATGGATCATTCACATTTCTACATGAAATTACTTTCTAAAACTAATCTTGTTCTCACCACAAAGCATTTCTCCCCAAATGAACTATGCCACCTTTCTATTAATTCACTTCACTTTGTAGATAACAATCCTATCTACATTTTTGACCAATCATTACATAAATAAATCTTTGCCTAAATATTGATATTAGCTTTGTACCATATTAAGAGAATTAAGGTACAATTTTCTGTTGGTCAAGGGGAAAAAATTAGCAATATTAGCAATAATAATAATAATAATAGCAAAAATATACAGTCAAAAATTTCGTAATAATTAAAAATTATAATTGTATTAGCAATATTATAATTAATAATATTATCAAAAATATACAGTCAAAAATTTCATAATACAACAAAAAATTGCATAATACAACACAACCAGTAGGGAAGCATTCTGCTGTACAGAAATAAGATTTTAAACATAATGTAATTTAAACTTCATTAGGTCTGTTTTTATAAGATGCCATCTCTAATTATAGGCAAGGAAACTTTAAAAATATAAAAGTTCTGGCCTGGTGAGATAGCTCAGGCCTGAATTCCTAGTACTTTGGGAGACTAGGGTGGGAGAATCCCTTGAACTCAGGAGTTTGAGACAAGCCTGAGCAAAAGTGAGACCTTTGTCTTTACTAAAAAAAAAAAGAAAATAGAAAAATACTGGTTGTGCATCATAGTGGTCACTTGTAGTCCCAGCTACCTGTGTGCTGAGGCAAGAGGATCACTTGAGCCCAAGAGTTTGAGTTTGCTGTGATCTATGACACCCTGGCATTCTACCCGGGGCAACAGAGTGAGACTCTGTCTCAACAATTTAAAAAAATGAATAGAGATAAAATTAATAAATGTTCTAATACATAGTATGTCCTAATGATCACCTTTCATGGCACACATGGTAGCCAAGCCATCAAGTATATATATTGCTGGTTAATAAATGGTTTTCTAGTAGGTTTGAATTTTTTTCATCCATCACCTAGAACCAGCTCCGCTTTTGAATTCCCACCTATTATTTTACTTTTACACTAAAACTATCATTAACTTTTCTAAAATAAAAATTCAGTCTTATAATGGAAAGCTGTCTCCTTTTGAAGAAATAATTATAGAGAAATTTCTGTTCATGTAATAGAAGAAAATCTAAGTGAACCAAATTCAAATGACAAAAATATTATGTATTTTCAGAATCTTAGAAAGTTCCATGCCAAATTATAGTTTTCTATATTGAATTTTGGGATCCAATAAATCTTGACTTCTAACTAAAAGTATTGTTGACTTATTATAAAATATGTAAAATGAATCTCTACTGTGTACTTAGTTTTCTCATCAGTAATGAAGTTGAATGCTGCTTCACCAAACCAGAATTCCTTCACTATCTACAGATCCACTATAATCCACTAAGAAGAAAACATTGTTTTCTTTTATAACTTAAGAAGGCATAGGATAATGATCAGAAACTTTTGTGAAATAAGCCATTTTTAAAAATAACATGCATTGATTTAATCTTGCCCTACAACTTTTTAGATAATATGAAAATCCAGTAAGTGATTTGTTGAGGCTGAAATTAATTATGTGTCTTGATGTCATATCCCATGATTACACAGGATAAATGAAAATGCAGTAAAACATTAAACAAATAGTATTCTCCCCTAAGAAATACTGATTTTAGCATGCAATTCACTGATCTCTGCAAATATCTTCTATGTACTAGCGGCAAGCAAAAGTGATGTGATGATGATGACATCTTTAAAAACATGCATTGCAGATAATAATGTAATATAGATATTTATGTCACTTCTATTTTGGGGGTACCAATTACACTCAGAGAAGGAGCTATAAACTGAAGTTCAGTCATAAGATTCATAGAAATTTACTTGCCAAACAATAAATAGTGTCTGTGATGAATAAATATTGAGTGTTTGAATGTTCAATGATATGAATCTTGATGATCAAAATCATTTAAGTTATATAAAGCCTATTAGCATATGGATAAATATTTATGATTTTTACATCCTCGTCTGAAATTGACTTTATTATTATAAAATGGCACTTTATTTCTGCTATGTGATATTACACCAAATTGAAACTCACCTCTGGTCATTTAGGATCTGATATCACTGATATGGGAGCATCAGTGCATCCTACCAAATGGACATCCTTTACCAGAAAAAATATCTTTCTCACCCTGATGCCGCCGCAGGCCAATCACCTTCACGCTTTCTCACCATCCCACTCCCTCAACCTCACCCTGGATGTCAGCACGGATGACTTTCTCTTAGTCCTTGGGGTTTCAGTGTTCCCAGTTTGCAGCCCAGACGTGCACGTTCCTTTCGCCTCACTCTTCCTGACACTGAGGTGGACATCTCCTCACTCTTTCTTCTATCATTCAGGAAGAGAAGAGAAAAAGAAGAGGAAAAGAAGACTTAGCATGCATTTTCGTGCTTGACCAATTTTCTTCTCAGACCTTATTCTACACAAAAATAATATGTTTTTAAAGGTATTTGTGTCAAAGCATATCATAGGTGAAGAATATTTTAAATGCATGGCAAGCTTAAGTAACTAATGTGTGGAGCATCGCAAACAACCTACCCCAAATGCAGCTGTTTTGTAAGCCCAGAAAAAGTAGGGGGAAGAAATAACCAAACGATGCAGTAAAGCACTGGATGGGGAAACCCCCAAACTGGCCATGGCAAGGTCACTGCACCCTTCTTGTTCATTGTCTTTGTTGTTCCTGTTCAACTTTTCACTGTGTCTTTTTATACAAATCAGTGTTCAAATTACAGTCCTTTCCTAACTTTGGGAAAGATTTTTAATAAGCTTGTGCTTACTCATGTCGTTTGTACACTGTGGATAACAAGACCTGTTTTGCAGGACTCGTAAGAATTGAATAATAGAATATATGGAAAATGCCTACAATATTGTAGGTATTCAAGAAGTAGCAGCTCCTTTGTAGCTTCCAGTCCTACACATTTTTTTTTATTTGTTATGAAGGTTAAATGTAAAAAAGCACATTTGGTAAAGCACTTGAGTTTATAAGTAATGCTGTGCTTAAGAAATGCCCATTCCCTGTCTCTTTCTGTGCTGCCCTCATCATCCAAATTACCATGCAAGTGACAGAAGCTCCAAAGGACGACCCAAAATCAATAGTCAAGAGGAGAGTGGCACTGATTAGGAAGGAAATTGTAAATTAACAATTGAGTACATAGTTAGTATATACAAATGTTCATGACAAAAATATTTTAAACAAAGAAAAGAATTTAGCTAAAAGTAATTTTTCTACTTGCCATGATGCCTCAGCCATATTAATAACCTTCCAAGGAGCCAAAATTGTTATTCCTTATTTAGATAATTTTATATTCATTTGAACAGTTAACAGGACATTATAAATTGTATTCTATTAAGTTGACTGTCTTACTTAATATGTTTTGGAAATAATTCTATTTTGTAGTGTCTATAGGGTAGACACAGGTACCACATGATGCAATACCTCAGGGTGGGTATTTAGGGCATTTCTAAACTTTTTCTATTACAAAAATTTCTGAAATGTATTTCTTTATGTATACACATTTTTGCAGCAGGAAATTGCATTGAAATACAGTATAATTGCTGGGTAAAAAGAACATAAACTCTAATATTATCAATAGATGTTGAAAAGTACATCCATAGAAATTTTACTAGTTCAGTTTTCACTAGCAATTTTGAGAGGAAAGTTCTTCATAACCTTGCAAAAGCATATCATGTTAAATTAAGAAGTTGGCTCGGTGCCCATAGCATAGAGGTTATGGCGCCAGACACATACACCAAGGATGGCAGGTTCCAAACTGGTCTAAACAACACTGACAACTGCAACAAAAATAGCCAGGCATTTTGGCAGGTGCCTGTAGTTCCAGCTACATGGGAGGCTTAGGCAAGAGAATCACTTAAACCCAAGAGTTTGAGGTTACTGTGAGCTGTGATGCCATGGCACTCTACTAAGGGCGACATAGCAAGACTCTGTCTCAAACTAAAAAATAAATAAAATAAAAATAGAAGAAGTGAGTGGCCACTCAGCACCAAAATAATATACACACACATATATAGCACAGATATATAGTATAAATACATGTAAGCATATATACATAAGTTAGTAAGCTTCACAGTACAAAAATTATCTTTTGTGATCTGTGTTCAAAGTAGAGCTTCAAATAACATAATTGGGGATTCCAGAATCTTGTTTCTTTTTTTTT
>NW_003852400.1:34590995-34680348 GCF_000181295.1 Otolemur garnettii
TTTTCTGGTTGCAGCTGTCATTGTTTGGCGGGCCCAGGCTGGATTCAAACCCGCCATGTTAGGTGCATGTGGCTGGAGCCTTAGCCACTTGAGCCACAGGTCCCAAGCCCAGAATCTTATTTATAAATTAGTGGCCAGATAAACTAGAGGTGGGTATGCTTGAAATAGGAGAGCTGATGAAGGGATACATGTAAATGATTTCATTTATTTAACTTCTTATAGATTTGGAATTTTCTTCCACAAACAGGTTAATGACTTGCATTAAACATTGTCGCCTATGAGATGAGAAGGGCCACTGAATGGCATAATTTGTTTCCCAAACTTTAAACTCTGAGGAATAGTTTTGGGTGAAGGGGCAATGCATAGTGAAAACCACACCATAAAACTTAATGAGCTAAGGGAGAGTTTATTTGGCAAGAACTTTCTGGAAGACACCAAAGGTGTAAGTCAAGGCAATATTTTAAATCTTGTGAGCTAAGAAATATCACTTTGAACCTTACTACTCATGACAGGATATTAAAATTCAAGCTCCCGAAATAACTAACTCCTCTTCCCTCCAGAGCTTCTTGGGGTCTATGTTTCTATCACTTGGAAATAAGATAATAATTCCTCCCTGGATATACAAGAGTATTCCTTTATGAGAGTTCTGTTGAGATGAAGTAGAGGCTTTAGGGCACACTTTGATTCCTTGTGAACTCCCAGGGAGGTTGGAGAGTAAGGAGGTAAGGAAGAAAAGATAGAAAATTAAAATACTATGTGAGCTGCTGGCACTTAGGTCACATTAATATGTTCTGACATATAGCTGATATCAAAAAGATGGGGGGGGGGGGATCTAACAGCTTTAGTAACCTGAAAGTCTCCCAACATTGAAATAGCACATTCCTGCAGTGGGAAGACGCAGCTAATCTTAGAGAAAAGCCATTGCTAGGATAGTAACCATTGCTTCAACTTGTTTAATTCTCCAGTATGCTTGTATGTTTCATGTTAAAAACATTCTGAAGGATCTGCATGACTCTGTGGAGCGAGATGCTCTACCCCACTGTTGGTGAAGAGACAGCTGCCTCTGCCTGCATCTATTCTCCGTCCCATTACATTGTTTTCTAAGTGTGCAATCCCCTTCTGTCATACTGTTTTCAAAGTTCTGCTGAATGGGATTTTAGGTCACTTCCACAGGAGTTTTAGGGCCACTCTCTTTTCACTCCTCTCCCAGCTATCCTCCGTACCCATTTGTAATGCTTGCATAATGAAATGTTAGTTTTTAAAAGTGTCTTGCAAAGAATGCTCAGAGGCAGAATGACTGGCTCTCTGATATGATTGATTCTTCTCAGGTTTTCTTTAAGGAAGTGGTAGGGGGTTAGGAAGAAGAAAAAGATCGTATCCTTTTGTACACAACTGCCTGCATTCTGACTAATGCCAGAACCTCCATGTGCAACCCCCAGGGTAATGGGTTATGGAACTGAATAGATGAACAAGAGTTGGCTTACAACCAGTAAGCCTGGGAGCTTCCCTAGAACCTGCTGGCTGAGTCTGTTGTGTTCAACATTATGTGAAATTAAGACTTTTCTAGCCAACTTAAGTAGAAAGTCATCTACATTCATTTGTTTATTCCTAATCACCCTTCTGCAGTCTAGTTTTTATGTCCACTGGGAGATAAAAGCTAAGATACAACAATGATTTCTTTCTTTCCAATCTCCCATCTTTCTTGATATTTCTGTCGTCCCTAACCCCATTGCTGATTAGTTTTTCTCTGTTGCCATCTAAAGAGAATATTAGTGCTGCAGTAATCTGCATGATGTTAGAAATTGTGACTGGTTATTGTTTGCTTACAATGAAGATACTATAGACAAAATATTCCAAAACAAGGTGCCTTGGTAAGATATACACTTAGTAAAAAAATTAAGAGCAAGATAAATGACTTTAAAATCCATTTTCTACATCAAGTGCTTAAAAGGTTCTGGTTGCTGAATATGTGGATCACTATGAAAGTTGTGAGACAGCTTGTGTTATGGTCCATCATTTCGCTTCCAAGAAACATAGCTGATAACATCCTTTCTGATTCACCTGTGCAAGTTTCAACTTGCCTGGTTCATTGGTGTTGCTCGGAGGGCTTTATTTCTTTCTGACTACATAAATTTTACATTTCTTGATTTTTGTGCATCTTAAAACTTTTGTAATGACCCACACATCCAAAGAGGATTTGAGAAGTATAATTTGGGTGATAAATACTTGTCTTTTCTTATTCCAGTCTGTTTTAAGAGGTGAACAGAACTCATCAGAAAAAAAGTTAAGAATTGTCTAATTTCCACAGACTAAGAATAGAAACTAGAGATGAGAAATTGCCACTGAAAAAAAAAATCTCCAAAAGACCCACAAAACCATTCCTAAAATAGATTCAGCATAATCTGGTTCCAAGACCAGAGACTCAATGCCAGCTCCCTGAAAGTTGTCTTTCAAGTCTGACCTTTCTTCCTGGCTTTCCTCTTTTTTTCTCCTGAACTGCATTCCCAGAGGGTCGCACATCCCTGAGAGCCAGCTGGAGGTGGAGGCGTGGAAACCCTAGACTGAGAGGGAAAGAAGCTTCCAAGCATGTGCTTTCTTTACCCCATTGTAAGATTCCCAGTTTATACCAGAACTTAGTTAAAGGAGTGGAGGGAGAATGTTTTAAAGAACCTCAGAGGTTTGATATTTTAATTACTTAAATGAAATAGTACTCTGGTCCATAATATAAGAGAGAACAGAAAAGTCATAGAATCTGGCCGAGGAATAGTCTCTGCACAGCTGAGCAAATTTAAAGAAAAATGGGAGACAAAAAATTGTCAAAGTATTACATTCCTGAATCAAATTTACTCAGAGTACTTGGTACATGTGTTTAATATGCACAATTTAGAAAATACAGATAAACCAATAATTAAACTTACATTAAGACTACCAGCATTGCTTAATTACCATAAATATTTCTGCATACATATACAAATATATATACACTATCATACTCGTTCTTTTATAATAAATTTTTTCTTTAATAACATAAATATATTTCTCAAACTTCAACCACTGGTTTAGATCATTTTACTTTATGTTTCTATCGTACCTGATACTTAACCCTATAATAGTGTTTTATTATTTTATATTGAATTGTCTGATGAACTTTTGTGGCCCTCTGTGGTAGGCAGAATTTTAAAATTACTCATCAAAAAGCTTTGTATGACTCCCTTCTTTTCAGTGTGGGTACAACTCATGAGTATGATATGATACTCACGTGATTTTGTTACATTACATGTTAAAAAGTGGATCATCCAAGTGGTTCTAATCTATCACATTTCCTGGAAAAGCACAGAGCTTTCTCTGTCTAGGTGCCTAAGTGGAAATCAGAGCTACCCCAATCATGAGGGAGATGCAGTGTGCAGTTCCTGGTTTTCACAACGGGTCTATGTGGCAAGGAATTTGGGAAGCCCCCGAAGAGTAGGTCCCAAGCTGACAACTAGAAAGGGAACAAGGATATCAATCCTTTGGCCCCTAGAAATAGAATTCTACTAATAACCTGAGTAATCTTCTACATAGTTCCTTCCTAGACTCTCCAGATAAGAGACTAACCTGATCACCTTGATTTTGGCTTGGGAGACCCTAAACCTAGAACCCAATTAAACCTGGCCCAGATTCCTGGCCTGCAAAACTATGAACAAGGTATTGTTTTAAACTGCTAATTTTATGGTAATTTCTTGCATAGCAAAAAAAAAAACAAAAAAACAAAAACCCTAATCCTTCCTCCCTGTAAATGTAGGTTATAAATTTCTTAAGGGAAGGGGCCATCTCGTTCATGATCATAAAGCCAGCAGCCAGGGCAGTTTTGACAAATTATTATGAATACATGTACTTGTTGAAAACATGAATTAAATGATAAACTTAATGAGCTTGTTGGGGGGATAAAAAGAGTTATGTGATCATAGGAATAAGTCATAGTCTAAATAGGAAGAATTACTTTCATCTAGTTCCAGGATGACCCCTAAGTGTGTCCTGGAACACTGAAGCCTAAGCCTGATCTGCTTTATGGGAAAAAGCAATGACACAAGTGGGAGGTGCCTGGGGTGGAGGAGCTGGGAGGCGACAGCCTTCTGATGACCGTGTATTAGGCCTGAATCCCTGCACGCTGTGTATGAAATCCACACCACCTTTTAAAATTAGGCTTATTAACATAGAAAACAAGGTCACATAAAGTTGCCAGAAGGTAAATAAGTTGGTAACAAGAGTAGCTTAGGTGTGATTTTTCAGCCTTAGAATGCCAATATGCAAGATTTATTACATATAGTAATAGCAGGGTCTCAGGCTTTCTATTTGCATGTTTACACACTATTTTTATTTTTTATTTTATTTTATTTTATTTTTTTGAGACAGAGCCTCAAGCTATCCCCCTGGGTAGAGTGCTGTGGCATCACAGCTCACAGCAACTTCCAACTCCTGGGCTCAAGCAAGTCTCCTGCCTCAGCCTCCCAAGTAGCTGGGACTACAGGCACTCACCACAATGCCCAGCTGTTTTTTGGTTGTAGCCGTCATTGTTGTTTGGCAGGCCCGGGCTGGGTTCAAACCTGCCACCTTAGGTATATGTGGTTGGTGCCTTAGCCACTTGAGTCACAGGCGCCAAGCCTACATACTATTTTAAAGAAAAATTAGATTATAAAATATATATAAAATATAATTGTCCTAATCATGACTACAATGTATAGCAGATTATGAGTGATATTATTCTCATCTACAAAAATATTTATTTTTAAATGATTGATATGTAATAATAATTTAAAAATGTCCAAATACATCTTAATTAATTCTGTAGTAAGCCTGACATTGATATTTTCCAAAGAACTTAGAATAATTTCCCTCAGATTGTTCTCTGAATATTCTCTAAGAATATTCAGCAAATATTCTATTTTATCTGGAACTGGGGAACACAAGAAAGAGAAGGGAAATCTAAATCAAAGATTTTTCATTTCTCAAAGCAGTTCCCAAATGCTGCTAACAAAATGAATTAGCCAATAAAAATGAACACAATCTGTCTGGCAGCTTGAATTTCTAGGGAGAATGTTATTGCTTCTTATCTATAACTTACAATACATTTTTAAAATTCTACTTTAATTACAGGATGCAATGAACATAATGCAAATAAAATATTTTTAATAACTAATTGAGTGATTGCTTCAGCATCTACATTCCTTCTTCTGTTTCCTTTGAATTTATAATTACATAAACTAAATTATTGACCATACAGTTGGGAAAACAGATATGCAGTTAAATCCTAAGACCTACAGAGCTACAGTGCAGACATGGTCTGGTTGTGATGAAACACATGATGGAAATTCAAAAAGTGTGGAAAGAGATGTTTACCAAGAGCTGAATAAGGGAACATCCACAGGCCGTGGGAGTTTCCTCTGATTTCAGCTTGAGGTCTCTCTTTGGAGAGTGGTTATAAACTCCAACCCTGCCTGACAGGCCCCAGGGGACTTGGTCACAAATGTTTATGATGTACCTTTCAGGGGATGCTTCTTTCCCCTGGTGACAGCCTAAGTGCCTGACCATGCGTTCCCCTGACAGGAAACATGGTTAAACTGGCTCTTGTGGCTCTTGTCTGACTCGTGTCCAGTTTATTCTTTTTTTTTTTTTTTTTTTTTTTGAGACAGAGTCTTACCCTGTCGTGCTGGTAGAGTGCCCTGTCACAGCTCACAGCAACTTCCAGCTCTTGGGCTTAGGCGATTCTCTTGCCTCAGCTTCCCGAGTAGCTGGGACTACTGGCGCCCAACACAACACCTGGCTATTTTTTGTTGCATTTGGCTGGGGCCGAGTTCCAACTCGCCACCCTTGGTATGGGGGTGGTGCCCTACCCAGTGAGCCATAGGCACCGCCCATGTCCAGGTTATTCTTGCCAAGATAGCCACTCTCCAGGAGAGGTCTGACCAGGAGAGAAGTTAGGATCACGTGTGTCCATTGGATGAGACACAGAAGAGACAACTAACCAGAACATACCAAACAACAGAAATGGTGGATTACCCACAGGTCACAGAGAGAAGAGGGAGGAGACTAGCAGGGCCACTGGCGAGGGAGGAGGCCGACTGGTGGGACGTGTATACTCAACAAGACCAGTGGGTGGGGAACCAGAGGGAGGCTGTGGGCAGTAGCCTTTTTGGGGTCCAGTGCATTCCCCAAGCAGGTTTCCCCTGGAGAGTTCTGAACGTCACACGGTGGTCCCTGCAGCATGTTTCCATATCCCATGTTGGGTGAGGGGGCGGGTCCGTGAGCTGAGTCTCGGGGTGGTATCTTCATGCCCCACAGAGAGGTGGGCACCAGGGACGGGTGTACAGGCTGATGTATGAATGGAGCACACTGAGGGGCCAGGAGGCAAACTGGACACTGTGTCAAAGGCAACTAATCCCTGCTTCTGGTTTGAGTAAGTTAAACCCAGATCAGGACAAATGCTGCAACAACACAAACCTGAGGACATTCACTATAACAATACTTTGCTTTTATATTTCTTTACCATATTTTGAGACAAAGTCTCACTCCATTGCCTAGGCTAGACTGCAGTGGAGTCATCATAGCTCACTGCAACCTCTAACTTCTGGGCTCCAGGGTTCCTCCTGTCCGCCCCCCGACTAGCTGAGACTACAGATACACACCACCACAACTGACTAATTTTTCTACTTTTTTGTAGAGATGGGATTTTGCTACATTTCCCAGGCTAGTGTTGATCTCCTAGGCTCAAGTGATCCTCTGGCCTCAGCCTCTCAAAGTGCTAGGATTATAGCTGTGGTCCACCATACCTGGCCTGCTTTTATATTTAAATAATGATTAATATCCTGTCTTCTTCTAATGAGAAAAAATGTCTACCACAACAGTCTCCAACCTTTTAACTGTGGTTTAACTTTAGGAGCTGGGTGGTACAGCTCCTAAAGTTCACTGTGTTTCGTGAAAGACAATTTTCCCATGGACTGGGGTGAAGGGGACTGGATTTGGGATCATTGAAGCACATGGCATTTATTGTGCACTTCATTTCTATTAATATTACATTGTAATAGGAGCCCTGACATTAATTTCACAAACTCATTCTAAAGAAAGTGCTACATATCTCATTGATGAAGATCAGTATGGTCACCTTTGAAGTACTCCTCTTAGGAAGCTATGTACCAACACCAGGGCCTATCCACCTTTCAAAGCAATTTTAGAAACTTCTTGAAATGACCATGAGAGCCATCATAGTGTGACAGACAAAAACACACAACAACAATAATGAACGCCACTCAGCAAGACACATGTTGACACAAACACAGCTGTAAGACACTGATACATTGAGGTTATGCAACTTGGCCTTACTTTGAAGGTGACCATAGTGATATTAGCAATGAGGTATATAGTAGTACTTTTCCTAGGATGAATTCATGAACTTTGTTTTTTTGAGCTGTGAACTTGTCAGGCCTTGTATATAATGAAATAATTATAGAACTCACCATAATGCAGGATCAGTGAGAGCCTGAGCTTGTTTTCATGCCATAGTCCCATCTGGCAGTAATGGGAGAGACAGTGCCACTCACCTCCTGCTGTACCACCCAGCTCCTAACAGGAGGCAAGATGTTTTACTGCATGGGACAGTTTAATTTTTTTAAATAACTCTCTAAAATAAGGTATTATTATTTCCACTTATGAGGCTCAATAAAATAAAAATTATGAGACTCAAAGACATTAAGTGATTTGTTCACTGTCTGGAGAAACACAGTTCCTCCATCTTCAAATTTTCATGAAGGCGGTTTCTCTCACTGTCCTTCAAAGGGGCATGTAGAGTGCACAGATTAGCTCACCAATTCCCTAACTCTGTTCTATGTCAGACTTGTCTGAGCATCTTTAAAAAATACTGAAGCCTGGCTCCCACCTCCAGTACATCTTACTTAATTATTCAAGGATACATCCATCCCAGACACCAAATTCTGGTATGTGTAGGGGTCAGAGGCATTCTTTGCCAAATGCATATCCAGTTGTGCCAGCACCATTTGTTGCAAAGACTATTCTTTCCCCATTGATACCCTTGTCAAAAAGCAATCGACCATAAATGTAAGGGTGTATCTCTGAACTCTCAATTCTATTTCATTGGTCTGTATGTCTACACCTATGTCTACCAACTAGTCTTAACTACTAAGACTTGCTAGTAAATTTGAAGTCAGGAAGTCTGACTCTTCTACTCTTTTTCTTTTATAAGGGTGGTTTGGCTATGCTGAGCCCTTGCAGTTCTACAGATTTTTAAGATAAGCTTCTCAATAACTATCCCTATTTTTTTTTAAAGCCTCAAAAACAAATAGCAAAAACCAAACCAGAACCAGAAAAACAAAAAGAGCTGGAATTTTCTTAAGTATTTTAGTGAATCTGTATATCAACTTGGGAATTATTGCCATTTCAACAACATATAATCTTCCATTGGATATATTTTCATTTATTTTACTCTAATTTCTTCCACTGATTCTTTGTAGTTTTTGGTGTAAAGGTCTTGCATTTTTTATACTAAATTCCATCTTTAGTATTTTATTCTTTATGATGTGATTATGATTATAATTTTTCCCTCAATTTCATTTTTATATTGCTCATGTATAGAAATAAACTTTTTATATTACTCTTATATTTTGATACCATATTGGACTTATTAACTCTAATTTTTTTTCTTATATTCTTCTAAGATTTTCTGTATAAAAGATCTTTCCTTTTGCAAATAGAGATAGTTTTATTTATCCCCTTCCCATTTGGATGCCTTTTATTTATTTGTTTGTTTTTCTTGCTTAATTGCTCATACTAGACCATCTGCTTCAAAGTTAATGAAAGTGGTAAAAGCAGCCATCCTTTTCCTGTTCTTGACCTTAGGTGACAAGCTTTCAGTTCATTGTGATATTAGCTGTGCATTTTTTGTGGATGCCTTTTATCAGTTGAAGACGTTTTCTTCTATTTCTACTTGTAGAGAGTTTTTATGATGAAAGGGAATTGTATTTTGTCAAATGCTTTTCCTGCATCAGTTCAGTTAATCATGTGTTTTTATCCTTTCATCCACTAACATGGTATATCAGTATATCACAATGACAATTTTCGTATGTTGAACCAATTTTTGCATGTTGCATTCCTGTTATAAATTCTATTTGATCACAGTGTATAATCATTTTCATATATTGCTGTATTTGGGTTACTAGCATTTTGTTGAGGTTTTTGTGGGCATATTCATAGAAGACATTGAGCTGTAATTTATTTTACCTGTAATAAATTATATCAGAGCTTCATACAATGAGTTAAGGAGTGTTGTCTCAAGAGCTTTCTCTGTGCCTGACACTCTGCTAAGCACTTTAAATGTATTTTCATGCAATCTTTGTAATAGTCCCTTGAAGTAGAAATTATTATTATCCTCATCATGGAGGTAAGAAAATTGAGAAACAGAAAGGAAAATGTGGCAAAAATTTCCAGAACACTTATTATGTGCCAGGAATTATTCTAATATTATAAGACTATACTCTTACATTATATTTTATATATAACCATATATATGTAATTATATATGTGTGAGTATATATATACATATATATATGTATATATAATCTCAGAACACTGTGAGTATGGACTATTACCATTACCTTCATCATTACAGATGAGGAGTTATCCAAGGAACAGACTTAAATAACATGGACTAAAGTTAAATAGTGACAATCTTCAGTTTTAAGCCTAAAACTAGGTAGTTGGCTTCAGAGGCCAAGTTTTAACCCCTATCACAACACAGATATATCTGTGTTGTGTGATATATATAGAAAGAGTCTCTCATAAATGTTGGGTAACCAGCGCAAGTTCATGTAGCTAGTAAGAAAGCACTAAATTGAGTAGTCATGGGATTTGATTCCAGAGCATTGTTCAGAATTACTACACTATTATAAATGCTTGGAAGCAAGAAATTCTGTGTGACTAGCGGTGGCACGTAGGAAACTCAAGGGCATTGAACTGGGAATATTGCGCTTGGAGAGAAAGGTCCCTGTAACCAGGCTATATGTTAGAGGAGATATAAATACAAACACAAGATGAAAAAGGATTATGTTCTCCTTTAAATTCTCACATCCTGTCTCTCAAACTCTTTCTCTCGTCTGTGCTTCCTCTAACTATGCAGCTGTGAATAATAGAGTACAGCTGAGAGGATTCATCTACACTTTCCCTAATGACAAATGAGGCTGCTACATAAAAGAAAACATTGGCTTTTATTGAGTTTCTACTATGTGCACGGCATTCCATATGTCTGTGGTTCTAAACATTTGGACCTCAGGACCCCTTGACACATTTAAAAAATATTGTCAACCTCAGTAGAGTGCCATAGCATCACAGCTAACAGCAACCTCAAACTCTTGGGCTCAAGGGATTCTCTTGCCTCAGCCTCCCAAAGTAGCTGGGACTACAGGTGGCTGCCACAAAGCCCAGCTATTTTTTCTTGTTGTTGTAGTTGTCATTGTTGTTTACAGGCCTGGGCTGGATTTAAACCCACCAGCCTCAGTGTATGTGGCTGGAGCCTTAACCATTGAGCTGCAGGAGCCAAGCCCACATGTTTTTTTGTTTG
Organism: Otolemur garnettii; assembly: GCF_000181295.1. Taxonomy (NCBI): domain Eukaryota; kingdom Metazoa; phylum Chordata; class Mammalia; order Primates; family Galagidae; genus Otolemur; species Otolemur garnettii. The sequence goes on from NW_003852400.1 coordinate 34,601,599, forward strand.
TTTGTTTGTTTTGTTTGTAATGTGGACTATATAGCAACCAAATTTGTTTAATCACAAATTAAAATATATTTTCAAACCATTTATTTATAATAACGACAAGCCTATACATACTGCACAACATATTTTTTATAAGAAGCAACAGTATTTTCCAAAACAAAGAATTATTTTACACTTTTGAAAGTCTCTTTAATGTCTGACTTAGGTAAATTCAACAGAATTCTCTTATCTGCCTCTGCATGTAATCTTTTATGATATCACACATATGTAGGAGGTAGTATGTATACTTGGAATAGTGAAAATAATTCTGATTCCATAGACGTCCTGAAAGCATCTCAGGGACCACCAGGGACCCTTGGACCACCCTTTGAGAGCCACTGTGAAAGACATATATCAATTGTTTTGATAAAAAGAGGCATTACAATATTCGTATAAGGAAATCTTAAACTCTGGCATAAAAAGACAAAAAATTGATGGGCAAAGAACAACAAAAACTATTATTCTCACATCTCACATTTTCCCAAGATCACAATTTATTATCTAGAAGTTTTACTACTTCACTGCATATCCTACCCTACCTTCTTACCCTCAAGACTTTCTTACCATGGAAGGTCATTGTTTTGGTGAGAAAGCACTAAAAGTGAAATAAAAAATTTTCCCATCCATCCAGTACACTGGAGTGGAATGGGGAAAACTGGGAACGCCTTAACTACTTCACATGTGTGTTTGTGTATAAGCACTACAACCAATAGGAGCAGTTACATTTATTCTCACTATGGAGATCAGCAACTTAGACCACTGAGGGTTAGTAATCCTCACCCCACCCCACCCGACCCTGCACAGAGCAATTTATCTGATAAACATCAGAGGAAAAATTAAAACCCCAAAAGCCTGATCCAGTCCAAGTCACTTCGAGGCCAATTTACGTCATAGACAATACAATTAAGACCAAACATTTTCACATTTTTACTAGACTCTTGGCCATATAAGCATGTCTATCTTTAAAAAAATTAAAGACCAAAAATTTTTTTAATTTTTTTTAATTAAATCATAGCAGTGTATATTAATACTACATGGTGTACGGTGTACTGTTTCTGTATATAATTTGAAATACTTTCATCCAACTGGTTAACATAGCCTTCATGTCTTTTTCTTATTGTGTTAAGACATTTGTATTCTACATTTAGAGTGATTCACATGTACCCTTATAGGATGAACCATAGGCGAGACCAAAATTAAGACCAAACATTTTCACATTTTTACTAGATTCTTGGCTATGTAAGCATGTCTATCTTTAAGAAAATTAAAGACCAAAGAATGATAGATGTTTAACTTTTGATTTTGATTAAAATCATAAGATTATAACTCATAATGATATGGAGTGGGTGAGAGAGAAAGAGAGAGATTTCTTCCCACTTGGGTTTTTTTCTCTGCCAGGAGCTTTGGGTTTTTTTTGTTTTTTTTTTTTCCTGTATTATTTTCTGTAAAATAAATCCTATCTTACCACTGATCTGTGGTCTGTGGATTCATTCTTCGAATCACTGAGACCAAGAACCTACTGAAGACAAAATCCAGTATCAATAATATAAAATATGAATTGAAGTAAAATAAAGGGTAGATATACTCTTAATCACCACGTCAGTCCCCATTAAGTTAATGATACTAAGCAGACTCCAGTGTTTAAAAGTGACATTTGCCTATACTTAAGTCCTGGTCCCACCTATCTCTTCTCTTGACACTCTCTCTTTAATGCAAAACCTTGTTTCATTTTCTCTTCCCGTGGTGAGCTGCGCTGACATAAGTGATTGGCAGGGGGGACCTCATGGCAATAGATGTGACTCTATTCACAAGTTATAAAAAGGATCAGCTTTGCTTGTTCATCATTTCTTCCCGGCAGGAAGCAGAGTCTGGTTCTCACCTTTTCTGGTCTCCAGGGCTCTCATTTTTGTTTAAAAAAAAAAAAATTATCTTCTCTTTTAGGAACAGAAGGAATGTCTCCTATTCTTTTTAAAGGCTTCCAATCTGACAGCAGTTTTGTGGTATCCAACCTCCATCATCTCATTATTGGGAGTCTGGGATTCCCTTCCCCACCCAAAGCTCTGAAGTATTGTTATTAAGTATATCAGATGCCTATGTTAAATCCCATATCTCTTTTCGTCTGTCTGTGTGTTTTTAACAAGACACTTAACCATTTGAAGAGGTTAATGATAGAATTTAATGATAAAATGTAAGAGGTTAATAATAGAACTTACTTTATTAGTTTTTTTAGGAGGATTTAATCTGTAAAAAGTACTTAGAACAGTTCCTGACATCCTGTGAGAGCTCATGGGATGATAATAACATGTAAGATTCCTGTATCTGGTCACTTAAAGAATGTATGAAAATGAAATTGAAGAGCAAGGTCACTTGTTTCAAGTGTCTAGTCAGGATTTATATTTTTGAACACCTTTGGTATAAAAGACCTGTAGCCCAGTGCATATATTTAAAGTATAAAATTCCGTGAATTTAACGTATGTCCAGAACTGTAAATCCATCTTTACAATGAAGGAAGCAAACATATCTATCAGTTCAAGAAGCTTTTTCATACCACCTTGTATTACAACTATTCCTCCTGGCAGCCACCCTTCCTTGGTCACCAGCAACCCGTGATATGCTTACATCAGTTTGTCTTTTCTAGAATTTTATGGAGTTGAGTCATACTTTTTTGGTCTGTTTCCTTTCATTCACATTTCTTTGTGTGGACATATGTTTTTATTTTTCCCAGTTAAAAAAAGTACATAAAAGTGGAATAAACATAATAGGATTATATTTTACTATTTAAAAATTGACAAACTGTTTCCAAAATTGTAAAATTTTACTTTCCCAACAGAATTACTTGAAAGTTAAAGTTGTTCCACACCCTCATTAACACTTGATATGGTTAAGATTTTTAATTGTAGCCATTACAATAGATGTACACTAGTACCTCATTTGGATGTTAATTTCCATTTTTCTAATGATTCATGAATTTGAGATATAATCATGTGTTTATTGGCCATCCATATGTTGTCTTTGGTTGTGTGTTAAAATCATTTGCAAATTTCTTTTGTTGTTTATCTTATTGAGTTTTGAGAGTCCTTGTTATATTATGAATAACTTGTCAGATAGATATTTAGCAAATTTCTCTAGCCTGTGCTTTGCCTTTTTATATTCTAAAAAACAATTATTTTGAGAAGAAAATGTTTCTAATTTTGACAAAGGATAAAGTATGTTTTTTATAAAGTTTATGATTTTTACATTCCTATTAAGGAAATATTGCTTCAAGCCCACAGGAAACCAAGAATTTCTCCAAGTTTTTCTCCAGGTGTGCAATCTATTTTGAGTACATTTCTGTATGCAATGTGAGGTAAAGTTTGAGAGGGTTGTTTACATTTGATTTGTACTTTTACCCAGCCCAGTTTATTGAAAATATTGACTTTTTTCCATTGAATTTCCTTTGAAACTTTGTAGAAAATGAATTGACCGTGTATATGTGGGCACTTCTAAACATACCTATTTTCATGCCAGTATGAGAGTGCATTCATTATCTCCCTGTATGGTAAGTTTTGAAATCAGGGTGAATCTTCCAACTTTTGTTTTTGGTTTCAAAGGTTTTTGAGAGTATTCCATGTTTTCTGCATTTTCACATTAATTTTTAAATTAGTGTACTAATATCTACAGAAAGAGCATGCTGGTATTTTGCTAGAGATTGTTTTGAATCTAGAGAGTTAAGTTTGGGGAAAATTCGTAACAATATCGAGTCCTCTGATTCATAAACACAGTATTGTCTCTCACTCTATTTCTTCCTTAATTTCACTTAGAACTATTTTGCAAGTACATAGGTTTTGAAAGCTTTTAATCAGATTTATTTCAAATTATTTCATTTTTGATCCAATTGCATATGTTTTTCTGATTTTAATTTTTGATATTTATTGGTAGTATATAGACATACAACTGATTTTTAGTATATTTACTATTAATATTTCCAATGTTTCTTCTTTTTTTTTTTTTTTTTGGCCTGGGTTGGGTTTGAACCTGCCACCTCTGGCATATGGGACTGGTGCCCTACCCTTTTGAGCCACTGGTGCCGCCCCAATATTGCTAATGTTTCAAATTCACTTCTTAGTTTGTGGCTTTGTTATAAATTCCCTAAGGTTTTCTACATAGACTATTATGTCATTTATGATCAGTTTTCCTTCCTTCCTTCCTTCTTTCATCTTTTCTCTCTCCCCCTCATCCCCTCTCCCACTCCCTCCACCCTCCCCTTTACCCCCTCACCCCCCTCCCACTCTCCAATCTCTCCCTCTCTCTCTTTCATTTTGTTGTCGTTTTGCCTTATTTCACTAAGTAGTTCTTCCAGTAGAGTATAGTGAAGTCTAGAAGTGGTGACAGTAGTTAGTCCTGCTTCTTCCCTGAGGAGAAAAGCAGACAGTCATTCACAATTGAAGGTGAAGTTCACTGTAAGCTTTTTATCAATGTCCTTGATCAGGTTTAGCAAGTTCACTTCTATTCCCAGTACCTGACGGTTTTCATCATGAATGGCTGGAAGAGTCTGTCAAACGGTTTTGCTGAATCTCTGTCAAGGATGATCTATATATTTAATCTGTGAATATGGTGAAATACATGAGATTTTAAAAGGGAAATCTTAGGGTATATTATTCTTTTCACATATTGCTAGATTAGACTCATAAAAATTTTGTTACTAGTTTTTGTATTTTAGTATATAAGCAGATATAGCTCTGTAGTTTTCTAGTAATTTTTTTTAATAAGAGAATTTTTGGTCTTATAAAATCAGTTGTGAAGTATTCTCTTCTCTTCTGTTTTTTGGAAAGACTTGTTAAGAAGTACTATTTTTTTCCCTCCTTAAATAGTCCATTGAGTTTATCCATGAAGCTTTCTGTACCTCAAATAGCCTTTGTAGAAATGTTCTAAAATACATATTTTATTTCTATAATAAATATAAAGGTATCCGGCTTTAATAGTTTGTGTCTTTCAAGGAATTATTCTATTTCATTTAAGTTTTTAGCTTTTCTTGGCCAAAGTTTCCTTTACTTTATTGTTTTCATTAACATTTTAATATTTGAAAAATCTGTAGTTAATATTATTTTCATTTCTAACATTTTTTCTCTTTTTTTCTGATCAGTCCAGCTATGGGTTTGTCATATTTATAGATTCTTTGAAAAAAATAGCTTTTGGTTTAACTGATTTTCTTTATTGCTTTTCTGTTTCCCTTTGCATTGTTTTCTTTGAGTGTAATTTGCTGCTTTTTTCTTAATTACTCCTACATGCTTTAGATTTAATGAGTACTTCTTTTTCTCTGTTCTGAAATTAGAAACTTATATTATTTGCTTTAAAGTTTTCTGCTTTTTAAATAGAATTAACATCTTTCGCTAAACACTTCTTTAGCTACTGAACATAAATTTTGATATACTGTGTTTTCACTTTTGTTCAGTTCAAAATACTACCTGTTTTCCCTCTGATTCCTTTTTTTGATCAATAAGTTACTAAGACACATCTTACTTAGCTTTTAAAATTTTAGGATTTTCTAATGTTTTAGTTATTTTTTCTAATTTACTTTCATTGTAATCAAAGAATATACTTTGTCATATTTGAATCATTATATTATTACACAGACTTAATTTATGACACAGAGTTATCATCTACCTTGCTAAATGTTCTATATGTACTTGAAAAGAATATGTACTTTGCTGTTCTTTGGTTGTATGTTCAAGGTCATATATTGCTTTTGGTACTATATTGCTTTTGATTTGCCAAAGGTACTGTACTATCATTGATTTTTATGTCTACTTATCCTGTTTAAAGAGAAGTGCCAAAATCTGCATCTATAACTGTGGATTTGTCTATTTCTGCTTCTGTTAGGTTGCGCTTCACAAGTTTGGAGCCCTGTTATTAGGAGCATAAATGTTTGCAACTGGGATGTCCTCCTCATAAATTCATCCCCTTACCATTATGAAATTACCTTCTTTTTTATGGAGTACATTGGCTGCTTTGATACAAGCAAATAATGCGCAATAATGATCAAATCATGTTGATGGGGTATTGATCACTTCTAATATATTTCTTTGTTTTAAAATTACTCAAAATTGGCTCAGCGCCTGTGGCTCAAGTGGCTAAGGTGCCAGCTACATACACCTAAGGTGGCAGGTTCGAATCCAGCCCAGGCCTGCCAAACAACAATGACAACTGCAACCAAAAAATAGCCAGGCATTGTGGCGGGCACCTGTGGTCCCAGCTACTTGGGAGGCTGAGGCAGGAGACTCGCATGAGCCCAGGAGTTGGAGGTTGCTGTGAGCTGTGATGCCACAGCACTCTACCCAGGGGCATAGCTTGAGGCTTGTCTCAAAAAAAAAAAAAAAAAAAAGAAAGAAAAAGAAAAAAAATTATTTAAATTCTACTCTTTTACTTAATTTTAAAATATATAATAAATTATTTTAACTATAGTCACTGTATTGTGCTACAGACTATCAGATCTCATTCATGCTATCAAACTATATTTTTGTTCTCATTATCCATCCTCTCTTCCCCAACCTTCCCCATCCCCCATACTCTTTCCACCCTCTGGTAACCATCATTCTAGTTTCTACTCCATGTATTTAAAATTTTTTTTTTTTTAGCTTCCATGTATGAGTGAGAACCTGTGATATTTGTCCTCCGTGCCTAGATTATTTCACTTAATATCCTTCAGTTCCATCCACATAGTTGCAAACAATAACATTTCATGAATTTTTATGGCTGAATAATATTCCATTTTGTATTGTAAATGCACCACATTTTCTTTATCCATTCATCTGTTGATAAACATTTAGGTTGATTCCACACATAGGCTAATGTGAATAGTGCCACAATAAACATGGGAATGCATGTTTATTGCAGCACGGTTCTTTCTCCTTGGTAATATTTTTTACTATGGAATGCAATTTGCCTGGTATAAAATAATTTATCCTACCCTTCTTTGACTGTTAGTTTCACATATCTGTTTCCATATTTACTTTTAATTTGTTTGTATCATTATAATTGAAATCAATTTCTTGAAGATGCAAATAATTGGATCTTATTTTCATATCCAATTGAACAACTTTTGCCTTTTAATTGGGGAAGGTTGAAAATTGCATTTAATGTAACTAACCATCTGGTTGTGTTGAGACCATGCTGCTATTTGTTTTCTATGTCCACATTTTATTTATTGTTTTTTCCTCCTTTTCTACCTTCTTTTAAATAGAGTATTTTTATTATTTTAGTCTACTTCCTTGACTGTCTAATTAGCTTAAACTCTTAGTTTTGTGTTTTAGTATTTCCCTTAGAGTTTATAACATACATATTTAATTAATACTGTCTAACTTCTAGTATTATTGTCCCACTCCCACATAATATAAAATTTTATTATAATAACTTTTGATTTCTCTTTCACAGTCTTTGTGCTGTCATTACCATTTTGTGTCTACATAGATTATGAACGTTATTTTTTTATTGTTCAAAGTCAATTATCTTTTAAAGAAATTTAAAAATGGGGAAATTATAATTTTTTTGCATGCATAGTATTTGTATTGATCGTCATTCCTTGTATAGATCAACATTTTCATCTTTCTGAAGGACTTCCTTTAATTATTTTTTCCAGTAATGGTGATGAATTCTTTTAGTCTTCAAAAAAATGTCTATCTTTTTCATCTTGTTTGAAAGATTTTTTTTTTTTTTAATGATATGAGCTTCTAGTTTAATAGGTTGGTTTTTTTTTTTTCCTGTCCTTTAGATGGCACAGTGATCCTGACTTGCCTCCGTATATATGTTATCTTTTTCCTCAGGCTGACTTTAAGAATGATTTTTCTCATCACTGGTTTTAAGCAGTTTGATTATGATGAACCTTCTTGCAGTTTTTTTCATATTAGTGTTTGTGCGCCTCCTGAACCTATGGTTTATAATTCTTATCAATTTGAGAAAAGCTAAGTCATTACTCTTTCCATTATTTCTCTTCCCTCCTCTACATTGGGAATTCCTTAATTGGGATTTATTTTAGGTTATTTGATAGTCCACAACTCCAGGACACTGTTTATGCTTTTTTCATCCCCTTATCTCTTTTGTTTTAGTTCAACCTGGATAGTTTGCATGATAATAACCTTCAAGTTCACTAAAGTATTCCTCTTCCATGTCTAATTTGCCAATCTCATCCAATGTCTTTTCATCTTAGACACTGTATTTTTCCTCTCTAGAAGCACAATAATCTTCCATGCTGCTCCTTAACATGTTCGTGTTTTTCTATATCTTTTTGACTATATAGAATCCATCAAAATGGACTTTATTACTAATTCTATCATTTTTTTCCATTTCATTGATTGATAGTTTCCTCCTTGAGTCTTATTTTCTTGCTCTTTGAATATCTGCTAATTCTATTAAATGCCAGGCATTGTGACATTTACTTTGTTAACTCCTGTACATTTTGTATTAGCAAAATATATTTAGACCTAATGATGGGACACAACTACATTCTTGAAATGATGGGACACAACTACATTCTTGAAAACAGTTTGATCATTTTAAGGCTTTTTGCTTTGTTAGGTGGAGTAGCCATTAGTCTAGGGCTAATTTTTCCTTATTAGGAGGAAATGCTTTTCGAGTACTCTTTTGACGCCCTGTATATTACAATTTTTTTTCACTTGAACTAGCAGAAACACAAACTCTCCCTGGCTCTAAGTGAGCTGTGAAGCCATAGACATTGTGCTGATTGCTCCCTTCTGGTGATATGTTTTCCCTGAGCTGTAGGTAATTTTCTCACATAAATGTCCTAATGAACACTCAGCAGAAGACTTTATAGAAACCATATGCAGACTTTTTAATCTCTCTCTGTACACCCCTCTTCTCTCCAGTAATCTGCCCTGCAAAGTATATCCACCTTAACTTCTCAGAATACTCAACTCTGTCTCTTTAACATAGGCAGAGAGCTGGGCTGTTTGGGAGCTGTGCTGTGGCCCAGAAACTCTCCAAGCAGTAAACATAGCAATCTTAGAGCTCATTCCACTGTGTTTTCTTTCTCCTAGGTATGATTATTCTACCATTATTGTTCTCCAATGCCTGAAAAATCATTATTTGCATATATAGTTCTGACTGTTTAGTTGCTTAAGGTTGTTAGGGCCAAATCAGTGCTCTGTTACTCTATCATGGATGGATATAGAAATTATTTATTCATAATGCTAAGATATTTTGAATGTTAGAAAGTAATTAACTATTAAAATAATTTTATAAAGTTTTATATTTTTGCCAATTCAAATATCACTGATAAATCATCCTTTAAGCTAGACATTCAACAAATTTTAGTGAACATGGCCTATATCCTTAGCAATGTTCTAGCTTTGGGCAATTACAGAAGTGAGCAGACATATCAATTCTCTGATCTCATGGAACTTATAGCTGTGAGATTTGGATAGTCATTATATATGGAAGCACATAAATATAATTAGGAAGTTCATGAGGTGAGAAGTTGCATTGGTGGGTGGAAAGGTGCACTTTAGCTGGTATAATGAGTGAATGTCTCTCTGATGAGGTGATATTTAACCTAAGAACTAACGGATAATAGTGAAATTTGTGAATAACTGGGGAGAGTATAGACAGCAGATCTACGAAAACAGAATGGCAATCAAAAGGGGAATTTTATAATACAGAAACAGAGAGGGAGAGACTGGAATGGACTGTACAATTTTCCGAACAAAGAAACTTGGTACTAGAGTGGTAGGCAGGTCCTTAATTGCATAGATATTTGTAGGTTGTGTTTTATGCTTTAAAAACAAACTAGTATTATATAGAATGGATTCTTGGAGGCAAAAATAGAAGCAAAAACAAAACATTAGTTAGAAAGGTGATGTAATAGTTTGGGTGAGAGATCAGGGTAGCTTAGCCTTGATGGTAAATAGATTAAAGTTACACTTTGGAGAGAATACCAATGAGATTTATAAATATATTTTATATGGGGGGGAGGAGAAAGATAATTTGAGGAAAAGAGATGAATCAAGGTTGATGTGAAGATTTCCGAGGCTTCACCCTGAACAATCGAGTGCATGGTGGAACTTGTGACTGAAATGTGACCGTAAGAGAAGCAGGTTTAGGATAAAGGCAACAAATGTTCTGTTTCATTTTCTTAAGTGTCAAGTAGGTTGTTGAATATATGTTTGGACTTCAGGGGAAAAGTCAAGACTGGAAATAAAAAACTATTCATTTTGCATTGTATCATTTCATTTGCTTTTACCTGGTGACATTTTTCAATTAGAGAACTATTTGGCCTGCTTCTCTGGGTCTCCAATTACTCTCCGTTTAGACATCTAAGGGTACCTTGAATCTTCCAGGCTACAACTGAACACAGACAGGGATGGAGTGCCCTCTGGTGGAAAACTGACAAAGGCTTGGGACGCTGGAGTATACACATGATAAAATGGGAATTCTGGGACTTCCCAAATGGGTAATGGGCAGGAGATGACATAAATACATGACTTGGGCTAGCTATTAAGAAGAAATATGGAGTCACTGACAACCACTCCAGAAGAGAGAGTGAAGTTGTACAACAGTGATGCTATTCAGTTCTAGCCCAATGTTATGTGTAGAAGGCAGTCCCAGTTTTGAGACACAATTTGATTTCATAAGCAAAGTCAGAAACACATACTATTATGTAAAATTTTCAGATTTGTAAATATTAGCTGTTATTCAGATATAAAATACTCTGTGTGTTAAAATAATACATATATGTGGATAAGATTGGTGGATCATATCAGTTTTAATAACCTGGTTGTCATATTCTACTGTTGTTTTGTAAGAAGTGATTATTGGAGGAAAGTGGGTAAAAAGTACACAGGACCTCTCTGTCTTATTTCTTACAACTGCACCTGAATCTATAATTACCTCAGAAGAAAGAGTTTAATTTTCTAATTAATTTTTCAGGGGGTCAAATTCAGCACAGCGACCACTAGTTTATAGCTTTTATCTTAAGGAGAGAAGACATATAGAGTGATGCATTTTAAGAAGGTGGTTCCTAAAGTCCTTCTATAGAAAGCAATGAGGTATTTAACTGTTGGTCTAAAATCCCAAATCTTAGGCACATCTATAATGAGAAAAGGGAGTCCCTGCCTCTTGCCTCCAAACATTATAACTTGCTTCATTTCCTGGAGGAATGATCAAGATGACAATTGATTAGAGGGGCCAGGGCTACTGTTACACCAAATTCCAAGAAATTGTATACTACTTTCTGATTCTTACAAGACAATGTTTGGAACAATGTCTTAGATCAGAAGAAATTTAACAATCTAGAATGAGTGAATTCACCCTCTTTCTGGATGATGTATTCATTTAACTAGTTAATACTATAGGAGAACATGGTTTAAAGGATTACCATTCAATAGATGAGGCAGTTTACAAATAGACCTTTTAGAGTGTGAGGAAATATACCTAGACACATATAATTTAGGGCATACAGGCAATCCCTAACTTATGATAATTGACTTACAATTTTTTACTTAATGATGGCACAAAAGCAATTCATATGCAGTACAAATCCTACTTGGGATTTTGAATTTTATCTTTTCCCAGTTTAGAAAAATATGGTATCATATTCTCCAGAGGTGCTGGGCAGTGCTATTGAGCCCCAGCTCACAGTCAGCCGCACCATCGCAAGTATAAACCATCAATACTCTACAGTGTACTGTGTTGCTATGTGATTTTGCCCATTTTAAGGTAGGCTAAGCTAAGCCAGGTTAGGTGTATTAAATGCATTTTTGACATAGGATATTTTCAACTTCTAATAGTTTTATTGAGACATAACCCTGCCATAATGTAAGTCAAGAAACATCTATACATGAAAAAATTTTTAAAGGAGCTAGTTTTTGATTTATAAAATTATAAGTATTTGAATCAAGTTCAAAAAATGCCTGATATTTCAGAGGAACTCAATTTCTTGATTTTAAAGAATTCATCTTATTGCTACTTAAACAAGTTCTTCCATGTTACATATTACTCAGATGGCTCAGACTCCTCCTGACTCCTGAACTCAGTAATTGTTCCCCTCCAGATGACTATTGAAAAATGGAAAAGACAGGGAAAAGGAGGAACAAATTGCTTTCTCCCAAGTCTGACTATTGAAATTCTCTGCTGGAGGGCAAATTTGGGTCTGCAAAGCTGACATGAGACACCAGGAATCCTTATCCAGTTAAGTACTGGAGGTAGAGAGAGAGGAAGATAGTGAGGGAGAGAGGAGAGGGGAAGAGGGAAAGAGAGGGAGGGAGAGGGAGAGAGTGATTCCAATTCAGGATATAAAGAACAAGCAACCTAAAGAAAAACTGTAAAATATACAATATCTGTCTTAGAATATCCCCACTGAAACAACAATATTTTAAATTATCATAGATAGATACATAGATAGATCTAGAATTGTTTGTGGCCTTGAGATACAATGATAAACAAGAGGCAGTCCTTATAAGTCCTTATAAGTCCTTATAAGTAAAGATTCTACAAGAAGAGGTTGACAAAGTCAAGATATACTTATGATATAAAATTATTCTATAAATAATGTAATTATAGTGTAATTAATAATATACATAATGATTATATAACATGAAAATATATTGAATGCTGAAATAATCATATTTTAAACAAATGTATACTTATATATACTTGTGCATGTAGTGAAAAATAGGTCTCAAAATTGGGAATTTAGGAAACTGTTCAAGTTTGCCTGATGTGTCTTATTTCTTTCTAATTCTATCTTGAGGTTTCTCTCTGGAGAGTGCCTATAAACAGCAGCCCTGCCTTGATGCGGCTTCAGGTGATTTGGTCATAGATGTTTACAACATACTTTTCAGGGGATACTTCTTTATTCTGGTGACAGACTAATGCCCAAGTGCCCAACCTCTGACCAGCGTCCCTCTCACAGGAAATTTGTATGTACTGGCAAAGACCCTCATGGCTCTTGTCGGACTTGTCTCCAATTTATTCCTGCAATGTCAGCCATTCTGGGGTGGGGTGGGGGAAGTTAAGTCTCAGGTAAGACACAGAGGAAGCAAAATACAATAAAAATCCATGGAATAAGTGAAAGCAGTTTATTCTTCACAATTCCACTCTTTGAGTGCTGATGAGGAAGAGGGTCCCCATGTCAGTGTGGGAGGTGGTAGAAGCGAGAGCAGGAGTGGGAAGATATGATGGCTCACTGGGGTCCAGGCTTCCCACCACTCCCTGTATTGTCATGCTCCTGCTGCTTTGCCTCATTTTATTTCTCTGATTTCAGCAGCCACTTGAGTTGTGTTTAAGTTAACTATGAACTCCCTCTATTCTTGGGGAGGCCCCGCTCAACTGAGGGAACTCAAGTTCAGGCCCTTCAGTCCTAGAGTGTATGCTCTATTTTGCAATAAAAATTAATTATAAATTTAGAACAAATCACCCCTATGAGGTTATTTTTGGAGGTTCTTAGATCTAGAGTCCTAGAAATCATTTTTTTGAGGCTATTTGGTGTACTTAGTCTGACTTGTTTACATTCAAATCCCTGTCTTTTCAATTGGGAGTTCTAGCAGGGTTCTATCAGATATCCAGCCTATTCATTTTACTTTAATTTTTGTTCTTTATCTCTAGAAATTTCTCTATTTGAAAGAAAAATTCTCTCTCCCACTGTCCTTATTCTTTTTTTTTTTTTTTAGCCTGTTTTTCTTCCAATGGGAAAATTTGTTCCTAAGCTACTATTTCAACTTAATTGTTCTTAGCAGGTTTATTTATTTATTTGGCAGCATACAAATAGGTGAAACTGTCATTGTAAATCACTGGTACATAAAACCAGTAAGTGACAGTCTAATCTGGAGAATATTGATACCTCTTTACATATCACATAATTTTCTTCTAGGAAATCTCCATCTGAAGCAGCATGGTGGTCACTACTTGTCACTTGAATAATTGGGTCACTTACTTTATCATTGGCTTGAAGCCCCCAAATGTGGATATTTCATAGAATTAATTGTCTCTTTGATAAGAGAGGCTTCCATTTCTGAGTTAGTCTTTTTTTTTTAATGGAATACATGTCCTTGGGCTATGAGCTGAAAAAAATTAAAATTGATTAAATTTTAATTATAAAATTATAATTATAATTTTAATAATAATAAATAATAATAAAATTATTATTTATTATTATAAAATAATAATTGTAAAATTATAATTGATTAAAATAGATAAAATTGAGATCAATGGATATTCTAGCCAAAGCAATGAAATTCTAAGTCGGGAACAGCCAAGTTGAGTCTTTGGTAGCTATACTCCTATACAATGATTAATTTATGAAGGCATCTAACAAAATCAGGCTCACAGAAATATTTACTTCTCCCATCTAACTTCAAACTATAACATCTGCCCTATACCACTTTCCTTGATGCAGATACTGACTGTGTTCTAGAACAAAAAAGAACACACTAAATATGTTAAAAAAGAGAAAAATAGGATAACTAAAATCTGTGTGGTCTGTAAGTAAATTTTATTCTTTCTTCTCTCTCACCTTTATAACTTTGGGAATCTTTCTACAGTAGGTAGAGATTTATTAAATGATAACAATAATTTTGTATGTTTAATGCACATTAGTTTGTAATATTGCATATACTTCGAATCCATCATTAGATTGGTTTAATAATCATTCAACATAACTTACTATGATCCAAGTACATCAATGAATAAAATGGACAAAAATCTTTAACTTTACAGGGCTTATATTCCAGAGGCAGGAATAATAAGCAACAAACAAAATAAAACAGCTTTGTAGTTTGTTAAAAGGTGTTAAGTACTCTGGAAAAAATATATATTAAGTATGAGGGAAAGTAGCTTGCCATTTTAAGTGGGGTGTCCATAGAAGGTTTCATTGAAAGAGATTACACTTGTATAAAACTTGAGGAAATTGAGCAAATTAGCCAAGTGAACATCTAGAAGAGGTTACCCCAGGCAAAGGAAGCAACTGTTACAAACTCAATGATGTTTGACATCGGTGTGGAAGGAAGAAGAGTAAAAAGAACAGCTCTTACCCTCCTCATTTTAGGCTGTGTTACTGAATCTTAGGAAGTGCTCCCCCAATGTGAAGAGTGAGTTATGTAACCAGGATTGACAGTTAGGCTCCCTCGTCCACTTTTTATTTTGCTCTGTTTATTGACTTGATTATGCTCTGCTATTTTCCTTTGGCTCACCTATACTCTACTTTCCTGAATGAAAGAAACACAAAGCAAACAAAAGCATATCAAATTATTTGTCCATATAAGCAGTTCAGAAAACAAAACTGGGAACGGAGGACACAGTTACAGAAATTGTGATTCAGATGCGCCCAGAGAGCTCAAGAGGCTAGATTAATCCCTGAGTCTAATTGGAGTCTATCCATTCCTGACACCAGAGCCAGGTCCTGCATCAACTATCTCCCACCAGATGACACCATTACAATGTTGATCTCTCATCAGATAATGGTTCTATCTGCTACTAGAGGTTACATAAAGACTGGGAGGTAATAATTACCACTGAGGAATGTTTATTTGCTCAGGACTGTGCTGTGTTCAAGGCCAAAAATGCACATGTAAAAATACTTGCCAGCATCTTTGTAAGTCTATCCAACTTTTTGAAGTGATTCAGACCAGTATTGTTATACTCTTGGTTTCAATATTAAGTAATGTTTTCCTAGAAGAGTTATTGTTGGGCACTTATTGAAGTCACAAGCTAATATGACCCTCTTAAGAGTGAAACATTTTACCTTCTTTTCACACATCTCTTCCCTCTTTGCTAAGAGAAGTAAAAAGAGGAAAAAGGAAAAAAAAAAAACAACTGTTATGCTTCCCCTCAATTATAGTTTACCTGCAACTCTTTAAGTATCATTTTTTCCCATTAGCTTGAAACTATTCTTTTTTTTAGGTGAGGGACCAGTTCCATGAAATTTATTGGTAGAGTTGTAATGTATAAAAAAGGAAATAGAGTGAATAGGAATATTATTTTCATTAATTCCTCATTCATATGGAAAAAATTCTATTCCTTCATTTTTTACAAGCTTTTAAAATAATTTTTTAAATTATGTGTCTTTGGGGATAAGACTTTTATTTTTATATACTCAGTGTAATCATCAGTTTTCCTTTAAAGTATTTTAGGGTATGTGTAGTAGTCTGAAGACTCATAGTCCACCTGGTACGTTTACATTGTTTTCAAAGTCGTTTTTAGATTTCTTTTGAATAACATAGTCCTTATGTTTGTAGCCACCTTTTCAAAATACATTCAGAAGTTGAGTTTAGAAACACAGAATTATGCCACTGGGAGTTTTATCTTAGCCAAACACTAGTACGCAAGTTTGAGAGAATACCCTGTCAGCAGAGAGTTTAATTATGAAGCTATTAAGTATTATCCTATCTTTTATTTTATCCCTGTTGCATTTCCCAATCACCTTGACTACGGGAATGTGTAAATCTTAGTTCCAATAAATTCAGAGAATAGACATTTAGGCCTTTAAGACCTTGGGGAATACTAGTGGATGCATTAACTGCTGCTATAACTTGTAATTAAGTCTACACAATTCCATTTCTTTTGGTCCTGCATTAAAAGCTGCTGAGAGGCGAATGTCAATAGAGGAAGACTGCTTTCTTGAGTGGTAGATCTATTATTTACAGAGTGATAGTCAGTGTCAAAGAGTTCTTCCAAACTAACATAAATGCTTTATTTTTACTGAAAGGGAACACGATGCCTGTTTAATAACTCGATATATTAATGATGTTGAATCCTCCAGAGTTTTCTTTTTTAAAGGCAGGCAGTAACAGACTTAGAAAGATGTCAAGACTAGAGCAAAATCCCAAGTAATGAGAACAACCACCTGATTTTTCAGTCAACACTTTAAATCTACCCTGTGAATCTGCAGAGCAAATTGCTCCTAGTACAACATTTCCTCTCCTACTGGCTTCTTAAAACTGGTGGGTAGGGGAACAGAGACCGGTTTGACCGTTAGTATCTTATGTAATTTTGCTGGGTTCTTGTTATATAGACACTGCTATCACAGAAGGAGTTTATATTTAATTTAACCTTAAATCAAAGTGTGTTTTGTTGTTGTTATTCAGGATTTTCACATGTGCTGTTTCCTCTGCCTAGAGCACACTCTCAGATCTTTGGATGGATGGCTTTTTCTCATTCAGATCTTTGCTTGAACAATACTTTTTCAGAGAAGCACATCCTCCCCAAGGCTTGGTGTACATTCCACTATCTATTTTTTGTCTCTGAAATTATCAGTGGTATGTATATTTGGTTACCTATATATTACTCATTTTCCCCCCATTAGTTCTCCTATTAGTCACTGGAATCCTGGAGCTCACGTAGTAACTGTTCAATAATGGTGCTGAATGAAAGGAAAAGAAGAGAAACTAAATAAGCTAATGTGCTTAGATCCACTCATCTTTGGGAAATAGTTGTTAAACACTTAGTTTCAGAAAAGGTCCGTAAGGTCAGGAGGAAATCAAAAGGTTCCTGTTCAAAATTGTATATGTGGCTTATAACTCCTCTGCCAAATGTGATTTTAGGAGTTGCCTATCTTATATCAATTTTCAGGTATTTGGAAATGGCCAGACTACCAAGTAGCTTTGCAATTCTTGGTCAAACAGTTTTTGGTTAGGATATTGTTACAGAACCTCTCAAGGCTCAGCGCATAAATGAGAGCCTTTTTCGACCTGTACATAAAGCTAGGCTTGAGCTGTGAGAACTTAGGTCTAAAAAATTATAGGTAGAAAGCATTAACTACAGAAGTTATAGGCTTTTCTGAAATCCTCTGTGGCTAACATTTTTGGCAATTTTAAGTAAGAAATAAAATATTTAAAAAGGAAGTAAAGATTTCTTAAAAGAATTATTATCTGACAGATATTTTATTTCTGATGAGGATTTTCTCAGTATCTATCAGCAGTTCACTAGTTTTATAGTTTTTGACTTTTTATTTCTGTTTTTTGCTTTTTTTATTTTCATAAAAGTCATTGATACTGAGAAGTTTAAATGCTATTTTCCCTCCTGTCTCACAAATAATAAAGCCTGAGCCAAAGCAGAGATATCAGAATCACCACCAAAGAATTCTTAATTATTCATTAATCTGTTTGGATTCTATTACCACACACATATGTACAAAAACAGAATTCTATCCATAATTTCAGCTTCTTAGGGGGAATCTGAGAACTTCTTAAGGATACATAACCAAATTGAATTATTTCTTCCTGATAAACAGTGGTTTTGCTGAAAAGATTTTTACTTATGGAATTAATGATGGTGCCTACATCACACACTAGTGATAAGAAGATATTAATTTATGTCACCAATCCCAGGTATTTCTGTCATTTGCAACGGTGCTAGGTTTGAATAGATACTCAATTTAGAAAGAATAATATAGAGGTAAAATGAATGTCATGTTTCAGAGTTGCTCTCATGAATAAAAATTGGTTCTTTCTAAGTTAAATGCATTACTGAGATACGTACATCCAAAAGCCACAATTATCTTTTCTTAGATCTTACAAATTCTGCATGCTCAAAACAGCCATTTGATATTTCGAGATCATTGGTTTTGTGAGCAGCTGATAAAGAATGAAAATGGATAAATCTAGAGGCTTTTGGCCTACAAAAAGTGAAACAGGATTCTCAGTTCTTGCTTGGCGTTTTCACTAATGCTAGAACTAAGTGGCAATATTACAACTAAAACAATATGATACCATATTACATTATTGCTGTTATCCTTTTAGCTTTGAGAAAAGGAAGCCATTTTAGTTGCTGCAATTAAAAGAACATTTCTTTCTTAAAGGCACAGTGTTACAATGTTGAGCTGAGACTTCTGTTCCACTGGGAGTTGACAGGGGATTGGTATTTACATTTTCTACTTTAGATAGTGGTGCAAGGAAGTTATCAGACTGTGAATCTCACTCCAGGGCATTGGGGATTATTATGGGGTCTGTGATTGGAATTCCTAATGATAGGATCCAGGCACTGGACATGGTGCATACCAAATCACTTGTCCATTTGCCCCAAATTAGTAGACTTATATCAATGTTATGAGTATTTGGGGCCTTAATACACAATTTTTATGTTTTGTCATATTGAATTGAAAACCTTTTTATCTAGTTTGCAACTATAAGATAAAGTCTTTAAAAATTATCCAGAGATTATATACTAATAATATAATTCTCTTTTAATGGAGGAACATGCACTTACTTTAATAATAGTAGCAATCCACTGCTCCTATCCAAAGAAAAGGCATTAGCTTTATGAGCTCATGTCAGGTGATATTTTTTTCCCAATTATGTTTGATTTTTACTAAAAAATAATTCTTCTCTGATGCTTTCAATGTTTTATGTTTCAGTAGGATAAACTACATAGAATAGGAACACAAATTTTAGACATAGACTGCTTTTTTTATTTTCATAAAAGTCATCGATACTGAGAAGTTTAAATGCTATTTTCCCTCCTGTCTCACAAATAATAAAGCCTGAGCCAAAGCAGAGATATCAGAATTACCACCAAAGAATTCTTAATTATTCATTAATCTGTTTGGATTCTATCTATTACCACACATGCATGTACAAAAACAGAATTATATCCATAATTTCAGCTTCTTACTGGGGTAATCTGAGAACTTCTTAAGGATACATAACCAAATTGAATTATTTCTTCCTGACAGACAGTGGTTTTGCTGAAAAGATCTAGGTTGGCGATTGCTTAAAGTAGACAAATCTTGTGGTTATAGTGACTTTTTCTTATTAAAGTGGAGAAAATAGACTAAACTTCTAAATTTTGACCAAATGCAAGAATAAGCTCAGCCTGAATGAACACTATTCTTTGAGCATCCCCAGAAGACAATAGGGACTAGGAGAGGATCAACTTCCTGTTCAGTGGTAAAGGTAAAAACCTTTCTAACTCTGAATCAACTCTCTCGCAGAAATCAAAGAACAGAAAATGGTTTTCAATAATGACAGCTAGGTAAGGGGCAAAGAGAAAGCACAAACACTTTTTTATTCTTAAAACTAGTCGACAGATGGGGGGAAGCCTGTTGATAAAGGATAAAACAATTAAAAATGTAACACAAGTCTTCATTGATTCCTTTCCTCCAAGATGATCAGACAAAAAAAAAACAAACTTGAATTTAACAAAGAATTCTGCTGAACAGACTTTAAACTACATACTGAGCTTTAGAGATAACATTGAAATCCCTGCACATGCGGTGTCCTCTTGGGTTAGTTATAGATTGCTGGGCTTGGGATGGCAAATTAATAGACTGTGGAAGGAAAGAATAACCATGAGATGAGGCAGCTGATACATCAGCAACTCATCTGGGATTGCAACAAGGAATAATTATTACCTCTCACTTTCTACAATGCTATAAGACTCTAAATTTCAGAAGAGAACCAATTTACTGGGACACTAGAGATAAAAGGAGAGAAATTTGTAAGAACAATTCCTATGACACCCTTCATTTAAATTTGGGGCAGATGGAAAAAAAATGCTGGAGGTGAAGTAGTATTTTGGCTTCTGTTTCTAATGTGTTGGGACAGATTTATTCCTTTGAAGCACCAAGTTAAATATTAGCTTTCTAAATTAAGTGATATTCAGCTTAGGAAAAAATTAGCAAGTAATTTTGTTAAAAATTGGATTAAAATGATGACTTATGTGAATTTTATTTGAGATACGTGGCTAACAGAAAAAGGGCAGAGGATTAGATACAAATTTTCCCTTTATTGAGCTATCTAACAATCTATAGATTCTCCTGTTTGTAATAGGAAAAGCTGGAACCAGTTCATTCTGGGTTTTCTCTGAACTCTATCTGTAGAAATAGCTTGATTCCTGGCCTGAAGCTCTCAGAACTTGAAGTATTGATGGATAGTACAGTGATTAAAATACCAGGTAAGTCTCTCTTCATAGCAACTCTGAATGCTAGGGAATAATGAATCAATACCTATTAATTCCTCAAGGAAAAGATGTGCACCTCATAAAATTTGTTCCTGGAGAGAATACACTTTTCGTGAACCATCTTCAGTGAAGCAAGAAATGAAACCATGGAAACCAAAAAGAACTGTCTCAAACCCTGATAGTGTTAGAAGGGAGAGGAGAAGAGAAGATGAAAGATAAACTCATCCCAAAAAAATAGCCCCACTTTTCAACCTTCCCTAAATCCATGTCTCTTGCTTTGTAACTTTTAAATGCCCTCACATCATGGCTGGGTCATTTGGCCCCAACTCTTTATACTCAATCTGTATTACAAGCTTTGACTAACACAAAGTTAGATGTTTAATTGATTTGATTGTGTGTAAACGTGTGTGTGTGTGTGTGTGTGTAAAGAGATGGTTAGATGTTTAATTGATAGATGGCTATTGTGTTAGCAGATGGCAAATTAGAGTAGGTATGGAAAGAGCATAGAATAGAATATGCACTATTTTCTTTCCCTTCTTAATTTGTTATATATACCCAAAAGTCCAAGGAACAAATCAGTTGTCTCAAACATCTCTATTTTTTAATTACAATTGTAAAAGGAAATATTTGTAGCTTACATGACCTACTTAAAATTGAAACTGGTATCTCTAAACTAAGGAAATATATTTATCACTAGTCTCTTTTCTGAAGAACTATGCAGCTTTCATTTGCAATTACAAAAAAAAGAAACAGATTTTTTTCTCAATAACACTATCAAGAAATACTTTCTCTTCCTAATATCCTTGACAAAAATGATTAAAATGTGTGTAGAGAAACACTAAAGTACAGGTGAAATTCCAGCAAGCCACGTATATATTCTCTTAGCAATATTTAAAAAAAAATGTAATTGTAGGAAAATGTATATAAACACAATTTGTTTCAAAAATTTGTAAACAGAAACAACAACAATAATTTATTAGAGTTGAAATAAAAATCATAGCTTTCAGTTCATGAAATTGAACTTCCTTCAAGTTGAAGAATTACTATAGAAAAAAATTCCCATATTTTTCTCCCCATTGTCTCACTGCCATCAGCAATCACACTGACCCATATCCTCTGGGAAAACTGTATCAACAATAAACTATTGAAGTTATTTTGTGAAAAAAGAAAAGATTATTGATGATATTGTAAGTTCACTCCTATTTTAAGAATAATTGAATGTGTTATTTATTTTATAGTCCAGTAACACTATTACCCAGTTTATCTCCATCTCTTAGCTTAGTGAATTCTGGCAGAAATCAGAAAAGTTGCCTTCTGATAGTGCATAAAATTAGTCCAGAAACTTGTTAAGTAATATATGAGCCATATCTCAAGATGACATAAGCTGCCCTATGTAGAGAGCTGTAAATATTATGGTTTAATCAAAATAGATAGATACTATGCTTGGTGGGTGGGCAAGTGAGGGTCAGTATATTCAGAGTACAGAATGGAAGGCATGTGTTATTTTTGTCTGATAGAACAATTCCAAGATGCAAAGCTCAGGGCAGTTAAGTAACAAGTCCATTGTCATTCAAATGGAGCTTGCATGGTTGTTCTGATCCTCATCATTTCTAAGATAGTAGAAATAGGTAAGAGAGTCAATGATAGGCAGGTAGCTTCACTTTAAGAAAAAGTCTGGAAGGTACACTAATCACTTCCATGCACATTCCTTGGCTGGAAATTTGTGGCTACAAGTAGCCTGAAAAGAAGAGAGAGAGAGGGAAGGGGTGAGGAGGAGAGAGAGAGAATACAGTCTTTAGTGAAATAGCTTTTGGCCCAGTTATAACTCAGAGAATTCATTCTTTAAAGGAATGAGAGAATGGATATTACAAAACAAAGAGCTCTCAGTGAGCAGCTGAACACCAATGAGCAACTGCATGAGAGTCCCCAAGATAGATCACCCACGTGTCAACTATAGCACATATGAAATGATAATAAATTGTGTTGAACCTGTAGGTTTGAAGAAAGTTTGTTACACACACAAAAAAAAAATACGTAGAATAGATGATCAAATTTATTATGGCCATTGAGTGAAATCTCTGTCTCCACATCTCTCAGACTTCAGTAAGTATTGTGCTAGTAAAAGGTACTCCCTTTCTTCACACTCCCGGAAGTCTTCCATTCCAGATCTTAAAATTCAGGTGCACCCAGGAGAAGGAGATTTTGAAGGTTATCAACCATTTTTTATCTTATAAGAATAAAAGACTGGAGAGCAAGTGTTAAAAATATGTGCGAGGTAGAGTAGATTGCAGCCTTTGACTATGTGAGGAAAGCAGACAATGAGACAGCAGCCTCAAATAGGGGAGACCTGGGAGCAAGCAAATGCAAATTTACTTACCTCATAATTTTTTCTACAGTCTTTGTAGATACTTAATGGGAAAGCAAAACTCCTAGGAGGACATCATTAAAATCACCAAATTATTTTATTTTATATTTTATAGATTTGTGTGTTTCTTTCATAGTGTGTATTGTTATTTTGAATTACTTTTATTTGTATCTATTTGGGTGCCTATAGTTGTCAATAGGAAGTGAGATATGAGATATACAGTAACTTGTAAGTGATTACTTTCTCCAGAAGGTTTAGGGTCCAGATGAGGGTCATTCAAAGACACTGAATTATCTGGTTGGTTACACTGCCTTATTATTACCATAAGTAATATATCAATTATTCTCTAGTAATTGCTTGACTAAAAGCATTCTTCTAAAATTGAATAGAGAACATTTTTCCATCATTCTTAAAAAGAAATGCAGTTGAAGATCATCATCTCTAAATTATACATACTTAATAAACTATATGCATACATGATCCATGCTATAATCAATTAAGAATTAATTTTGCTTTCAGGGATATAATTCAATAACAAAATAGATACCTTGTTATCAATACATACATTATAAGGAAAACTTTTATATAGTTTGCATATATGTGTATCTTAAATAACATATTTCCCTGTTTTGCTTTGCTTTGTTTTGTTTTGTTTTGAGTTTTGAAAGTCAACGGTATATTGTCAGGCTCTTTTTACCATCCATTTCCTCTTATAATATGGAATTCATCAACATGAACCTTTCTGAGGATTTAATTATTTTTTAAAGATTTTTATATTGAATCATAGCTGTGTCCATTAATGCAATCATGGGGTACAGTGTGGTATTTTCATATAAATTTTGAAATACTCTCATCAAACTGGTTAACGTAGCCTTCATGTCATTTTCTTAGTTATTGAGTTAAGACATTCACACTCTGCTTTTAGAAAGATTCACTTGTACCCTTAAGGATTTAATTGTAACCAGAGTATGACTTTGGCCCTGTGGGAAAGAAGCCCAAACAAACAACATTAGTATCATGCTAAAGGGAGGTAGACCTAAAGGTACTTGTGTTATCAATATTAAAATGTCATAGTTTTGCAACATAGTCTATTGCAAAATAGAGAGAAACTAGATCTAATTTTTTCTACTTTTACAATTTTTAGCAATTCAAAGTCTGAGCTGAAAATAAAGTATTTAATCTTGAACTTGATTGGTAGAAATTCGCTGTTACAAAACCTCATTACACAGCCCAGCTATTCTGAAATGTTTGCCCCTATGCCCTAGATCTGTGAACCTCTTTAGAGTTGCATTCATCTTTCTTTTGTAGGAAATTTTCATGCCAATGACTTAAATGCAACAAAGAGCAATTTTTCTCAAGAAGTTCAGAGGTAGCCAGTCAGAGCTGGTAGTTTGGCTCCTAGAAACACCAAAAGGACTTAGGCGTGACTAACTGGGATGGGTAGTTCCATCAGAATGCTTATTACACTCCCATATAATATGCTTTCATGTCAGAGAAAAGAAACAGGGCCAGTGAAGGGCAGAGGTAAACGCTGGAGGGCTTTTCATTTTTTATGAGCAAACAATAGTTTCTTTTTTTATATAAACTCAAGTCAATGGGGCACTGCTTATATTCTTACAGTCAGAGTTCGATCCCAGAGCTACCAAACCTGGGAAGTTAAATGTGAAAGTGGGTACACAGTAACCCCAAAATAAATGGGAGTTCCCTTCGGTAATAAAGGAGAAAAGAACAGATAGAATGGATGTTGAGTAGCAAAGGCAGCACCTGTCACAGTCCTGGATATCCTTGTTCCTGTGAAAGATTAAACATTTTCCCAGGAAAAGAGTAAAGGGGAACTTTTAATTTTCAAAGCATGTTGAGAACTTTGCTATGGCAGAGCAGGAGGGAAAACCTTTGGGTGGCAAAAGTGATCAATCATGGCAAAGGAGTTGGACAGGTCAATAAATATACCACCGGCAAGCAGACTTTGATGTATGAGGGAATAACGCGCTCTAACTGCCGAGAGTGCTGCGCCAGGTGCCTGGATGGGAAACAAATGCTTCATTCAATACGCTGGAATGATGGAATTGCCCTACGTAACCGGGCAGCCACTTCCCATTACTGATGACAGTCAGACAGGCTGAGATGGAACTGTCACCGGGGATGGGAGTGTCTTCACGGAGGAACCACCACCTTCATGATTCCATTTTTATTATTTTTCACAAAACAGTAATTTGAGTACCAGCAACCATTAGCTGCCACACCTGTGTCTGTCCTGCTTGAGGTAATCACCTTTTGAGATAATCATGGTAAGCTGTATAGACAAATTTATTGTTTAATCCCTATGTCAGAAAAAAAAAAATGAAGAACAGGTGCCACCACTGGAGCCCCGTGGGAAGTAACATCCACATGAATAGTTGGACAAGGAACCAACTATCTCTACGCCATTTCTTATGCTATTAATTTTTTAATTTTTCCATAAAATATGCCAATGGATAAGAAAGCTAAAAAGGCCTTTTCTTTATATCTGTGGATCTGTCTTCTTGTCTTGTCCTTCTTAAATTATGGCTGCTTTTACTTTTTCATTGTTACGGCAGGGTAGTCACACACCTCAAGCAGAATCTGATAGGAAACTGCGTTAGCTATTGTACTGTGCTATGAAGGTTGCGGTCGGCCAGTGTATTTTGTTTTTTTTTGTTTTTTTTTTTTTTTTGAGACAGAGCCTCAAGCTCTCCCCCTGGGTAGCGTGCCGTGGCATTACAGCTCACAGCAACCTCCAACTCCTGGGCTCAAGCGAGTCTCCTGCCTCCGCCTCCCAAGTAGCTGGGACCACAGGCGCCCACCACAACCCCCAGCTATTTTTTGGTTGCAGCCGTCATTGTTGTTTGGCGGGTCCGGGCTGGGGATTCGAACCCGCCACCTTAGGTGTACATGGCTGGCGCCTTAGCCGGTTGAGCTATAGGCGCCGAGCCGGCCAGTGTATTTTGTAATCATCTCCTATGTTCTCCTAAGCCCTGTATAAAAATAATAAAGAAAACAAAAGGAAATCAAAGGACACTGTCTCTTCAGAAGACATATAATGAAATGGAAGTGATGGCACAAAACTCTCAAACTGATAATTAGCAAGAAAGTGGTGTATGGTTTTGCACTTTAATCTGAGAAAGAAACCTTCTTCATATTGACTTAAAAAAAAATCTGCAACCATAAGCTCAGATTGTCAGACCCTCCAGCCTGCCTGAGGAACGTGCTCTGTCACTCCATGTTCTCACACACAGGGACACACACGGACCCACACACCTTGTGCACACCGTACACACTCATCCTTTTCATCTTCAGTTTCTCCCAGGCCACTGGTTATTACTTTTCTCATCAACTGGCTTCAACTTTCTCATCTGTATTAGCTTACCAGGAATGCCAACAGAGCACTGCAAACTGGGTTATTTAAATAGTCTCTCAGCAGTCTGAAATCAGGCCCTCAGCAGGGTTGGTTCCTTCTGCAGACTGTGTGGAAAGGCTCTGTTCCAGCCTTCCTCCTTGGCTTGCCCATGGCCACGTTCTCCTTGTCTCATTAAAATGTCTACATCTTATGTGTCTGCGTCTGTATCAAATTTCCCCTTTCATAAGGTCAAAAGTTGATGTTGGATTAGGGCCCCACGGACTCTAGTATGACCTCTTCTTAACTAATTAGCTCTGCAATGATCCTATTTGCAAAAAAATAAGGTTAAGACTTAAGTATATAAATTTTGAGAAGATACAATTCAACCCATAACTCCATCCTAGAAAACTGTCTCATCCTTTGAACTTCTGCATCAGATCTCACTCTTGCATTGGTGTCGATCTTCTTGAAAGTATATAGAATGATCAGCTCTGTGAAGTTTCCCTAAGGAGTTCACATCCAAAAATCTCCTTTGATCTTACGGCAGCACTGAAATAGTATACAGTGAATGGGGTGTCACAGCTTCATAAGTACATAAGATAACAGGGGCTTAGAGACTATGTAATTAGACCACTGGACAAATCAGTCCCTAGACCAGGGTACAAATTTGTGTTTTCAGACCCCCAAGTTCCAAGATATTATCAGTGCATCATTCTTTTCCTTCTTCATTGTTTATTCACATCTTGATTTCAGATAGTACAATCCTTTGGGTCTTTTTCTTCCTAAACTTGTGGTTCATTATTTCTTGAAAATATTTGATCTATTATAGGGTACCACGAAGACATAATGAAAGTTTAAAAAGTTAAAAATTATTCTTAGGGAAAATTCACACCAGGTCAGAAGACATTATGATAAATTGCTTACTGTGCAACCAATTAGATTCTTCAGGTCTCTAACTGCTCCCTGTCACCTCACTCAAATAGCTTTTCATGTTATGGTCTATTAGGGAAATGTTTTAGAAACAACCTATCTGTGCACCTTTTAAAACCTCATTAATGCGAAGCCGTTGTGACCTCATTGCTTCCTCAGAAAACCACAGAAACACAGAGTATATTCTTCTCAACACCCAGTAGAGTTTATTTCACATAATGTATGGCCCTTCAAAGATTATGTGGATGGAATAGGAGATAATGAAATGGCATAGTTCAATTTATTTCTTACATCTACAGCTTTGGATGGAATTCAGTAATGTTTGCAGTCTGCAAACAAGGTCAATTCATTTTTTTTCTTTTTATTCTTAGAGACAATGTAGTGGCTGTGAAACCTTTGTATTCGTGAGTCTATATTACAATTTCTAATTAACTATGAAAATAGCAAACTAGGCCCCCAAACCTGAAGGACCGTATTTAGGGAGGGGAGTTAAAGTACTTCTTTAAACAGCAGCCAGGCAGAGTTATTTCTGATGATGTTATTTTGGAAACCAGATATTAATTAATATATCCATTTAGTCCCAGGATGTGACTTGGGGGAACTGGTTATCGTAGATGCTCAAAAATATGTATTGAATGAATAAATATACATGTATGCTATAAAATGTTTTCTAAACAAACAGTTTAAAGAAAGGGAACTTTTACATAAATCTGCCTGCCATGAAAAATACCAGATCTTTCCGCTGGCTGGAGTTTTGCCTAATCAGTTTGCCCATTTATTTAGTCATCTGTCCGATCATTAATTCTTTCATTCATCTGAAACAAATTTGACTCTCCATTATAAATGAGGTGCTGGAACATTACAGAAAGATTAGTAAGAACTTAAGAGGTAATGGTGGAGGGAAAGCATGTTAACATGGATTTATAGCACAATATGTGTATTATATCATATGCTGGATCCATAGACAAATATAAATATGCGTGTACGAGATATGTACGATCTATGCACACACGTGTATATCACAATGGCCCTGGAAAGTACAAAAGGAAAGGCACTGACATGATGTGGTAGGAAGTGAACAGAGCAGAAAATAAATCCTTCTAACTGAAAGCATCCATCAAGTAGCCTCCTGCCGTTTCACTTTCTTCTGAGTCTTATTTAAATAGTGCTAACAACTCAAATAAATGAGCAGGTCAGTGTGGAGAACGCTGTTCAACTGACACCTCTGTCTTTCTCTTTGGTCAGGCTCTAGTGGGAATGGGGGCGAAATCATAGCATTGATCTTCTGCTCTAGAGATAGCAAGTACAAAGCCTTAAGCATTTCTTAACCATCCTAGCAGAGAGAAGAACAAACAAGTTAAAGAAAGAGGTATCGTCTCTGCTGTTACACATTCTTCGGCTGGTGCTAAACTTTCCATCAGCATATATCAAAAAAGAATGCTCTGGTTGAATTTCACTTTCTCAGTTTGGGGGTTTTTTTGTGGGTGTACACATGCATACATGTATTTGTGTATGTGTATAATCACATACTTAATATAGATACTAAACAGAATATAGATATTAATATACATATAGGTATAATTATATATATTTTTATATGTTATATGTATAATACTAATTATTGCCAAAAAAAATGTTTAGAACAATCAGACTCAACCTACACTATGAAGACTCTGTTTAGACCGGATATCTTGTTAAACAATACACAAGGACAATTAAAAGGCATAGCTGCAATGCCACTTACAACTTTAACATCCACCAAAATGCACTTTTTTCATGCCTTATCTCTTTTGACCCTCACAAGAACTCTGTAGCAAAGTTATCATCAGCCTGTGTTACAGGTGAGGAAACCAAGGCCGCGAGTGGCTGGGTGGCTTCCCTGAGGTCACCCAGTGGGAGCCAGGTCTCTAAGCTGGTGTGTGACCTACTACGCTGCGCCTATGTTCTTCAGTGAATGGCGCCTAGCCTGCCGGACAGCTGCACAGGTTCTTTGGTTAAATAAAAGTCATCTAAGAAAGACATTGTTTCCCTAGAGATTATAGATCTGTAGCATCCAAGGTGTTTTTGTTGCCTTGCTGGTTTTCTCAGTTCCAAACCAGGAATCTTTCCCCTGTCACCTACATTAAGTTAATTAGCAATTTTTTCTTGGCTATTCCATGTATTCTGAGTTAATTCACTTCGGAACTCCGCTATTGACAACATCTTCGTCCTGATGCGGTCCTCTCTTGCCTAGGGTCCCATCTCCCTGTATTCACTGTTGTGCTTCCTTCTATGGAGGGTAAAATATGCCCCAGTTAAATTACAAAAAAAAAAATTACATTAATTTCTGTACGTAAGCATATTCTTTTATAACCTTTCCTTTGGAGAGAGTGTGTGTGTGTGTATGTACATAAAGTGTGTGTGAAAAATGTGATATTTTCAAGATCTCAAACATTGTATATAAATTTTTACCTAACAAGATTGTAAGAATAAAATGTGTTTTATTCTCCAAGTCTCATGAAAGTGTTATTATATCATCAAGAAGCATCAGGTTTTTGGACTAGATCACCATGGATATGCTTGAGAATTTTCACCTGGGAGGAAGTGGCCTAGCTGATAAAGTCAAGTGGCCTGGTTTAAAGTTACTACATGTGGATTTGCTTTGTGATTTTACCAGCTCTGCAAGGCAATTCAAAATGAAGTGCAGCGCTGGACTGGTGTCATTTCTGTTGTTTTCTTATCCTTAGAGCTTAAATAAAAAGAAAGGAAAAATCAGTTTTGCATTGCACTTACTTGACAGCAGCTGTGCAAGCACTGGTCAGTTCTTGGGCATACTTCCTTCTCCAAAGATTAAGCAAGCACAGTCCTCTTTAAGAATACAATTAATTAGTTATCTCAATCTGGCAAATTTCAGCAAAAGCAGCCTCTAGGTCAACAGCTAGAAGTTGCCAGAGAATAAGAAATTAGGTTGTCACCAGTGTATTGTTCTCTATCTCTGTATTTCTAGGTATTTCTCCATGCTCTTTCTTCTTAATGTGGAAAAGAAAAGGTACATGGTCCATGTATCATTCTAAGATTGGAGACCTGTAGCCTGAAAATCTGTTCAAACTTGTAATAGAGACATCTCAAGATATAAAGAAACCAAGGGAGGGAGAAAGAAGATTTGGAAACAGTGAATGAAGTTCATTGTCCTACTTTATAAAAATGGTCCTAGCCATTAACGTCATTAAGAAATAAGAAAATAGTTTGTAAAATAAGAAAACTACTGGGCTCTGAAATACATGTGGAAGGAATCTAACATAGGTAATTACTAGCTTGTCCTTAAAATGTGATTAAAAGATTACAAAACTTGGATAAATCCGTGAAAAATGATCTATACCCCACTAAATCAATAATGCTGATCTTTCAGAGCACAGTTGCTGAGAACAATGGTATTTTACATATATTACAACTACCTGTAATAATTACTAACTAGCATATCCAGAGAACCAGTGCCTGAGATTGTGATGATTTCAACTATTTTATTCCCATTCTAAGTAGAATAGAGTTGAGGAAGCTGTATCTTTTTATTACTAACAAATAAAGTTTCTCTGTAATTATTAGAAAATACAGTAAATAGTAATGTATTTTTTCCATTACATCAGAGTTTGTTTTTTTTTTCTGTAAGGAATAACAGAAAGTTTATGAGATACACAAACATAAAAAAACTAAAAATATATGTTGTTCTCTATAAAGTAGTACCCAGAAACTGAAGAAAAATTCCTAACTAAGATACCTGTGTATATTTTCAACTATTTAAATGCTCATTACATACCAACATTGGAATAAACCAGCACGTCTGAGCTCAGCGAAGCCTTAGAAGGATTTGCTAGTTTGACTGAGTGTCTTTCATCTAATTATGCACAAACCTTTGTTAGGATAACTTACAGGGATTCCTCTGTAAGATTATAGTTACAATGAGGGTCTTTAAATTGACTTAGAGTAATAATCAAAAAATAAACTTTCAGGGCCACACCCGAAATTCTTCAAGAAAATCCAGTCCTATTTCTACCTCTACCCACAACAAGAATCAGACATGAAGTAGGGATGGGGTCTTAGCACAGTCTCCAGTCCCAGGCCTGTGGACTGGTCCCAATTTGTGGTCTGTGAAGCACCAGGCCACATAGCAGGAGGTGAGCAGCAGGCAAATGAGCAAAGCTTCAACTGTATTGACAGCTGCTCACCACCTGGGCTCCACCTCCTGTCACATCAGCCACAGCAGTAGATTCTCATAACAGCGCTAACCCTATTGTAAAATGGGCATGTGAGGGATCTAGGTTGTGCACCTCTTATGAGACTCTAATTTCTAGCCCTACCCTGGCCCATGGAAAAATTGTCTTCCACAAAACCAGTCCCTGGTGCCAGAAAAGTTGGGGACCTCTGCCTTAGGTCCAAAGCCTATAGTCAGGGATGGGGTGCCTAGCATACTTCCAAAGCCTGTAGCCACAGTTCTTATCTTCCTAAGAGTTTACCAAGAACATTATAATTCTAGAAGATTCTAGCGTTCCCTTTAGATATCAAAGGATGATTATTTCTGGTTCTTATTTTTGTTCTTTATTAGTAGCATTTTCTTGAGTTATAATTTATAATGAGTAACATGCGCAAATATTAAGTGTAAAGCTGAATTTTGAGAAATGTAGATAGTGTAACCATTACCCAAAACAAGATAAAAATATCTCTATGACTCCAGAAGCACCCTTGTTACCTTGTCTGATAGATCCTAATACCTGTTATTATAGATTCAGTTTGACCTGTCACTTCTCCACCTTTTAGCTAAGATCAAGTATGGATTGAGTTTTGCCTGCTTCTGAATTTGCTTAGAAATGAAATCATACAATATGTACTCTTCCATGTTATTCTTACTTCTTTCATCAAACATTGTTTGTTAGACTCATCTATGTGTTTGTACGTACCAGTAGTCCACTTCTGAATGGTGTTCCTTCCATGTGACTATCCATAGTTTGTTTGTTCATACTTTCCCCTGTTATTGGACATTTGCGTTTGCATCTATGGGTTATTACAAAGTGAACTGCTATGGGGTGGTGCCTGTGGCTCCAAGGAGTAGCGCACCGGCCCTATATGCCGGAAGCGGCGGGTTCAAACCCAGCTCTGGCCAAAAAGTGTCAAAAAAAAAAAAGTGAACTGCTACAAATATTCTTATACATGTCTTTCTGTACGCATATGAACTTATTTCTCCAATTCCTAGGATGGGAATTTTTTGGTTATGGAGCATGTTTGTGTGTAAGCTTGTAGGAAACTAAAAGAAAAATAATTAATTAAAAGAGACCACTAGTTTATCAAAGTGACAATAGTATTTTACAATCCTACTAACAGTTTGTAAAAATCTGCTTTGTTCTACATTCTCACCCATAGTCTCATCAAAATAGTTAATATTACACATTCTAGATGTGTAATGTCCTGTTGTCACTTTAGTTTGTTTTTCCCTGATGGACAATAATATTGATCAAATTTTCATATACTTATTTGCCATTTGGATCCAGAGATTTGTGGAGTGCCTGTGTGAATTATTTTCATCAATTCTTTGTTTTAGTTTGGATGTTTGTCTTCCCCAAATTAACTTTTAGATGTTTGCTATATATTCGGTGTGTCAATTCTTTATTTCAGATCTCTTATTTCCTGTGATGCCCATTCTGTGGTTCGCATTCTCCCTTTCGTATACTGGGAGAAATTTTGCATCATTTCTTTTCAGTTCTGCATTAGGAATCTTTGCTTGCCCGAGGATCATGAAAATAGTCACCTGTTTTATTTCTAGAAAATATGTAATTGTTGGTTTCAGATGAAGGTAAATGAAAGTAAAGAGGACATGGTTCTGTATCACTTAGACACATGTGGACCACTGTAATAATGTTTGTATTTCATGTCTTATTTTGAGTGAAATGGGAAGCTATGACAAGATTTGGGGAGATGACATGAACGTGCTGTCCTTTTTGAGTGATCACTGCAATTGGATATTGGGACCAAGAGCAAACTAATGCAAGAGTCTAAATTTGTTTGTTTTTAGTTTTGCTTATTATTATTTGTCTTGAGCAACTGAATGACGAAGGCTGGGGTGGAGTAGGTCTAAGAGGTAGATCAGTTGTGGATTTGTTGATTTTAACATGCCTGTGATACATAACTATTTAAGAGGTTTTTATTTGACTCGAGTTTAGGAGAGTTCTGTGCTGGAGATAAAACTGTGTGAGGGAGACAGCAGTCTAGATAAAAGATGAAATCACTTAATTTACCCACATTGAAGTATATACTACCTCTATTCTAATTAATGGCATCTTGTTCTTATTTTGCTGTTTAACAGAGCAAAACTTTATTAACTAGGATAATTTGTATTGAATGTAAATTTAAAGAAATACATGAAAATCTTAAAAATTAGACATGGAAAACATTTAGATAGTACTCTGAACTCCTGATACACAGAACTGAAATTCACTAAAGAGGAATATATTTCTCTTTAGTGTATATAAAAACTAAAAGAGCAAATCAGTAATGACAGCTATGTAATTTTGTATCTAATTGATGACATCTGTGTCTGTGATACATTATCCACAAAAATTTGAACTACAAAAGAAGACTTTGGATAGCCTACTCCATCACATAGCTCCATTATAATCCTTTGTGACCATTGTGGACTGATAACAATGTTTCTGACTATTACAATAAGCCCAAGAGAAATGCCTTTAAAAAAATGAAACCCAAAGTCCAGTGATTGTAATTCCTTTAAACTTTGCAGGTTTCTTTCTTATGTAAGTCTTCTGTGACTGATGATGTTCATGACATGATTAATGTTTTGGCTTAATTCATTTTTTAAACTACCACAGTAAGATTATTCACTCAACTTTTTAATATCCATGGCTAATGAACAAACACATTTTTATATGAAGAATATTTAAATTTATTTTTTAAATACTTCCTCCTGGTCATCTTCAAACATTTTCTGATATGCTTGCTTAGTCTTCCTACTGTATTTGTTTTGTTTTGTTTTGCTGGATTTAGGTAACTTATAAAAATTTTGCTAGTGTCAGCTAAGAAATAAGGGGAAAATAATAATGAGGAAAATCAATGCATTAGTAAGATTTAAAACACAGTAACAAATGGTGATTTTACACAGTGAACTCAGAAGGCAATGAAGACTGTTTTATGTACAAGATGAGGACAATATCAACTCACCCTGTGTTTATAGTTCAATGTTTCCCAAAGTGTACCTTGGAGGATCTTCAGATGAATTTCATAGGGTGTTTGCTAAAAATGCAAATTTCCCAACCTCATTGTACGTACTGAATAAACATCTTTGAAGTTGAGAGGAAGATGCTTGGAACCTGGGAATCTATATCTTAATTACTTCTAGATTTTGGGAACCCTTGTTCGATTGTTTTATAGTTTATAAAACATTTCTCTATTAATTTATTTGATCATCACAATATCCATAACAAGATTCTGGGCAGTTGCAATCATCTCCCACTACAAATATTCCTCAACTTACGATAAGGCTACATCCCAACAAACCCATTTTAAGTTAAAAAGTCCATAAGCTAAAGGTTTTCGACCTTTGGTAATTTCAATTTAGGATGGGTTTATCTAAACACAACCCATTCATAAGTCAAAGACCATATCCCTTTCAGCACCATCGTAAAGTCAAAAAATCGTAAGTTGAACCATTATAAGTCAGATTGTCTGTATAGATTTTTTATAAAAAGGCTCAAAGAATTTAAATTTGTGGCAAAGTAAAAATTTCAACACAGATGTTGCAGACTCCAGTTAGAAGATAACATGAACTAATTGCAAAAGCAAAAAACGATGGTGCTTTATTTAGGTTTGATGTCTATCTTCTTCATTTGTGAAATGTGTGCCCTTAGAAACGATATTTCAACTTTCCATTTCTCATCTTCCTTAATTTATTTGGCTGGATTCTGGAAAAGTAAACCCTGAGGTGAGGATTTGTGCAAGGCATTTATTAAGGAAGTGCTCCTAAGAATAAACAGAAAAGGCTGTTGTTTATTAGAAACTCGGGACTGAAAGGAGCCAAACAAGGTTGTGATTATCCAAAAGTGCAAGCATCAACCTGATCACACAAGGAGCTTTGGAGTATAAATTACACATCAGTTTGTCCTGACTTAGGCAAGAAAGCTGGGCTGGACTCCCTGCATTAGTCATTGACTGGGAACCATCTCAGGAGATATGAAATCCAAACATTTCCCTCTCTCTGTGGACGTAAGCAAAGCAGCTCCAGTAGCGCTTGGGCAGCTGCCAAAGACTCACAGGTGCAAGCTATTACATACAAGAAAACACAGAAGCTGAAGAAACATGGATTACTTAGAAATAAACATTTTTTTAAAAAGAAAACATTGCAGATTCTTGTACAAGTAATACAGCTTACTAGTAATTAGTCTTGCAAGAAAGCATTTTAGCTCTTTTAACTCTGTTTTTCCAGATCTTTTCATGTAGAAAATTAATAGCAATCCCTGCCCTGACTTCTTACAGTATTTTTAATTGGAAAATGAGAAAATGATAAACATTGTACAATATTTTTTTAAATACACAAAATGCTATTCTCATGAAAGAGTATTTTCTTATGCTAAAAGAAACATATTGCCTTTGTCCTGAGGTTTATATGCTGAAAATCCTTTGTTCTTTCTGGAAGAGTGGAGGCAACTAAAATAAGAATTTATTTATTTTTTTTTTAGAGACAGAGTCTCACTTTGTCACCCTCGGTAGAGTGTTATGGCATCACAGCTCACAGCAACCTCCAGCTCTTGGGCTTAGGCAATTCTCTTGCCACAGTCTCCCGAGTAGCTGGGACTAATGGTGCCTACCCAGCTATTTTTTTGTTGACGTTTGGCTGGGGCCATGTTCAAACCTGCCACCCTCAGTATATGGGGCTGGTGCCCTACTCACTGAGCCACAGGCACTGCCCTAAAATAAGAATTTTGAATATGGATATTGTCTGATACTCATAGTGTAGGTGGTCCTAAGTTTATTATTGTTCAGCACTTTTTCCTTAAGTCTAGACTGTTTTAATAGCTTAAAGATTATTAAAAGCACATTCCTCACCAATACCAACAATATTTGGCAATATATCAGTTAAAAGTTGGATCATGACTATAATCCTAGCACTTTGGAAGGGCAAGTCATGTGGATTCCTTGAGGCCAGTAATTGTAGACCAGCCAAAGCAATAAAGCAAGATCCTATCTCTATAAAAAGTAGAAGAAATTAGCCAGGCATGGTGGTACACACCTACAGTTCAGCTACTTGGGATGCTGAGGTGGGAGGATCTCTTTAGCCCAGAAGTTTGAGGCTACAGTAAGCTATGATGATGCCATTACATTCTAGCCTGGACAACAGAGGGAGATACTGCCCCCAAACAAACAAACAAACAAAAAGTTGGCTCAAAAAATTCCTGTTTCTGATGTAGCACCTAAGAAGCCTGGCACGTAAGATGCTAGAAGTTGCCTCTCCATTCTAGCAACCAGTTAAATGGTGAACACGCTGAAAAAAAACAAAAACAAAAACCCAATAACTCTTCTGAGATCCATCAGAGAGAGTGCATAACAGGTCAAACCACTGTCCCTCAAATTGGAGAGACTGATAGGAAAATGCAGAGAATTATGGCTTCCTGGAGCAGAAACCCCTAGCCCAAACCGTTCCAGGAGCCAGAGCTCAAGGAGGGAAATCTGAACTATAACTGATGAATTCCTAGAGGCTCACTGTGGGCAAGTATGAGAAGTAAAAACTCCAGAGGAACCTGGTCATCAGAAGGTCCTGTGCTTTTGTAAATTTTATCCCCAGGAGTTCAACGGGATTGTCACAGTAAATATCAGGGCAAAAAAAAATGTGTGCTTCTGGCAAAAGAAGAGGAAAAGGGCCATTTTGAAACACAACAGAACATTTTTTTCTTCTTTATAAGGTCTTCCATCGAAAGCAATCATTTAACCAGAACGTAGCCTGCTAGAGTTTTATCAGAGCCTAACTGACCTGGGGGAGGGAAATACCCAATGCTCGCTGAATCTAGATGTCTTTTCCACTAGAGGGGGGAACTGAGACGCACTTGTAAAGTTCATAATCCAGAGGTGGGTGCACATTAAAAGACTATCGTGCTCATAGCAGTATAAAGTGGTTCCCTTCCCATGCTTTGCCCCACACTATTAAAGGCTTTTTTATACCAGGACTTTGGTCATGTTTATCAATGTCTGGTTGTTGAAAAAAAAATAAGAGATATATTAAGAGACAAAAAACAAAGCTTGAAGAGACAGAGCAAGAATTAGAGCCAGACTCAGATATGGCAAAGACACTGGATTATAAACTGGAAATCACTACAGCTATGATTAATATGCTGAGGGCTCTAATGGATAAAGTAGACAGCACACAAGAACATACGGTCAGTGGAAGCAGAGGGACGCAATTCTAATGGAAAACCAAAAAGAAGTGCTGAAGATCAAATATACTGTGACAGAAATAAAGAATGTCTTTGAAGAGTTCACTGGTAAATGGGACAAAGCTGAAGGAAGAATATCTGAGCTTGAAGATATCTCAAGAAATCACAAAAACAGAATGACAAAGAGAAAAAAGAGCTGAAAAATAAACAAACAAAACACCCCAAAAAACTGAAACAAAATATCTAGGAACTGAGGGACAAACACATGAGGTATAAATATGCACAATGGCACTACCATAAGGAGAAGAAAAAGAGAAAGGAGCAGAAGAAATGAAGAAGTATTTGAAATCATAATGACCAGGAATTTCCTCAACTTAATTACACACAATAGACACAGATCCAGGAAGTTCAGGGAACACAAAGCAGAATAAATGCCCCCAAATCCTGCAAATAGACGTATCATTTGCAAGCTATAGAAAATCAAAGTTAAAGAAAAAATTCTTGAAAGAAGACTGACGGGATAAACATCCTACCTACACAGGAATAAGATAAGCATCACATTCTGCTTCTCAGAAAGCATGCACAAAAGAGGAGAGTGAAATATCTAAAGTGTTGAGATTTAAAAAAAAAAAAAAAAACAACCAACCTATAATTCTGTACCCTGCAAAATGATCCTTTAGAAGTGAAGATTAAAGACTTTTTCAAACTAATAAAAATTGAGAAAATTTGTTTATGGTAGACCTGCCTTATGAGGAATGTTAAAAGAAATTTTTTAGAGAGCATGAAAACGAAACAGTTCAGAAAATCAGAGTTACATAAAGAAAGGAAGCACATTGAAGAAGGCATGACTGAAGGTAAAATGAAAACACACGAAGAACTCTTAAAATATGCAAAGAACTCTTAAAATTCAACAATGAGAACAACTCAAATTTTAAAACTGCGCCAAAAAACCTTAATAGGCATCAGGTCAAAGAATCTATGCAGGGAGCAAATAAGCATATGAAAAGATGCTCCACCTCCTAGGTCAGCAGAGAAATGCAAATCACAGCAAGGAAATGCAATTACCCACATACTAGAATGCCAAAATCCAGAGCACTGGCCACTGCTGGCAAGGATATGGAGCAACACAGCAACTGCTATTCATTGTCAATGGGAACATAAAAGAGTCCAGCCACTTGGAAGACAGTCGCCAATTTTGTCCAAAAGTAAACATACTCTTACCATACAATCCAGCATTCATAATCCCTAGTATTTACCCAAAGGAGTTGAAAATTCACATCTGTATTAAAATCCTACACATAAATGGTCATAGCAGCTTTATTCATAATTTCCAAAACTTGGAAGCAACCAAGATTTCCTTCAGTAAGTGAATGGGGTTAATAAACTGGCATATCAGACAATGAAATGTCATCCAGCAATAAAAATAAATGAGCTATTAAGCCATGAAAAAAATGTGGAGGAATCTTAAATGCATTTAGTAAGTGAACGAAGCCAATCTGAAAATGGTCCAGACTGTAGTGTTCCACTACAGGACTCTTTGGGAAAGGCGAACTATGAAGACAGTGAAAAGATCAGTGGTTGTCAGGCATTGAGGGAACGGAGTTAGGAATATATGGCTCACAATGATTTAAGAACCGTGAAATTCTGTACCGTACTGTAATGGTGAGTTCATGCCATTACATATTTGTCCAAACTCATAGAACACACATCTCTGATGTCAACTATGTATGGACTTTGGATGACAGTATGAGATCTGTTTAGGCTCAGCAGTTGTAACGAATGTATCACTCTGATGGGGGGTGTTGATGGACTAACAGGCTATGAATGTATGTGTGGAGGGGGAGTTACATGGAGAATATTTATACTCTCCACTCTATTTCACCGTGATCCTAAAACTACTTGAGAAAAAGTTTATTAAATGAAAACAATTGAATCAAAAAACTCCGAGGGAATTCTGTTTATCACAGTGTGTTCTCCTTTTTGACCATAAGTTTAGGACTTCCTTAGACATTTTTGAACTATGGATCTCATAAATTACAGACTGGTTGTGTTAAATTACTCCGAAACAAATTTTACATTTGTAACGGCTCAAAAATATACCTTATCCATTTCTGCCATTGAATAAGAAATTAGTTTATGCATAGAGTCTCAATAGAAGGAAAAACTGACCCGAGGCCAACGTGTGTTGCTTATTGCCAATGCCAACTCCTCACTGTCAATGACATTGGCAGGATGGAAGAATGGATTTTAAAAAAATGCTGTCATCATGGAAGATAGTTGTCTTGGAAAACTTTAATGAGATGGAGAAGTAAAAGTTAGAAGAGCATCTCTTCTAAAGGAGTTTGAAAAAGAAAAGAAGAAGAAGTTTGAAAACGTAACACTTATTATCAGCTATGAAGAGGTTATTTTTTCAAGACATGACGTGTTAATGCCACTGACAACTGGGATGACCAAATGGGAATGCTCCTAGGGAAAAAAGAAGTCATTGAAGGTCATATAATGAGCTCCCTGTCATCAAAGACACACAGGTGACTCCTGATCTCATCTATGCTTCAGAAGCAAAGCATAAATGTTTCAAAGGATACGTAATGAGACGATAAGTAAGAGTTTAATTAATTCAAGGACTTTTTTAAAAAATTGATTTGAAAATTTCAATCCAGTGGATTTTTATTTTACCTTAATAAAAATCTTTTTCTAGTGATTTGCTATATATGAAAAAAGTAGATGGTCTGGACTCTGAAATATGATTCTTTAATTAAACTAGGATAGTCAGTTTGTTCCATCATATTGACTCAGTGTAGAAGTGTTGCTGTGAATTTATATTCAGAAGTCAAATGTAAGTCAGCCGGAAGGCCTGGACAGTGGCATTACACCTCAGGCCCAAGAAAAAGGAGTTTTGAGCACTCAAGCAAAAGACTAAAACAAAACAATAAGAAACAGCCATTCTTAACATGGATGAAAGCCTCAGTTGAGGACACACTGAGTTATTGCTAAGCATCACCAGACTGGTCTCCTAGGCAGGGACCATCCACTAACCAGTCAATAAAATGGAAGCAAATACAACTCTTCTCTAAAAACCTCTTTTTGAAAGACCATTTTTTTTCTGGCAAAAAGAAAAAGGACCTGGAAAAAATGATTAAAAGATAGAAATCTGAAACACTCAGATAGATCCTGATTGTTCTATAAGTTTAAGTGAAAAATAAGACAGTTATCTGAATCAAGGAGATGGTAGTATTAAAAATAGGCACACAGGAAGCGGTGTACACAACTCTTGGGTTTGAATGTAATTCGAAGGCTCTGCTGCTTATGTTTGTAAGGTATTTATAAATATGTTATGATGGAAATAAAGATTGCACAGAATACTAAAATAAATCCTATTTGTTTATTACAAAGATAAAAAAGAAAGAATATTCAAGAAAGTTGCTGCTGAAAGGGTTAGTAATCCAGAAAATGACACAATGACAGCAATAAAATAGTCACTTACTAAATTGATCCATAGACTGTACGACCAGAAAGTTAAAAATGCCATATCAAATGCGCTACCTGAAAGTGAGTTATATAAAAATTTATCAAAGATGGCCTTATTGTCACATCTTAAAGGAGATCTTAGGCATTATTGAAGGTGACACCCAAATTAGAGAGACAGTAATACTTATAGCTTACAGTTATTGATTATTTATAATGGGAGAAGCATCTGTTTTACA
This sequence comes from Otolemur garnettii, assembly GCF_000181295.1. NCBI lineage: Eukaryota > Metazoa > Chordata > Mammalia > Primates > Galagidae > Otolemur > Otolemur garnettii. The sequence goes on from NW_003852400.1 coordinate 34,643,272, forward strand.
TTCAGCTGAACTTTGAAGCAACTCTGTGACAAAACTGGTATTATTGTCCCCAGTTTATAGCTAGGAAATCTGATGCTCAGAGAGGTTGAAGAAATTGCTCAATGTCACACAGCCTGCAGTAAGTAGTGGCGCCAGACTTCTGATGCAAGTGGTGTGATGCTATTGCTCATGTCCTTAACCACCACCTGATTCTGTAATCCAAGAAGTGACTATGAAGTGAAGCAGAGGGAACCTGAACGTGCAGGACTTATTTTGGTATGATTTTGTTTGGGCTGCCAAACAAAAAGAGATGCAGGCAAATTCAAGGGAAAACTGGAAGAAATTTTGAGGTTTTCTCTAAACACCAACAACACCTATTACGTGTGTCTGTGGCTTTCAAATTTTTTAAGCATATTCCATGTGGAACCTCATTGCATGAAACAGAACTGTAGCTGTTCTACCTGAAGTAGTCATTAGAGAACACGCGATACTACCCTAAAATCTGCTCCTTGTCCTTTGGCAGCTGCCAACATACTTCAAAAAAGCCATAGAATTCTGAAGTTCAGAAACTCTGAGAACTGGACTGTCAGACTTGGAAGGAACCTTTAACATGAGTCAATTCAACGAGGCACTTGATGCATGAACTTGGTAAAGCTGTTTACATTTGTTTCCCATTTTGAACCAGGATTAAATTATGAGTCGATTTTAAAAGCATAAAGTTAAGACAAATGTTCTAAAGACAGAAGCATGGTTTACTCATTCAGTTTGCCTCACACATCTTAGGGCTTAATGTTTATTAAATGAAATGATGTGAAGAGCTATGCTTGGACACAACAAAAATAAGAAGTGCGGAATTACAAAGGTGGAAGAGGTAGCCCTCAATTTACATACAGGAAAATGGGACTATAATTGCAAATAACTTTCAGGGTGTCTTACTTTTGTGTTGCTGTAATAGCGCATAGTTGAGACTGGGTAATTTATGAAGATAAGAGGTTTAGTGAGCTCACAGTTCTGCAGACTGGGAGGTTCAAGGTCATGGTGTTGGCTTCTGGTGAAGGCTTTCACGCTCCATCACCATGTAGCAGAAAGTTGGGGGAGGAGTGGGCATATGCAAAAATGGGCCCAAATCCGAGGGGAATTCTCAGTGTCTAACTAGTTCCAATCCACTCCATGATACTGCGTTAATCTGTTCATGAGGGGTCTGCCCCCACAACCCAAATACCTCGCGCTAGGCCCCAATTTTCAACATATGGCAATTGAAGTTCATCATTAGTTTTGATGGGGAAAAAAAACACATTGAAACCATAATGCCGGGTAACTAAATAGCCTAGAAATAGTGGACATAAGGTACTCATCAGTGCCCTGCACAAAGAAAGCATCAAGAAAGGGCAGCTGCTATTTTTCTTATCATTTCTGTTGGCTTTTATTTCATAAAAATGCAATGTACTGAGCTGAAAATGCACTATACATTTTGCTCAATTTTCTTCGATCAGTGACCAAGTCGTATTTTTCTGTTTTTATGTTCTATTACTTTTCAGATGAACATAAGGATTCAATTGGATTCCTGTAGGAGGGCACGGATAAAAAGAGAAAGCCCTATGTACTAAAGTAGAATCAATTTTACACGGTTATCTCCCTCTGAGTTAAGAATACATTTTTATCATTGTGCTCAGAGATGCAATCAGTTAGTGAATGCTCTGATAATTCTGGTTAAAAAAATTGGGCTGCTCAGGAGAAGAAAGAAAATGTCACACCAGGTGTGAGGGGATATCAGTTGTCTGGAGCAGTAGCTGGAGGCATTCATTCAGAGTAACACGTTCAGCAGAGGCTGCAGGTTGAGCCTGTCCACCACTGGGATTGCAGCATGTCAAGGCCTGGATAACAAACTGGTAGAATGACCCACCAGTAACCTATTTGCAAAAGGGATTGGGGAGTCTCTTAGAGGAGAAGTCACCCCCAGAAAAGAGTCAGTTTGGCAAAGAGGATGTAATAAAAGTCATCCAAGTGAAAGAAAATTCTGAGGACAACATTGTAAGTAGTTTGATATCTTTTCATGGATACATATGCATGTAATACAAATTTTAAAATCTAGACTAGCAATATACTACCAATACCATGTTTCCCTGAAAATAAGACCTACCCCCAAAATAAGCCCTAGCAGGATTTCTACACATTTGTTAAATATAAGCCCTACCCCGATAATAAGATCTAGTGATGGACGCTATGCATTTTGGCACACAGAGAGGAAGACATCCCCTGAAAATAAGCCCTAGTGTGTCTTCCTGAGAAAAAATAAATATAAGACAGTGTCTTATTTTCAGGGAAACACAGTACTATTAATAGTAGTGGTTTTCTTTTATGGAGAAGGGGGAAGAAAATCTGCCTGGGTAGGGGAACACAGGAAACTTGAACTTTATTTCCATTAATTTATTTGTTTAAGAAAAACAAACCACATGCAATTATATCAGGCTAACCTCACATATGATTAGTAGAGACACTGGGTAGTCTTTCTTCATGGCACTTTATACAGTCCCACTTGATAGTTCAAAGGGATCAAAGGGACCTATCATTGGAACAAGGTCTGCAACATGGCAGACCACAAAATGTTGGACCTTGGGTGATAACTGAATACTTACCATTTCATCTTAAACCTCTGCTGACATCTAAATGGAGGACCTTGTAACCCTGGCTCTGGCCCACCAAGGATACTTTTTTATAAGACACTGCAACTTCCACCATTGTGCAGAAAGCTGAAATTCCCAACAGAAAATGGAGCATGAGAGAGTGTGGCTAACAATCCCTTTCCTGGATCTTCTGGATTTCACTGTCAGATCCCTTCAAAGATTTTCTCAAGCTCTGAAGAAATTAGAAGTAAATTATTTTTAAAAAAATATTGGGGTCTCATATGTTAGGGCTCTTCATCAAATGTAGTTATTCTATTCTTGGATTTTTAAATCAAACATTACTTTGGAGATAGTCACTAAATAATGCTTGGAATGACTCATGCAATAGAAATTAAATAAAAGTGAAAAAAAGAAGTAGGCGGGGAATGAGAGCATTGTGCTTATGTTTTGCAAATACAAGTCAGCACAGTGTGGAACAATCTGCATCCCCGAATAGTATGGATTGTGATTGCTACATCTGTGCTATGAATTTGCAGTGTGTTTACTTCTATATGTCAGAGTAAATATGGATTTCACAAAAAAAGGTTTACAGATGGCCTTAGTTCTAAGCCTCTAAGAACAAGTTGGGCAGATTTTGAGAGTTATAGCTTAGGAAAAGAACTGCAGTCCGTGTGTAATGTGACTCTGTGTAGGTATTCCACATTATAAATCTAGCTGAGTGAAAGATGGTGCTATATTATGTTTAAAGTATACAAAATTCTTTTAAGAATAGTCATTTCTCTTCTTCCTTGAGATTTGTCAAAAGAGAGACAGGAAGAGTGAGCCAAGATTTTTTAAAGGAAATAGTTCTGAGTCTTTTCAATGTGAAGCCAAGATGATTAAAGCTATAACATCTTCCACAATGACCACAATTATTTTACTTGACATTTCATAATAGATATTACCCATAAATAACAATTACCATAGAAAACGATTAATGTGTATTCATAAGTTTTTTTCATACTTCACCTCATCACTGATGGCCACACTACTATAGTTTTTGTTTTCATGCACCTTGATGCTTATTTCTTTTAAAAGTTGCAAGATTTAAGCCAAATGCATTTTGGAGACTCTTCACAAGATGATTTTTTGTTTTATTGTAGTCACTTGTTTTAACACTTGCTGAAAAACAAAATCAATATCTATTGATTTGCTATCTAGTTGACAAGAATAAATTACATTAGAATCAGTGAGCATAGTATTGATATTCTTAGCGTCTATAAAAGAAGGACATGCATTAAAATAATCCAAAAAGTAGATTCGAAGTTTAAAGTGAGTAGTTTAATTGAAGTAGTCCAAATGACAGCTCTGTCTACTCTTACTGTGTAAATCTGCCATCTCACTAATCAGAAGACCTTGCCTTTAGATCTTGATTTTTCACAAGAGCTGGATAGAAAAGCATTCCCCAAGGAAGACTACAAAGAGTTTTCACACCATAGCTACGCCAAGTCAAAGACAATGCAAAGAAAAATACAATTTGTGGAAAATAGTATAGCTGTTAATAGATTTCTCTACCAAGCATGGGGGAAGGATAAACACAGGTTCAGAAAATAATAGAGCCTTCCTACCATTCCTACATATAACTGGCCTCACAACTAAAACTTGACGTTTGGGGAGGATATAATGGTGCAAATTGCAGACTTGCCGTCAAGAAATATGCTATTTTCGTTGATGGGTGGCTGCGCTTTAAAAATGAGAGATATTTTACTCTATGCCCATCTAGATGGAATTATACTAATTCGGTTATTATTGATAAACAGAGTAAAGAAACGTCAAAGTCCAATAAAACTTTCCATTCATTAGTAGAACTGAGCTTCTCAAGTCTCATCAGTATTCTGTCAGTAGTAACTCTTTAAGTTACGATTTTGTTACTCTTTCTAACAGTCCAAACTCAAGATACTTCTCACGTGTAAATATGGGTTACAAAAGAAGAAATGGAATATAAACTAAATACTTAAACAGGCCTTTACCCATGAAACTTACTGTACACAGGGTTTTAAGACATTTAGATTCTAAAGCAAGTCCAATTTCACAATCTCGGAGGAAAGACATCTGAATGGAAAGGAGTCAAAACATGTGTTGCAAGGAGAAGAGTGTTGCCATCAGTATTTTCTTCTAATTTCTAAAGTACTTTCAGGAAGGCAAAATAAAAATGCCAGGACTTAATGAAACAATGTTAAGTGCTATTTTTCAACCTTGAGGATAAAATAATGTACTTTTATGTCCCGAAACTGAATTTTGAACTCACAGTTTTAACCTCTAAGGCTTGTCAGGTAAATTCTCTTCATTGCTTTTAAGGCAGAAAAGAGAATTTGCGGTTGCTACACAAGGGTTTGTTGTCGCCTCTGTCAAAGGACTTATGGGGGTTTTCAGAACAATTCTTGATATTTGTGTTTTCCAAAGAAACCCTGTAGGGAGTATAAATGTGTACTATCTAGTTTGCAATTCATTTTGTTCCATTATTCAGAAATTCACAAGAAGATGCTATAGAGGTAAGTCAGTTTTTGAGCCTGGCGTATATTATAACTACAAGAAAACTTTTACACCTTATTTAACAAATATTATAGGAATGGTGCCCGTACAGACAGAGTGTGAAAATAAATTAGAGGAGCATAATAACATCTTTATACCATTGCTTCTCTCTTTTTGAATAACAAATTCATTTGAAAGGTGATGTGGCTAGAAAATGTATACTGGTTTATAATCATTGCTACTGTCTTTGACATCTGAGTGGCTGTAACAAACTTAGTGTTTCTGAGCTAAATTTACCTCGGTTTAAAAATGGAAATAAAGTAACTTACCTTAAGCCAATGTTTCTCAAACTTCAGCTGCATCAGAGTCATCGGAGACTGATAAAAATACAAATCCTCATGCTCCACCTCCAGAGACTCTGATGCGGTCAGATCTTCAAATTTGCTTTCCTAGCAGTTTCCAGGTGTTGTCGATGCTGCTGATAGTTTAAAATCTATCATTGCCTTGTAGAGGAATGGAATTTTAAAGAAAACTCACGAACTATAATTCTCAGTGAATGGCTGCTTTTTTTTAATCACTTTTTTTCTGACTATAGAAATAATGTATGATCATCTTAAAACTTAGAAAGTATTAAAAATTAAAATAATCCGTAATACTAGTATGATCCTTAAAAAGAGTAATTTGGCCTCTTCCCTGTTTTCCAGTTTAACTACCATCTCCACCTCCCTGGATTAGTTCTGTCCATCTCTTCTTGACTGAGGAGCCTGTATCTGTATCTCTACCTATTAGTCTTACACATTTCTCAATATTCAGCACAGATTCTATCTTCCCCATGACTATGTCCTAGTATGTCACTGACAGAACTTACCTCTCTCCTCGGAACTTCTGAACCAATTAGAGATGTAGGGACAACCAAAAGGCCTCAGGGATTTAAGTTGAGTATCCCTTTTATTTATAGTTTAGAAAATTAAGTTCACAGAGGTTAACCAAAAGAACCAAAAACTGATGTTCCTAGGAACAGAATTTCTGTAGACTGTCACCAAACTCTTGGCCATTGAATATTTACGTCCATTCAGTTCAGCTGCTGGACCATTGCTGTGTACAAACTTCCTATTCTGGCAGAAAAAGATGGTTCATTCTATTTTCTACAAACTTTGGGTATACATCGTGATGGGTTAAGTGCAATAAAAATTATAATTAACTTGCAGCTGTCCTCCAATTTGAAAATGCATTTCCAAAAGCAAAAGTAAGAAACAGAATTGTGTTTATACTAAAGTGACTTTGGTTTTGTTGTGTCACTATGAGCACATTTTTAAAAATTTTCTTTTAACTTAAAGCAAACTTTGAAATTGGTAAGAAACATCATTTTAAAAAGACACGGATATAAGTATTGACTTTCATTTCTGGAAGTAGAACACTGATTTTTTCTTTTCTTTTCCTTTTCTGATCAATATACTGATTGAGTTCATTTTAGCTCCATCTGGGGAACTTGTGTAAAAATGCAATTTCTCAGGTGTGAATGAACTAGACTATATTATTAGCCAACCAGCATTTGCTAACCACATGAAGGATCATCAGTAAAAGTATAAACCCGGCTTGCCTAAATGTAGAAGAGCTAAGGAGATCTTATTAACACATTATTTTTCTACTGCGTATTCTTTTAATCTTTTATTATAATGAAATGTATATTATCATGCTATATAGCTAACACTTATTACTAATAGCTTTATAAAGCCATTAAAGTCATGTTTCTTAAGAGTTACTATTCCAGTAAGGAAACTAGTACTAGGATCCACCTGTCTCATTGTTATTTAAAAAAATTATATTCAACAAACTATGGAAGACTGCATATTCTCAACCTAATACATTCACTTACATGAATTTGTCCTGAGGAGATAGTCTCTGATGCGTACATGGAAATGCAAACAAACAAAACAAGGCCATTGAGTGTAGGTTTCTTAGAAGAATAAAAAAAAAAATCAAATCATAAGTTCCCTAAAGGCCGAAAAAGTAAATGAGTTAAAGAAATGATAGTACATTCTTAAATAAAAGATTTTATATCAAAAATTGTTGAATAAATAGATAATTGTCCTTAAAAAGTGTTTAACAAAGTGCATTCTATAAAACACTAGTCCTGCAAGATATTCATAGACATTTCAAGAGGTAAATGAAATGTTTGTGGTTAAGTTTGCATACGACAAGCCCAGAATGCTTTTAGGTGGGAGCCACAGTACATCCAATTCAGTCTAGCTTAAACTTTTAAGGGACCGTCTTGGCTCAGATACTTGAAAGTCTAAAGGAAACTAAATATACAGCAGAGTTTCAGCCCAGGCTCCAGCTCCATGGTTCTGCACTGCTCACAGGTCTGAGTTCCTCCACAGGTTGGCTTCACCTGCAAGCTGGCTTTCCTTGTGGATACACTTTTGGGGAAGTATAATTAACATCAAAATCTCCTCCCAACCCAGAAAACCCCACAAAGTTAGAAAGAAAAGAAACAATTTTATTGTTCAATTACCATTAAACCAGAATGTGATGCACATCACAACCAATCTGCTGAGAAATTGCAAAAACAGAAAAAAATCTCACCCTTTTAAGCAGCCAAGCAGACACATACTACCTACACATTCTTGGATAATAAATAGCCATTCTTTGATAAGAGGATATGGCAGCATCGTTTGCCGCACACAGATTATCTGAAATTCACGTGGTGATTGGGATGATCACCTGTGTTAGCTAAAGGGTTGTCATAGCTTTATGAAGAGAGGTAATTTTGCAACTTGGAGCAAGGCCCTGTGAAGTTAGGCTACTACCCTCTCAAAGAAACTTCTACGATGAGATAAGGGTGTTATCTTTCTTGATGACTATATCTCAAAGAGATGGCTCAGAGGTCCTTGAAAAATATATACCCCTGGGTCAAAAAACTAGCAAACAGCTTATTTCACTTTTAAAATAATCCAATCTACATTTCAAAGAGACTGAGAAAGAACTGAACAAGTTTCCTAGGGTAGGTCCTCCGAGTAAACAAAGGGGGAATGTCAGTCTTTTGTTATTTTCAACAGAGAGAATTAAGGTCCTTATTTTTAATTTGTATTTGCCCTTTTACATCTTAAACTGCCACCCCCAATCTGGGAAGCCTGCTTCCTCAACCAGATTGGGAGTAGGGAACAGGGGTCAGAGAGGGTATCCTTCCCCGCCTATATAGCAAATGAACATCTTTTCCATTTGGTGGAGTGGATCTGGCAAAGAAAAGACTATGCCCTTGCTGTTGAATGGTGAACTCTTAGGCAATAACTCGGACAAGAGAAAGTAGGAAGACCAGACTGGTTTGAGTCTCGCACAACATAGTCTTAAAGGTAGAGGTGAGTTAATTCTGCTTAAACCACACAGGAATCAAACAAAGGGGGCAGGGATGTAGCTGTGGGAGGTAGAGGAGGGAGCATGGATAGTCCTTTTAGGAAGGCGTCGTAATTTCAGCGTAACACTTTCAGACTCCCATCCCAGCGTTCATTTCTGTTACCACACCTGCCATCAGGAGGCTGCAAGGGGCTACACGTTTATTCCAGTGACGCTGCTATTGTCCAGTACTATTTTAGAACGCTTCTCTTGGATGACCTTCAAAGCTGTGGTTCATTATATTGATATTCTAAGTAGAGCAAATCATCCTTTGTGGGTGAATTTTATATTTAGTAATGGACAAAAGTAGCTACTAGACCCAAGAAAAACTGAAAAAGAAAATTACATTGAAACAGTCTGCTAACTTCAGAAAAGAAAGAAAATTTTAAATAGCTAGCCGCATCTCCTTGTGGAGTTTGTGAACCTCTTCGGAACAATAGCAGCATTGTTCACTGGGTACATTTTATCCGGAGGTGCTGTTTGAATGTGAATACATATATTTGAATGTAACCGAATGTAACTAACTAAGTTACAGAATCCTGCTTTTAAAATTTCCTTCATTCTTTTTTTTTTGCAGTTTTTGGCTGCGGCTGGGTTTGAACTCTCTGGTATATGGGGCCGGTGCCACAGGCACCACCCATGTCCTTCCTTCTTTTTTTTTTTTTTTTTTTTTTTTTTGAGACAGAGCCTCAAGCTGTCCCCCTGGGCAGAGTGCTGTGGCATTACAGCTCACAGCAACCTCCATCTCCTGGGCTCAAGCGAGTCTCCTGCCTCCGCCTCCCAAGTAGCTGGGACCACAGGCGCCCGCCACAACGCCCGGCTATTTTTTGGTTGCAGCCGTCATTGTTGTTTGGCGGGTCCGGGCTGGGGACTCGAACCCGCCACCTTAGGTGTACGTGGCTGGCGCCTTAGCCGTCCTTCCTTCTTTATTGCAAAGAAAATCACTGTGTTTTAGTACACGAGTCATTAATATATAAACACCTCATTTGAATATTTTAAACAACTGGTCTAGATTGCTAATCTGACAAATATTAAATGTAATCTACTGCAGTCCTTTATAAATTTAAATCTCTCTCATTTGCTGGCAGGCTGGCCGAATCATGAAATAGCACTCCTTATGGATATCACAGCTATAACGTGTTAGTTGGCTGGATTGTTTCCTTTTACTGAGCTGTTGGTGACAGTATACAGACGTGTTAGTGCATCCTGGTGCTCTAATAATAGAGTCTATTCATTTCAAAATTGCAAAATAATTTTGTAAGAAAGACAGAATTCGAGTGGATGTTCCTTATTTCCTTGTGTTCCTATAGGTAAAGATGTTCAGATGGTTAATTTTATGTGTCATCTTAAAAAGGTCACGGGCACTAAGATATTTTATTAAACATTATTCTGTGTATGTCTGTGAAGCATCTGAATTGGAGACTAAACAGAGCGTTTTGCCCTCCCTCCTCCAGGATGGGCCTTATCCAGCCCTGCCAAGGGATGAATAGAGCAAAGCAGACAAAGGGTAGAGACGTCATTGGCTCTCTCTACCTAGCTGTGTTCAAGCTCGGATATGGGTGTTTCCTGTCTTTGGACTCAGACTCAGCCTGGAACTAACAAGATCAGCTTTCCTGCCCCCAGGCCATCAGAGACTGGACTGTCAGCAGATCACCAGGGTCTCCAGCCTAGTGGCTGCGGCTCATGACTTCTCAGCTTCCATAGTCACAGGAGACAATTCCTCATCACCATTCTCTTTCTCTCTCTATCCACTATTCTTTTCTGTAGTTAATTTTTATGTCTTACAACAAATATAGAGAAATGCATCATATAGAGAGATTCTGTTCCTTGGAGAACCCTAATAGAGTTGTGGTGGCATCATTACGTCATTAAGAATCATTAATTTTCAGGGTAATTCATGCCTAACCCACACCACACACATATACACACATATACAAATACGCTGTCCATCACTTGTTTTTACACATCGCTTAATCTTTAGGGTATAAATTTGGTATAAATCATACACATGATTTCGCCTCTACTATTTTTTAATTTTGGTAATTTAAGACAGGCACATTTCTTCTATGTTTGGGGATAAAAGATTTCTTTATTAAATACTTTGGGATACAGAATATTTGTGTTCCACAGGACTTTTTCTTTACTTAAAACTCCATGCCAACTGACCCTACCAGAGTAGGTTTCTGGTTGCCTATCTCTCCTCTTAACCTATTTTTCTAATGGTCTTTGTCCTTCAAACTGGCCAGCTTCCTATAACTGCTGCTTACTGATTTTTGCCTGGATGTTGTCCCCGAGACAGTTATCTCAGACCCCCACATTGCTGATTGTCTTCTGCCTGAACCATTCCACTCCCCTGGGCACTGCCAGGACCCACAACTCAGTGGCTTTGAGGGTCAGACTCTCCCTCTCGCTCATTCTCTCTGATAGTCTCTTGCTTTGCCACATACCACTACCCATCTGTTCATTCAGTTAATACAGTGCCACTCTGCTGGCCACAAGGACACTGCAGTGAGAAAAATGGCCCCATGGAGCTTATAGCCCAAGAGGGATTCCTACATTGAACAAATAGACAAATGATTATATAATTGCAAACTGGAGCAGGTGATACACAGGAAAAACTAATACACACAGTCCATCTTTCTCTCTTTCAAGCTCAGCGGGTACATTAAGGAGTTTTCACTTATCATCCCAAGTTCCTCCTCCCTAGGAAAGTCGCCTCTCCTCTGTGTGCAAGGGGTAACAGGTTCACATGTGGCTGGAAAATCTGACTGCTACTGTCCTTCGCTTTAGGGCCATCTTCCTAGTTCTGCAGACTTCATCTGTGGCTACCAGATTTCTCTGACTATATTACTTATGACTTTCTTAGCCACTCATCCCTCCATTCTGTGGTCCAGCAGTCAGTTGGGCCATAAGCAGTGCCCCTGTGCATGTCTTGTCTTATGAAAACAATAGAAATTCCACTAATCTATTTTATTTCTTCTTTTTACTATTTTTAATTTTTTTTCATTTTTACTAACTTTTTTCTATTTTTACTATCATTATCTCCATAGAGTTTTATATAAATCTCCATGGGGAGAATACCATGTGGGGGCAATTCATTACACCCTGCAAAAGATATGGCACCTCTGTCCCCCTTCCTGGTGCACTGACTCCCCTTTGCTGACTCCTCAGCCCATGTCTTCAACTCTCTTTTCTTTTCAGTGAATAATTTCCAGCTAGTACCTGAGCAGGGAACCAGCTCAGGTCAAGAAGGGGTTAAAGAAGGGGATTGCTACAAAATCGGGGTCAGTTATCGTGCTCAAAGTGTCTTTCGCTTGGCCGTTCCATACAATGTATCAGGTATGCTTACCTCTCCATGAATACCTAACATATGCTCGCTGCATATGTCAAATTTTTCAGTAGACACAATTTGGGCCAACAAACTGAAACACTCCATTCTTGGTGTGCTTACTGATTTATAAAATAGTCTTACCAAGGTTGCCTTGCTCAGCCTTTGCCCTTCATACAATCCTTGGAATACCTCACACTGAAGAAAAGCTTTAACCCAAATATGTAATGTTTTACATTTGAAATAATAAAATGGATAGAGTTGTGGAGAAACTGGGTCCTTAGCAATTATTTTCCTGATTATTAAAAAGGCATATTCACTATAAAAAATAAAATGAAATTACAGAACATATAATGAAGTAACTATCATAATTTCTTAACCTTTACAGTTATTTTAGAATATATATGTAGTTTCTTCATTTTACTTTTAAAGAAAAGTGCTTTAGTTAATATCTTTGTCCATAAAAGCCTTGGTACTTTAGGGATTTTTCCTTCAATAGTTTCCCAAGTGAGAAATTAGCAGATGAAAAGGATAAGCAAGTTTCAGAGTTATGAGAAACTATACCAATTACCATCCCAAATGGTATTTATACTTCTAAGATCAGAATTCAGTAGTGCCTGTTTTGCCATAAACATATAAGCTGGAGGTTTTAGAAACAACGTGATTATTTAAAAGTAACGATACAGATAAAAGTCAGAATGAGAAGACAGCTTAACAGTTCAGACGATCTAGGAAGAGGCTTATAAAAACCTGGATTCAGTGGCCAGAAAGAGACATTCTGAACCTTAAAAAATGCCTTTCTCTGGCAATCAAGTAAGTTGTCAGAACTATCAACTGTCTAGTGAATTTTAATGCCCAGATATCGCTAACTCATGCAAATGTCTCGCCCTCTCTATTACCCCATCCTGCTCCACCCTCCTGTCATGTCTCTTGACCTTTGCAAGAGATGTGTAACTAGTTTCTCTGTTTCCACATTTATTATCTCCAATTCAGTTTATTTTCTATGTACAGAATTATCTATTTTTTACAGGCAATCCTATTTTTTTCATTTTCTTTCTCGGGTCTTCTCAGAATTTTTCCATGACTCTTTGACTACTTATGGGATAAAGATAAAAATCTCTAATACGGTCATCAGAGATCTTAATGTCCTGGTCCCTGGCTCTGTCTTCAGCTTCAGTGCCTTCCCCTTCCTCATCTTTCTGCCTTCTTTCTCTCCGCCCTCTACAGAGCAGATCTTATCTCTACCTGCTGCATAGTTCCCTTCTTCTTCTTGTAAACCCTGTTTATTCATTTCCACTTTTCAGATATCCTCTCCTCACTCCCCAGCCAAGAAAGCACTTGCATTTTTCCTTCAAAATGCTTATCACAATTAATAATTATTTATTCATGAGATTATTTGATTGATTTTCTGTACCCGAGTGTGGCTCTTGGTGGTATCAGATTTGTTTTCCTCATCTTTGAATTTTCAGCCCCTGGCAGGGTACCTGGCACATAGCAGTAGTTCAATATTATTTATTTATGGAATACAAATATTTATTTCTGCAATGAATGTATGCACTTAGATCTGGTGAGAAAGTTAGGGGAGCTTATAACAAAGGAGAGTGCCTCCAGATGATAAGGCCTGGGAACTGCTTCCATTTTGAAACAGCCCAGTTGAGTGAAGTGAGGTGCTGTAAGTGATGTTTGACAAGTTGTGTGTTTGACCTCTTTGTTACTGAAATGCCTCATCTCTGTGATGTTCGTGAAAGGATTTAGTTTCAATATTTTCTGATATGAAAACTCTAACCTTTACATGAATTGATTCAAACTACACTACCATAATTATGCTCTTTGATACAATTGACTGTGCAGGTTATATCATATTAAGTGAGCCAGGAAGGAAAGTGGAAAAGAAGGAACAGGAGGACTCACTATACATCTCTCCAGGATGAAATGGAAAAATTTCTGTCCCTTCAGCTTTTATAAAAAGGCTTCAGTTACAGGCGTGTGTTGTATCACAAATTATATAAGCTAATTGAATGGTAGGTACATGATCTTGAGTTCTTTATAGTAAGGATGTATGAAGCAAATTACTAAAACAGCATATAGCTAGAAAGAGTTATTCCAAGCTGTGCTATTACTGCTAATTTTTAATAGAAGAAGAATAAGTAAAAACTTAAAGCTAGCATTGGAATTTTGATTCAGGCAATGGTTCCTCTACAAACAATTTCAGCTTTTCTACTGCCTAATTATTGGTTTCTCTTTTCAAATGCTTAGACTACACTACTTCATCTTCATTTTCCCTGTAAATAACTACACATTATGACTATGATTCAAACGCATAACTTTAGTGGGGAAGGCGATTACAGCATGAGCAATGAGCACCAACAGGGAATGCAGACTCGTAATAAACCATGTTTAGGGCTGAAGATGATCTGAGTTTTGCATAATTTAGGGGAGAAAAATATTTAACTGATGGTAAAGCTTCAACTAGGGAAAATTCTCAGAACTATCTTTTAGCCTAAAGTGCAAAAAAGCGTCCACTGTGGTGCAATTTCTCCATGATATATGCCAGAGTTAAAGGTGGTGTAAATGACGTCAAAACTCCGGGTAGCTGAGCTGTTCTGTTCTTTAAATGAGTAGTGAAAACTGTGAGGATAAAATGAATTCTAAGCTGAGGAGTATTGTGTAAGGAAAGAGGTCTACACTACAGTCATTCCCATTTTCCCAATCATAAAACCCTTTCCCAGAGAATCCAAAGGGTTAAAATCCATGTCACATCAAGGAATTCCAGAGCAGAGTTTCAATTATGAAGATTTTCTAGCTTAAATCCATCCGTATCTCCTAAGTTCAATACAAAATCATCTCTACAACGTGCTTGCCCCGAGTCCTAGGATCTTTTTTTTTAGGCAAATTTTTACAAGGTCCTTCTAGATGAAACCAAAATGGAGGTCAAGGTTGACAGAAATCACAACCAAACTGAAATTAACCTTGCAGCCATTCTACTTTTGAAGAACAAAATGTTCTTTTTCTACAAATATGCTGACATTCAAAAAGAAAAAAAAATCCTACATCTGTTCAATGCAAGTCAGACGAACCTTAATTTAAGGATTTTCAAAGGGAAAAGGCAGATGATCATTTCCATGGGGAAAACAATCTTTCAAATCAAGGGTGTGCCATAATGAACCCGTGTTTACACAGGAGAGATGGCAAAGGCATGCCTCAACGTATATTTAGGACTATGGTGAGGTAAAGGAAATGAAGACAGCAGGGAGCCAGAGAAGTTTGGAAACCCTGCAGTATGTGTTTGAATATCAGTGAAGTGTCCACAAGCATGAGAAGAGCCTCTGTGCTCCACAGAAACTGAAGTGTCTCTTATCATTGCACTCTGAAGCTCTCCTTAGTAATTCTGGAATTACTTACGATGCTTCTCTTTGCCTGGGTAGAGCTTTGATTCTCACTTTAGAGATGCAAAGATGCTTACAAAATAAAGACTTTTTTTATTCATCTTCTGAATGTTTGCATCTGTATATTTAAGTGAGTTAGAAGTTTTGAAATACATTCTCTACTCTAAGAAAAATACATAAATTTGTCTGTTGTTTCTAGGAAAATCCCTCTAACTTTCAAAACTTCCCAGATGAACTAAGTTCCATTCCTTATAGATTGAGCACTGTGCTGTGTAATTCTATCTTCAGGAAACTTGCTAAACCTTTCTGGATATTGTTTTCCACTTAGATAATCATTAAATTGAATTGAGTGATCGCCAGGATTCATCCCAGCTTTAATATTCAACCATCCTGTCTCAAAAATTCACAGTTAGAATCCGTATGCATTTAATAATTCTAAGCATCATACCTCCACATGCTTTAAAATTCAGATAATATTCATTTTTGTTAGATCAGTTGTAATAGGAATAACTCATATTTTATTTCCCAAAGTGAGAGTCTTCCTAAGAAAAAAACATGAACTCTATTGAGTCTCCTTGGCTACACTCCAATCTGAATGAAGAAATCGCTGTAAAAGCCTCTTGGGTGGGAAGTGGCTTGCGTGCTACAGCTCCCTGCTGCAGCCTCTCCACTGTCTTTCCCTGGCTGGAAATTGATCCTTCAGCACAATTTCCATGACTTATAATTGGGCCATAGCTGTCTTTGGGTCTCTTCATTAATTAACAACTAATATTTCCTCATTATTCTTCTAAGATTCAAAAATGAATAAGACCTTTTCCTTGCCCTCAATTAATTTAAAATTTGGAAGCAGGAGTTTATAAACAACTGTGTATAATACAAAGCACTTATGATGGAACAGAGGATAAAGAAAACTGTCACAGGAAAACAAAAATGACACATTATTATGCCTCAGGTTTATGGGAAAAAGCTTCACAACGGAGGGATTATTTAGCCGACCTCTGAAGGAGAAATTGGCTTTCAATCCATCCCTTAACTGAGTATTTCAGAAAGGGAAGGAGGAATGGAAGGCATCAAGGCAAACTTTCCTCTTCTTCCCAGCCAGCACGTGTGTTCTTCACATCTGCAGAACAATGGCACGTGGCTCTGAGTATCCCGAGGGTCCACTCATTCAAGCAGCAGCTGCATTTGCTGAGGACCTAATGATGCTGGCACTCAAAAATCCATAAGACAGTTAGGAAAAGAACATTCTGTTTTGCCCCCATGGGGATAGGCCGGGGTCTGGAATAAATGATGCTTTTTAGATCTCCAACATTTATGCTCCACAAAGCATAAATGTTCAACCTTCCTATTTATTTCTCATTGAGCTTTATCACAAAGAATAAAGAAACCTGGTTTATAAGGTTATACACATGGCAGTTAACTTATAATAAGATGCCTGTTGAACTTGAGTACATCTAATCTAAACATAATCAGATGCTATTTCTCTGAGTAGCTGAAAAATCTGTAGCAAATGCTGAGACTTGGTTCTCAAGCCTTTCCTTCTTTTGTTTTTATTAAATTACAGAGATAGAAAATTTTGAAAATCAATGAACTAAATAAAGTATTCCAACTATCTTTCTTCCCTCTGTTCTTAAGCTGTCTTATATTTTTTGTGTGTGACTTCTCAAAAAAAAAAAAAAAGAATATGACCATCATTCCTTATTACAGATTAGAACATGTTGGTGAAATGCTACATGCAAGATGTTGCATTAGGAGGTATGAGCCAGAAAAAAAGAACAAGAGAACCCCCAAATTAGTGATAATCGGAGATAGAAGACATTGTTGAAAAAGAGCTGATTCAGACATGAAATAGGTAGAAATGTCTTTGATGCAGCACTAAATGTGTAGAAAAATATGCGGTTTATGTAGGACCTTTTCCTATCCTAACTGCACATGGTGCTTTCTGTAGCCAAGCCTAGATACAACATCAAAATCTTTATCATAAAATTAATGCCACGAAACTATTCTCAATCAGAATTAATGAACAAGTTAACACGTATTATCAGTGACTTTGTCCAAATATATAATTTGATCAATGTAACAAAAGGATAAGAGCATATTCCTGATGTGTCGATTTAATTCATGGGAAAACATGAATAATAGCCCAAGTTTTTGTTCAAGAAATAATCCATTTATTCTATACTTACTGGATACTTTCTATCTACTAGAGAAGGTACTAGATACCTGGTTATTCCCATGAAAAAGCCTTTACTGGGCAGTGCCTGTGGCTCAGTGGGTAGGGCACCGGCCCCATATACTGAGGGTGGAGGGTTCAAACCCGATCCCAGGCAAACTGCAACAAAAAATAGATGGGCGTTATGGCAGGTGCCTGTAGGCCCAGCTACTCAGGATGTAGCAGGAAACAAATGCAGACTGAAGACTCCAGGCACCAGTTGATTAGAGGAAGTGGGTTTATTCCAGCTGGGGGGCGCTCAGAAGACCAGTGTGTCTCCAAAACCGAGTCCCCCAACTCAATCTCTTGCCTCTCTTTTATCCACTTTTCAGGGCGAGAGTGCACATGAGGGTCATAAAACAGAGAGAGACATGACATCATCCTCAAGGTCCCGGGCTCAAGGGGGAAGGTCAGATTTGCCCACATCCTTGAGACTGGTTGGGCTACCTGCCCTCAAAGGCAACAGAAGTCCAAGGAAGTTACTAGGTTACAATCTAGGCCTGGTGCAAGTCGAGGGAGGAACATACAGACAACAGAAATGCCTGGGGCGTGGCTAAGGCCTACACAAGGCAGCTAGGACAGATTCTTTTATTTCTGCTCTTACTTTCTTGCCTCAGGGAGGCCGAGGCAAGAGAATCACCTAAGCCCAGGAGTTGGAGGTTGCTGTGAGCTGTGATGCCACAGCACTCTACTGAGGGCGATAAAATGAGACTCTGTCTCTAAATAAAAAGAAAGAAAGAAAGAAAGAAAGAAAAAGAAAAAGCCTTTATTAAAAATATCAATGAAGAGGGCGGCACCTGTGGCTCAAAGGAGTAGGGCACCAGCCCCTATGCTGGAGGTGGCAGGTTCAAACCTAACCCCAGCCAAAAACTGTAATAAATAAATAAATATTGATGAATTTTTAAAATATAACAATGGAATAATTTTTAATTTTTCTGTTTGAGTAATGGAAATGTTTAAACACAAAATAAAGTTATGAATTAAGACATTTCTAGTCAACTTTGAAAAACATATACATACCTTCTAAATTTTTTCAAAACTACTGTAAAGGAAATAATAATTGATGCTTACTTAATAATGATTTTTGCTAGACTACTTGGTTTCAATAAGTCAAATTTGTATGACACTGCAACACTGCTCTTCTATACAGCACTCTTATAGTTACTTCAGAGAATGTGGAACCTTTTAAATAATTACCTTGCTCAGTATACATCTGCTGAAGTCAGAAGCTTGGGATTTGTTATGAAAGAATTTAATCTAAGCTGGAAATCAAAAGAACAGTGCCACTAATTAACTGTGTGACATTGGTTGAAAAATTTAATTTTTCTAGAACCTCGGATGTCTCAGTAAAATGAAAAGTGTGAAAAGTGATATCAAGGATTATTTTTTACTTTTGTAATCATTAAAGGTATAGTATTAATATTTTATGACTAACATATTTCAAATGAGTCTTTTGTTTAAATTTCATGGACGGTAGGTTTTAATTTTGTAGACTCCATTTATATCTACCATTTTGTGTCTTCACTAGTCTATTTACAAACAAAAATTAATCAATAAAGAGGAAAGTCTGTTTAAATGTCACATTTGAATAATCCAAATAAAAGCACTAAGAATGAAAAATATTATTATTGAAATTAGAATGTCAATAGATTTATCAAACACTAGTTTAAGTGCTGCTTCTAGAAGAATAAAAAGAAGATAGCACTAAAGAAAAGGTACAGAACGAAGCACAGAGAGAAATACAACTTTTCAGTTTAGTTTAAATTAATTCATGAACATTTTCCACAATAGTTCACATAATGTTCTATTATTGCTTTAAAAGTCACAAAGTATTTTATAAAGTTGATATAAAATAATTTTATTTAACTGATTATGTATTCAGGTATAATTAAGTTGTTTTAATTATTTTTGGCATTTAATATTGTAAGATAGCTAAGAACAGCCTAACCTTCTTAAAACTATTTTTTAGACTCACAGCAAAATTGAGAGGGAAGTACAGAGGTTTCCTACATACCATCTGTCCCACACATGAAAGCCTCCCCCTATTATCAATAGCCAGCACACAAGTGGTCCATTTATAACAGCTGATGGTTCTGCACTCATGCATAATTATCACCTAAAGTCCACAGTTGCATCAAGATTAAGGTGACCAGATGCGGGACAGTCCCGATTTTTAACAATTTGTCCCGTGTCCTGCAGCGTTTTAAAAAAGTCCCGATTTTTAGAGGTAGTCCAGGTCAAAAACAGCGGTGGCTGAATTCAGGCTTTCTGGGCTGTTGGGTCTGTCTTGCCCACAGCTGAGGCGGCCCATATCTAGTGGTGCCTATGGCGAGGAGGACTCAGCTCGCATGTGGAGGGCCCTCACCTTCTTCATCGCCCTCCCGGGGTGGGAGTGAGTATACTGAATGTCTACTTGAAATCCCACCACGGAGAACACAGAAGACCTGAGTTCGTTTCTTACTCCCATCTTCGCATCAGGACCAAGCCCTTTCCCTGGGGATATGTAACCATACTATTCCACAACCCTCACGTGAATCTGCTTCTGGTTATGAAGATGGTTATGAACTGGTTATGAAGATGAATAAATAGAACCTAGACCACTACCCAGACATTGGGGACCACAGCATCAGTTTGGACCATTACTCTGCACGTGGACCAGAGAAAGTGCACGGGACCTTAAACTCACCTTCTTTTATCATATGAATACCAGTCTTCCATCCCTTTACTTGTGGCAGGAGATGGCTTAAATAAACTAAGATTGGTCAACCCCTCCCCTCGGTCAATGGTGTCTCCCTTTACCAATGTTAAAATCTGGTCACCTTAATCAAGGTACCCGCAGCATTGTACAGTCTACATGAGCTGGGTGCAGCGACATGCACTTAGAGTCCCACCTACTCTGGAGGCTGAAGTGGAAGGATCACCCAAGCCTAGGAGTTTGAGTTCAGCCTAAGCAACATAGCAAGATCTCTGTCTCGAAAAAGAAAAACAAAAAAGTATTTACATTCTATGAGTTCTGACAAACATATAATGACACACATCCACCATTATATTACCATAGAATACAGTTACTGCCTTAAAACTCCTCCATTCTCTGCCTGTTAATCCCTCCTACCCTCCAACACTTGGCAACCGCTGATATTTTACTGTCATCATAATTTTGTCTAAACTTTGTATGGTTGGAATCATACATGAAAAACAAACCATAATTTGTTTTTCCAATGTGAAAACATAATTTTTCTTTCTCTATCTTGTAGTGTCTGTTCTTTATTTTTTAACCTCAGGAGTTTTTTGGCCAATATCTAATTATCTGCTCTTTTCTATTTTTTTCTAATAATTCGTGGATAATTCTGATATTCATATCAGGGTCTTTTTCCATTTCCACAATGTTTCATCATCATCATAATCACTATCATCATAAAGCTTGAACACTTTTTCAGTTCACTCTTCAAGCATCAATTACTTGTTGTTTTTTTTTTTTCCAACAAAAGTCTTCCATATATATTATTCTCTCTGATTCCTTTCCCTGCATTCTGGATGTATCCCAAGCTCATCTGCCATAACATAGATCTAATTTCATGTAAAGTTAATACCAAAGCCACTTAATTTATTATTTTATTTTTTCGGGAGTTTGAAGATGGGTCTCCACTCCCTTCTAGCTTGTGGGGTTTAAGTCGAGGAAAGTGAACACAGTTAGTCTGGTCAGTTTTTCTATGTAACCTCCTGTTTTTGCCTTGTTGCTTATAGGAGTGCCTTTTTGTGTCTGGCCAGCCTAATCATTATGTGTTGTGGTGACTGCTTCTTTACAGTGACTCTCCCAGGAGTCCTGTATACTTCTTGAACCTGGATATCTAGATTTCTAGCAAGGCCTGGCAAATTTTCCTCAATAATTTCCTCAAATAAATTATCCAACCCTTGTGTATTTTCTTCCTCGCCCTCAGGGATGCCTATATCTGGGGTCTCTTTATATAGTTCCACATTTCTTGTAAGCTTTGTTTGTTCCTGTTCCTTTCTCTGTTCTTTCTCTTCAACTGACTTGTTTAGCACAAAGATATTATCTTCAAGTTCTGATATTTTTTCTTCTGTCTGATTTAGCCTGTTCTTAAGGCTTTCCACTGTGCTTTGTAATTCCTTGAATGAATTTTTCATTTCCAGAAGTTCTGTTTGGTTTTTCTTTAATACTTCTAGCTCTTTAGTCATTTCCCCACATTGTCTCTGAGGCTTTTTTGGTGTTGGTTTCCATTTTCTCTTGTATTTCCATGAGCTTCCTTCATGCTTAAAATTCTTCATCTTTCATTTTTATCTTTTCATTTAGGTTAGCATCCATTGATAAGGAGTTAATGTTTTCTTTAGGGAATGACTTTTCACTTTGACTTTTCATATTTCCTAAGATGTTTTGCTGGTTTCTTCTCATTGGGCCTTTCTGCTGAGAGCCAAAGGTGTTGGAGCTGGCTTATGGTCTTGACTCTGAGATCCGAAAGATTGGTCCCTGATTGCATCAGAGAGAAGAGTACTGGTCCTGAGTTGCCGATGGGTTGCTCTAGTCTAGCAGGTTTAATGAACCTTTTGGGTTAACTTTGACCCACTGTCTTCACTTCTTCTGAATAGTGTATAGTACGTTAGGTCTCCCAGCATATTCTCAGTGATGGTGAGTGATACTGGTGAATGTGAATCAGCCACACCCTGTTTGCTTGAGCTGGAAAAGCTATATCCTTGTTCTGCCCATTATTGGTTGATATTGTATGTGTGTGCAAGCTTCCAAGCTGTTCTTTTGTATCCATGTCAGACTCTGGTCCCCTTTGGTGGAGTACTTGAGTGTCCTGAGCTATAGGAGGTACCCAATAGCTCCCAGGAGGTTTCTCTATCTCCTCCACCACCACCACCCACTTTGGCAAGGCAGTCAATGGTTAGGTTGCATAAGCCTGAAAAGATTTGCAAAGTTTCAGCAGAGCTTTTCCAGCTACAAGGAGAACCACTCATAGGAGTGTCAGAACAAGCAGAGCTGTTCTTAAGGGAGGGTCCTAAATTCTTATACACTAAAGCATTGGGCTAGTTTCTTTCTGTGCTTATCCAGTAGCATAGTTTTGCTTTGTTTTGTTTTGTTTTGTGGGGAGGAATAGGGTATTCCTTCAAATAGCCACTCCTTGGACCCTCCTGCCCTGTAAAATTGAGTTAGTAGGTGGTGTAAAGGGCATGCAAATTGACCTGCCTGTCAGTAGGTGGCACCTGCAGGAAGGAACAAGCTGCAGTGCTCTTTCTGGGACCTGGACTGGCTTCAAGGCCCCAGATGGTGGGTGGGGCCCTGAACCTTCATATTAGTCATTAATCTTCGCTGAAGGCTGTGTAGGTCGGGGGAAGTGAGCTGAGCTTGGCTGGGTTAGGCAGACTCTCCGACTCTGCTGGAACTGACTAGTGAGATTTGTTGTAGGGGGTATAAAGGATTTCTCCCAGCTTCTAGGCAAAGCACCACCTAGGAGATGCTGTAGTGGCCTCACACTACCAGAAAGTCTGCTTATGGAGACAGATCTACCAGCGACTCAGAAACTGGTAGGCTTCTGTGGGCTTCATTCTTCACCCCATCCTCTGTTCCACAGTTTCTCCCCAAGTGTCTACTGGTAGGCTGGATCCCAGCCAGCTGAACTCCTTTGACTGTGCTGTGGCCCAGGATCCCAGCCTGAGCCAAGAATATAGCCCTGCTATGGGGGAAGGGTTTCCTGAGGGCACATCACAGCTAGGACCCATGCTGCACTCTTCTCACTGATCTATCTACACGGGCTCTCTCACCTCCCTAGTCTAAGTAGGTCAATCCTGGACCATGCCTGGGAGAAGCTCACCTGTCCCCTATCCCAAGTCACCCACAGGGTGCTCAAGCAAGTTCAGTGACAGAGGGTAACTACCCTCTGTTGAGGATGGATGACTGGCTTGTTGGGGATGCCTGGCTTTGATGGAGACACCAGACATGCAGCAGCAGGGCAAACTGGTAAGCAGGGAACTCACAGTCTTAGTACACCTCAGTCCACTGCAGGACCCCAAGAGGAAGGGCCTGAGTCCCACACCCTGTGGAAACATCACAGTTATGGCTCAATTGTCTCTCTTGGAAGATACAAGTGGGAAGTGGAGGATTAGAAAAGAGGCTGTATGGGAGAGTGCAAACAGTTTCATTGGGAGGGGGTCTGCCCTGAATGTCCGGGCTCTGGAGTCATGGAAATCACCCAGGACCCACTGGACCCCTGTGGATTCTGCCATCTAGGCCAGAGTTGGGAAATACCTGTGTGTTAACAAGCAGGGCAAAGTCCAACAAGTCGAAGCCCTCTGGGGAGGACGGAGGTGTGTGGAGAGTAGAGAAGCAATATGGTGCCTGCCGTCCCAGCTCAGGGCTGCAGGGTGGGAGCCTGATGCCCTGACCACAGCAGTTTGCAGCTTACTTCTGGGGGCAGCCTCTGGGCTCCTGTGGGGAGAAAGGCTGTCCAACAGCTGGGGAGCCTCCCACTGTCGGAGATACTGGGGAAGGAGAAGCAAACCACTGCACCCACTCTTCTTCCTGGGCCGCAAGTCTCTGCTGAAACCTTGTTCCTTCTTGTTCTGCTCTGAAACTCCTGGTGGAATCTTTTGTCAGCTCTGGCACTTTTCCTTTGGAATTACTCCCTTTCTGCTACAGGGGTACCTCACTCAGGGCTGGACAGGAATTCCCCCCACCCCATTTCCTAAGCCTGGGTGAGCTCAGAAATCAGACCCCCATCTCTAGGCACATAAACACTTTTCACTTTCCAGTCAGCATCCTCTAGCCCTAGCAAGATCTTCACCACTGCTGACTGATAGGTTCTGGGGGTTCCTCCTTGGAGTAGGGAGCACAGGCACCTAATTCCTTGCCTGAGGAGAAAACTGCAAGAACTGCATTACTGTGATAATTTTAGGATCATTTTCTGCTCATGATCTCTGCTCATTTTTGAAACATTTCCCACAAACCCTCTGCCCACAGGATAGGATTTAAACCCCTAGACTGAAGACTGAGGTGGGGACTTCCCACTTGTATTCCCCCTCCCACTGCCAGAAGTTCTTTTCTCCCTCTTTCACTTATCAATCTATCGATCTTCCCATCAATACTCTGTCCTATCGCTGATCCCAGTGGTCGTCCTTGCTTTCATTCTTATGAAAGACCAAAAGAATCTGACATCTGACACAGAAATTCTGGCAACAGTTCTGATTGTTTGTTATTTTTTTCTTTTTCATCTAAAACCTTTCCTTCTTTCTAGGGCAGTCTGACTGCTGGTGTCTCTGACCAGCCATTTTGTCTCTTCCTTTGTTGCCAAAGCAGTTTATAATTTTTCTGCAAATTTCTCCTAAAGTTTCCAGTTTTACTCTGCTTTGCTGAAAATATGGCTAATTGGTATCATATGTATGTGTAATTGCATTGCTAGTTTTTACTAATTTGAAGTTGAATAGAATTTGTTTATTTTCTTTAATATGTAACAGCTACCATTTAATTGTTATTTTAGTGTATATGTGGGGAGTAGATATAATCCTTATCTATGGAATTAATGTGTATCCTGATTTTGATGACTCCGTTCCAAATCAATTTATTAAGAATGGTTCAGGATCCAAGATTTAACCCTATCTACACACTAACACTACTGCCATACTTTCCTGGATGCAGGCAGAGGATGTGAGATGCCTGGGTCTGAAGCAAAGTAACTTTCCCTCACATCAATAGCAGTTATTAAGGTATTAGCATTTTCACCAGTTCTCCCAGCCCCAAATCCTTCACAGTGATATGACTTAGGCCTAGAAACTCCTGGACACACAGTTGGTTTTGTTACAGGAGGGAAATCCCAAGATTAAAAAACCTAAACCTTTTATAATGGACAATGCCCCTGCCTGAAGGAAGTACTATCTATCTTCTGCTGGACAGTAAAGAAACCACCCTTTGGTCTGGGACAGGACAGTATATGTACCTTCCAAGATAATTAGCATCTTTGAAGAGACAGTGCAGAAAAATCTAATCTGCTCTGCTGGCAAGATGTGTAGAAATAAGAGAGATTGGAGAATCATCTCCCAACATTACACAAGTTAGAGTTCAGCTGCATGTAACAGAAAACCTGACTAATGACGACTTGAACAAGACAGTGACATATTTGTCTCATTATTCAAGCAAAAATGTCCAGGGCCAGGTAGTCCAGGGAGGATTTGATGGCTCAATAACACCATCAAAGACTAAACCAGCCTCTTTTGATCTGTTTTTGGTTTTTATTCACAAATTTTCTGCTCCACTGTAGCACCATGGCTCTTATGTGCCACCCATCACATCCACATTTGAGACAGAAATAAGAGGGAAGGAACAGCATCTGAATGAAGGAAGCCAAAGCCTTTCCTGAAGCCCTCAGCTTGGGCCCATTCACTAGAATTATATCACGTAGTTGCCGTAACTGCAAAGCAACATGAGGAAGAAATTACTATTGATCTGGGTACTTTATTCTTAAGCATTGTGTGATAATCCTTGCTCTTCAGCGGTCCTCAGTATGCTACTATTCCAAATTCTGATCTCCTGGTGCTTAAAGAGTTCTCCAAGGTCCTGAATAAATTGCAGTCCCACTGCTAGAACTTTCTTTGTCTTGCCAGGTGCAATACCTGCTGCTCCTAGTGAATCAGAAAAGTAGAACAAAGAAGATTGTTTTTCTCTCCACAGCTGAGGATAGCACATGGCTGCACCCAGGGTATTTGCAAAGCAGAGAATCACCCCTCATTTCATAGATATTAACAGAGAGACTAAAGGGTGGATTTTTAAACTATAAGTCAATATCAAACACAGACCTAGAATGCAAAGTTACAGTTTTGTATTTAATGCTATTCCTATGGATACATTACTCATTCTAAATTATAATTGATCTTTTTCTGAAATAATCTCTTAAAGCACTGTTCAGTTATATCTTTCTCGTGGATATGTCTAGATCTTGACTAGAGCATGAAAATAATGTGAATATATCCTCTTTTTCTTGCCTGCGAAGTTGAATAGTAAATATTCACTACAACTTATAATGAGTAGAAGGAACAGATACCTTTTCCATCTCACTAGACTTGTAATTTTCATGTGGAAGCTTGATTTCTGTTCTACTACAGAAGATACCTAAAGCAAGGCTTCAACCTAACTCTCTACCTTTTTCATAATTTTACTATCTTTATTAAAATTTATTAGTTAAAAGATGACACAACAAAGATGAATATTCTTATAAACAGGTGCTTCCAAAACATATTCCCTGTTATAACAGAGTGGTTCAGAGAATGAAAGACATGGGTTTAAATTGCCCCACTGGCTCTTAAATTGGACCATTTCCTAAGAATGGATCTCCGTGTCTTTATATATGCTCAATACTTGGGGCCTTGCTTAATGCTCAGCCTCTCTAAGGGCTCAGTTAGATATAACCTTTGAGATCATTTCACCAAATACAGAAAATAAAGCCACCACAGGCCACTGAACGACTTCTGAAAGGCAGAGACTCATTGAGAAATTCATTTCCTTGCTTCATTTAAGGTATTTTTCTCTTTCCAGAGGTGCTTTCTTGCCATTCCTTTACTTAGTCCAATGATTCTCTCTAGGAATTGTAATTCCAAAGTCTCCAAGGAAATCATGATAATATCCCAATTCCACAGGGCGGAGTGTGACATAAAATGAAGAAGAACCCTTCAATACACTGAATAAACTGAGAAATGTAAACTAAAATCTGTCTTCAAAATGTAGAGAGGATGCTAAAGTTAGCACTGATCTACCACTGTCCCTAACTCAGTGGATCAGAGCTCCCTTAGGATGCTAAAGTTAGCACTGATCTACCATTATCCCTAACTCAGTAGATGAGAGCTCCCTTAGGATGCTAACGTTAGGATGCTAAAGTTAGCACTGATCTACCATTATCACTAACTCAGTGATCAGAGCTCCCTTATCTTTGCAGTTGACCACCACAAATCCACCACAAACTGCACATATTCTATAAAAACTGAAACACACACGCACACATCCCCCAAAACAACATCCTGATCTTCATAAAAAAGATTTTATTTTGTGGAGTTTTGGATGAGTAATATTGTATTTCAGTTTTATTATTATGCATCGGGGAATAGCAAATTTCCAGTGTTTAACTAGTAAACTTCAACATCCTGTGAGTTTGATTTAATGTAAGAGCTGGAGGTCAGAATTTGAATTTCAGTTGATTTGAACTGTCTCAATGCAACACTACTAACACAGCTGATGGCAAATAATCACCACAGTCACTATGAACAGTTGTTTGACTAGTTCTGCATATTTTTTGTATTTCATTTTATTGACCAGGGTTAAATCTCTTTAGTTTATAGATAAGACAGATTCAATACAATCATTGAAAAGTATTAATGTCTCCTTAATATGAATACCTTATTCATTCTTTCTCTAAACAGTAATATACAGAAGTATTTACTCTCAAAACATCGTTCTTTATGCTAAGGAATCAAGTTAGTAAGTTCTTACCTCTGAGGAAGAAAGTCACAGTATTATATGGAACTTGGAAAGAAAATTGAAAGCCTAGTACTTGATTATGGTAAATTTAGTCTTGTGAATAACTTGAGAACATTTTACAAATCGAGTTTCAAAATATCTTGGAGAAGTTGTGGAAATGTCTGAGGTGGCATCCAGCATTGTCATATAATTACTACAGAGGAGATGGTGGTAGTCGCTCCTCTCAATGAATGAGCTTTCCATGGAAATGAATTCCAGTTTATACTGATTTCTATGAGTTAACTCGAGGCTTTAATAACTACCTTCCCTGCCTAACTCTTCCAAGCTCAGTTAACTGTCTACAGCTGTTTTAACTAAGTGGCACCTGCAGCTTGGCATAGCAGGAGCCAAGCT
Organism: Otolemur garnettii; assembly: GCF_000181295.1. NCBI lineage: Eukaryota > Metazoa > Chordata > Mammalia > Primates > Galagidae > Otolemur > Otolemur garnettii. The sequence continues at coordinate 34,671,575 of NW_003852400.1, forward strand.
ATGTGCTTCCCAGGGATAAAACCCAGGATCCTAGAGAGATTCAAGGACTCTTGTTTATAGACTGGCAGAGCTAGAAATGCTCTGCTGTGAAATGTATGCTGTCAGCTGTGAAAAGAGAATCCAGAACCCTAGATGCCAGATTTCAGGTTTTCCATAGGAGCGCTGTTATCCTTTCTGACTTCTGCTATATAAGCTCCCTACAATTGCATGACCTACAGATGGCCTCTTTTCATGCCATATACTTAGCCCTGTGGCTGCTCTGTTACACATGCACACACACACGTATGTGTGCACAACATGAGAGAGAGACAGAGATTTCCCACTGATATGTGTAGTATAGGATAGCATATGATTTGACCTGGTCCTACACATTTCTCTTACAGAGAAGGATATAAAACAGTTTCAGTAGTTTTAAAAATCATATTAAAATGTGACATAAGCAGGGTGCCATCAGACTATTTAAGACTTAGGTTTTCCAATCTTCTGTATCTTACTCAAAATGGGAAAGATAGTTCGAGGGGAAGAAGATGAAGATTCTTAATGTCTTTGTGACTGGCATCAGAATGATATCAAAATAGTGTTGGTTGGGCATGATGGCTCATGCCTGCAATCCTAGCACTCTAGGAGGCCAAGGCAGGTGTATTGCTTGAGCACAGGAATGCAAGACCATCTTGAGCACAGGAGTTCAAGACCAGCATGAGAAACAGCAATACCCCATCTCTACTAAAAATAGAAAAACTAGCCAGGCATGTGGTGGGCACCTATAGTCCCAGCTACTTGGGAGGCTGAGGTGAGAGAATTGTTCAAGCTCAAGAGTTTGAGGTTGCTGTGAGCTATGATGCTACAGCACTGTACCGAGGGCAACAGAATGTGACTCTTAATGCACACACACACCAAAAGTATCAAAGCTCAAGCCTGCAAAGCCCCACAATATTTTAAAAGTCCTGAATTATTATATCAAAGACCCAGATACCTGGGTCTTCTGAAGATACAACCAGCAATATGAATAATTCTATTAAATTTATCTTAAAAAGTAAAAAAGTCTATCTAGTGACCTAAAGAGTTAATGGCTAAAATTTCAGAAAGTAGAAAAGGAGAATAGGATCCAAAGCTTCCTCATTGTATTTAGAACCTCATTGGTCCAAAGTATAATTCCTCTTATGCATAAGCAAGGTGATTTCAGTCCCTATCTTTTATTAACACAACTGTTCTAAAACTCCAGGACATTGAAGAGTCCAAATATGTAGATTTTGTTCTAGAAGGTAAGCTAATGAGCAATTTTGACTGACCTCCACAGGCTAGGTAAGAGAAAAAATACACTTGGAATTTTGATAATTAAAAATCCTGTCTGAAAATTGTGGAAACAGTAGGGTGTAAGTATGAGTCATTCAAAGATGGAACTTTTTTCCTTTTTCTGCTTGCAGTACATTTTTGTGTCAGCTATTCATGCTATAATACAAAGAATGTTTGTATTACCCAACGATTTACAGAGCCAATGAAGCTATGGATAAAGAAGCTGAATATTCTCATGCATCACCTATAAAATTGTACCTTTAGTCGTAGAATTTGTGGCTTATTGATGATGTTCAGTAGAGAAAGCACAGCTTGATTTTCACATTACAGGCTAAAGTCTCAACTCCAATGGTTAAAAAAATTCTTTCGGTAAGTGTTAACTAAAAAGGAATAAATATGAAAATCCAAAAGGTCAAACACCTTGAGTTCTTATCACTTTAGTAGAAACCATCTAGAATATTGTAAGAGTGTTACGTTCAATCATTCATTTATTTAGTTGCTCCCCAACTACTATGTGTCAGACCTATTCTACTTCCTGGAAATTCAATGACAGAAAACTGGCACATTCCAATTTCTTATGGAGCACATGGATGTTAAGTATTATATTAAGGAGAAATGTAAAATGTATAAGAAGTTATGACAGGAGAATCTGTTTATGAACATGAGGAAATTGTCCCTGAGGAATGTCCTTTGAGCTAATATTCAAACAATGAGTAGAAGTAAGTGAGGGTGTCAGTTGGGGATGATGGCATGCCAGGCATAGGAACATCCTGTTCAGTCCTCAAAGTGGGCCAAGGCATGGCTCCATAGTAGAAGATAAAGAAGAGGAAACTATTGGGACGGTTACATTTGGAAAGAATGGAAGTGACAGTGAGGATGTGGGGAACTAAGAGGCCACAGAAGGTTTTTAAGCATAGAAGTAAAAGGTAAAAATCAGGCTTTGTAGACTTATCATTTGATACAGCAATCCCACTATTGGGTATCTACTCAAAGTAAAAAAAAGTAATTTTATCAAAAAGATATAGAAGCACAATTCATAATTACAAAAATCTGGAATCCACCTAAGTGCCCACCAATTCATGAGTGATTAAGCAAATATATGTATACTGTGTATACACACAATGGAGTCCTATTCGGACATCAAAGGAGTGAAATTATGTGTTTTACAGCAACTTGGATGAAACTGGGGACCATTATCCTAAGTGAAGTATCTCAGAAATGGAAAAAAACACCACATCTACTCCAGAATAATTGGGAGCTAATTGATGGGCACACGTGAACACAAAGAGATGTAAAGGTCATAGGAAATCAGGAAAGGGGAGGGAGGGAAGAGGAGAGGGGTAGAAAACTACCTATTAGGTACAATGAACACTATTTGGTGATTGGACACTAAAAGCCTGACTTAAATAGTATAGAAGGTATATATGTAACAAAAACATTTGTACCCCCTTAATATTTTGAGATGCCACCCCCCCTAAAAAAGAAAACCAGAGTTTGAAAATATTCCTTTTTATGCAGCATAAGAAAATGAATGGGAGGATGTTGAGCAAAAGTGATTGCATGGGGACTCATCAAGGGGCCTTTATAATCTAGTTTTTAGATAAAGGTGGCTTGAAATTAAATTGGAGTGGAAGATATACACAGGAAAGTCAGATTCTAGATGGTAAAATTAGCAGGACATAGTGATAAACATGGTAGAGTGACTGAGAAGTAGGGAGTAAAGCAAAGGAATATATGGAGAATATTCTTAGATTTTTGTGCCAATAAACAATGATATTCTTTACTAAATTAACAGATACTAGAGGAGGGAAGACTTGGGGGAAGATTTGAGTTGTTTTGTGTAGAGGAAATTCAGCCCTGATCTTTAGTATAAATCTCACATCCTGCTTGAGAGATCTGGAGAATCACAAGAATGGTATGTGAGTTGTGTATGTGCAGATCAGAAAACTGGCCTCCAAGATAGAATGTACATGTGAGGTGTGGCAATAATAATTATGGTCAAGATTCTCTAGATTCCAAAGTTCTCTTGCGCTCACGGTCTGCAGTTTTACGAGAACAAGGGTGGAGAATTTCTATCTGACCTTCTCCATCAGTGCTAATGTCAGACAAGCAGCTGTTGCCTACTTCTTCACATTTAATGATAATAAATATGGACCTGAGGTTTACTTGGGAGGGCTCCTCCCAGAGTTCCTCAGTCCCCCAACACAGACTTTTTGTCAAGTCTCTCCATTCCTCATGCCAAGATCCCCTCATCTAGTGACCCCAAGCCCCTTCAGTTTTGAACTCATTGCCGTAGAAGTGCTTTGGGGACACTGAATATGGAGAAATTGGTGGATAAAAGGATCAGACCTAAAATGATGATACACATGTAAGAGTCATTGGCATCTAAGTGGATATTGATGCCAGTCATGTAGGATAATATTTCTAAGGAGAGAATATAGAAAAACAAAGAAAACTGAGACTGAAACTTTAATAGCTAAAATGTAGCCAGAGATTGATAAAACAGTAAAAGGGTCAGAAAAAAGAGTTATCTGAAAACAATAGGAAAATGAGGGGGCTATGATGTCATCAATGCCAATGGAGAGAAATCTTCCTAGAAGGAAGGAGAGGTCAATATTGTTGAATGAATGATGCTGAGGGGTCAAGTAAAGTGACCACAAATATGGTCATTGAATTTAATGGCAAATCAAAACAAGGACCATTTGGTAGACTTTTATGAATGGAAGTCAAATATTAATGACTAAGGACTGAATGAAATATGAAAAAAATGGCGACTATAAGTACACTTCTCTACTGAGAGATCTATGAAGAAGAGGAAAAAGAGAAGCACCTAAAGTCAAAGCCAGTTTGAGCAAAGGTTTTGATTATTTTAAATTAGGAAGGATCTGAACTTGCTTAGGAAAAAAATAAAGTATTGACTTCAGAAATAGTTTTGTTTTTCCCAGAAGACACATGCTCATTTTGGGATTTCAGTCTTTTTGAGAAAATGGATAACATATTTATAGATTCTTAAATCTGTAGATTAAACACTAGATTTTTCACAGTGTTCATCATCAAATAACTTTATAATTCACTAAGGTTAATTGATTTGAATTTTATAAATTTTCAGGTTTAGTGTACACATTAGAAATTAAATGAAAATTTATTTAAATCAACCACTAAGATATGATGGAATTATCTAATTGAATAATAATCTGTAAAATTTTATCATGAAAAAAAGTCACATTTGTTTTTAGTAAGTATATCATTTAGGGTTCAACCAGAGAATCAAAGCAGCAGGAGAGATTAGAGATTATACACACAGGTGACCCTTGAACAATTAGGCGTCAGGGGACTGACTCACCACATAGTTGAAAATTTATATATAAATTTTGACTGTCTACAAACTTAATTAGTAATGACCTGCTATTGCCATAAAAAGTTGATTAACACATATTTTTATGTTATATGTATTATATATTATATTCTCAAACTAAGGTAAAGAAAATGTTTAGGAAAGCCTAAGGAGCAGAGAATATATTCACTATTCATTAAGTGAAGAGGATCATTATAAAAGTCTTTGCTCTGATTATTTTTATGTCGATCAGGCTTAGGAGTAAGAGGAAGAAGAAGGGTTGATCTTGCTCTATCAGGGATGGACCCACACAGTTCAAATCCCATTCTAGGTTCAGCTGTATTCATGTATCTCTATATCTATACCTATATATATGTAAAAACATTAATAGAGACATATATTTTAAATAAAAAAGGGCATTTATTATTATTAATGTTCTTAACTTATTTGTGGGAGCCTGGCTAAGCAAGTCTGAAATCTATAAGGCCAGCAACAAAAAAGAGATCAAATGTAGGCTGGATCTTTAAGGGCACAAAATGAAATTTTTTGCCCACAGGTAAGAGTCTCTCTTCACTCAAGAAATACCCAAGATCTATTCTAAGGTCTTCCTATGAAGTCATACCTTCCAAGATTTACTTAAAGTTCAACTATTTTAGGACTTTAATTACATCTGCAAAACTCCTTTCATATCAGCACCTACCAGTTAGTGTTTGATTTAATAACTCACAGGGATAAGAAATATGTATGCTACAATGGCTGCCACCTCACTTCCATCCACTAGCTGTCATCAGATAGTGTCTCTTGTAGCTTACTCCAATCAAAAAGCACTAGGATCAGTGTGGCATTTTACATAAACAACCGGTCTGCCTTTTATAAAGAAGAACAGATTTAATTAGTAAGTGGAGAGTCCTAAGAAAAAGACATCAAAATTAAGATCTGTTTAAAAGTTTAACCTCTTGAAAAATAGAACAATTGTGGTGAGCAAAACCAACTAGAAATAACAGTAAAGTTTAAGGATATAAGAATTTGAAATAAGCTTTCATAGTCCTCATATTTTAAAATAATCTCAGAGAAACTGAGTACAGCTATATATTGTATAGCAAGCATGTTAGATCAATCAACCTAATTGATTGTCATTCAATTAGATAATTCCATCATATCTTAGTGATTGACAAAGTAAACCAGGATAGTTTATTCCTGGTATATTATCTGTTCGTGCATAGAAAAATGCCTCAAAAGTTAGTGAATTAGAATGCCAATAAGTATTTATTATCTCACAGCTGCTGGGGATCACATATTTAGGAGTGGAACTAATTGAGCGCTCTGGCTAGGAGTGTCTCAGGAAATTGAAGTTGAGATGTCAGTCAACTCTATAGTCATTGTAAGGCTTTACTGCTTGACTGAGTTGGAGGACCTATTCCCAAGATGGTTCACTCATGTGGAGACTAAGCTGGTGCTGGCTGTTGGAAAGAGTCTTCACTGTAGAACTTTCCATGGGACTACCCTAACTAACTATACAACATGGTAGCTGTCTTGTCCCAGAACAGTGATCCAAGAGAAACCATGGCACATAGGGAAGTCATTATTAAAATTACATAAGGCATGAACACCAAGGGAAAGCATTGTTGGGGGCCATGGTGGAGATCAGCTACCACACCATGGTATCTTCAACTTCCAGGCCTGTATCTTTCTCCAGAGAAGCTGATAAAGCAAAGCAGACTCTTACAATCAATCTCTTCAAGGATTGTATGACCTATTTTCTAACGTACATATAATCACATATTTTAGTTTCCCAGGGCTGCCATAACAAAATACTTGGATTTTTTTTTAAGGGGATTTATTTTCTTATAGGTTTGGAGGCTAGAAGCCTGAGCCCAGAGTGTTGGCAGGTTTGGCTCACAGACAGCTGCCTTCTCAGCATGTGCTCACCAGGTTGCTCTTCCCCAACTGTGTAATCTCTGTACTTGAGTCGCCTCTTATAAAAACACCGGCCATGGTGGATTAGGGCTCATCTCTATAACCTCTTTTTACCTTAACTACATTTTTAAGATCCTATCTCCAAATATAGTCACATTCCGAAGTACCAGGGGTTAGGACTTCAATGTAGGAATTTGGAGCAGTCACAATTCAGCCCATAACACCATGCATCCAGCTTAATATTTTATTTTATTTTTGTGAAAAAGCAATTACATTTTAATGATGATTTTGTTATATTCTTTTTTTTTTTTTATTAAATCATAGCAGTGTACATGAATACTATCATGGGGTACAGGGTACTGTTTCTGTGTACAATTTGAAATACTTTTATCCAACTAGTTAACAAAGCATTCATGTCTTTTTCTTAGTTATTGTGTTAAGACATTTATATTCTACAATTAGAGAGATTCACATGTACCCTTATAGGATGACCCATAGGTGTGATCCCACCAATCACCCTCCCTCCACTCACCTTCTTCTCTCCCCTCTACTCCCTCTCCGCATATTCCTGGGCTAAAATTGGGTTATAGTTTCATAGTAGGGTTGAGTACATTGGATACTTTTTCTTCTACTCTTGGGATACTTTGCTAAAAAGAATATTTTCCAGCTCCATCCATGTAAACATGAAGAAGGTAAAGTCTCCATCTTTTTAATGGCTGCATAGTATTCCATGGTGTACATATACCACAATTTATTGATCTATTCATGGATCAATGGGCTCTTGGGCTTCTTCCATGACCTAGGGATTATGAATTGGTCTGAAATGAACATTCTGATACAAATATCTTTATTGCAGTGTGATTTTTGGTCTTCAGGATATATACCTAATAGAGGAATTATAGGGTCGAATGGCAGGTCTATTTTTAGTTCTCTAAGTGTTCTCCAGATGTCTTTCCAAAAGGAATATATTAGTTTGCAATCCCACCAGCAATGTAGAAGTGTTACTTTTTTCCACAACCACACCAGCATCTGTGATTTGGGGATTTTTTGATATAGGCTAATCTTACTGGTGTGAGATGATATCTCAAAGTAGTTTTGATTTGCATTTCTCTGATGATTAAGGATGGTAAGCATTTTTTCATATGTGTGTAGGCTGTGCCCCTGTCTTCTTCAGAGAAGTTTCTCTTCAAGTTCCTTGCCCACCCTGAGAGGGGATCACTTGTTCTCTTCTTGCTAATACGTTTGAGTTGTCTGTGGGTTCTGGTTATTAAACCTTTGTTGGAGACATAACCAGCAAATATCTTCTCCCATTCTGAGGGCTGTCTACTTGCTTTACTTACTGTGTTTTTGGCAGTACAGAAGCTTTTTAATTTGATGAGGTCCCAGTAGTGTATTTTTGATGTTGCTTCAATTGCCCGGGGGGGTCCTCTTCATAAAATTTTTGCTCAGGCTGATTTCTTCAAGTGTTTTCCCTATACTTTCTTCTAGTATTTTTATAGTTTCATGTCTTAAGTTTAAATCTTTAATCCAGTGAGAGTCAATCTTAGTTAGTGGTGAAAGGTGTGGATCTAGTCTTCTGCAGGTCTCCAGCCAGTTCGCCCAGCACTATTTGTTAAATAGGAAATTTTTTCCCCACTCAATGTTTTTATTTGGCTTGTCAAAGATCATATAACGGTAAGTAGCCGGGTTCATCTCTTGGTTCTCTATTCTGTTCCATACGTCTACCTCTCTGTTTTTGTGCCAATACCATGCTGTTTTGATCACTATGGATTTATAATATAGTCTGATGTCTGGTAGCGTGATTCCTCCAAACTAGAGCAGAATTAAATGAAATTGAAAACAAAAGGATTATATAACAGATAAATCAAAAAGTTGGTTTTTTGAAAAGGTCAATAAGATAGATAAACTTTTGGCCAACCTAACCAAGAAAAAAAAGAGTAAAATCGCTAATCTCATCAATCAGAAATGGTAAAGATGAAATAACAACAGACCCCTTAGAAATTCAAACAATCCTTAATAAATGTTACAAGAAACTTTATTCTCAGAAATATGAAAATCTGAAGGAAATTGACCAATACTTGGAAGCACGCCACCTCTAAGACTTAGCCAGAAGGAAGTGGAAATGCTAAACAGGCTTATATCAAGTTCTGAAATAGCATCAACTATACAAAATCTCTCTAAAAAGAAAAGTCCGAGACCAGATGGCTTCACATCAGAATTCTACCAAACT
>NW_003852400.1:34681577-34790541 GCF_000181295.1 Otolemur garnettii
GGAGGCAGGAGACTCGCTTGAGCCCAGGAGTTGGAGGTTGCTGTGAGCTATGCCACAGCACTCTACCCAGGGGCACAGCTTGAGGCTCTGTCTCAAAAAAATAAAAAAAAAAAATAAAGTTCCATTGTCATACTGTAAAGATCTTGAAAAAATAATACTTCGTTTTATATGGAATCAGAAAAAAGCTCGAATAGCCAAGACATTACTCAGAAATAAAAACAAAGCAAGAGGAATCAGCTTAACATTTTAAAGAGTATACCTAAGATTCATTTTCTTACGTTCTACATTTATGCAGTGACTAGGACTCTTAAACAGCACCAGATCATTTATAAATGCACTCAATTGAACTGAAGCTTCTTAGGAAAGTTTTTTTCTCTTCTTCTTCATCAATAGATAAGCAATACCCTTTCTTTAAAAATGTTTGTATCATCCACACTAAAGCAAGGAAGAAAGTCTTAGAGAGCTCTTCTTACTCAACTATCACTTTTTCACTGAGGACTACCCTAACTATACCTACCTTCCTTCATCTTCTCCCATAACCAATTTTTCACTTTGATTCATATTGTTATAATACTTTCTAATACATAATATATTGTGTTTATTGTTTATTTTTTCCTATTGGAATCTAAGTTCCATAAGGGCAAGGATTTTTGTTGGTACTTAGTAAGGCTCAATAACAAAATTTTTCCTTATCTCACTAAAAAATCCCTTACTTTTCTTATTTCCATTTTTTACTTTATATATTTATATGTATGTGTGTATGTATGTATATACATAAATATTTGTGTGTGCATGTGTATATATATCATATCCTTTCCCAGCTTTACAGAAATGAACTTCTAGGAATATGAGAAAAGGAATACAAACAATTAGAAAAATAAACTTAAAGTCCCTTAGAAGAAAATGTATACTGAGTTAATTCACATAATATAATAAAGAATTACAGATCCTTTACTTTATTTCTATATGACCAATGTTTTTCACACTATAAAAATAGTCTACAGGGATGATATAGAAAAAAGAAAAGACTATAAAATAAACATAAAGGTGATACTTGATAAAGGTTTCATAAGATATTTTCAAAGTAAGGAGAATGACATGTCTAGTCCTAGAATTAAAGGAAGTATTTCCAGAGAAATTGACATATGACATTGAAGGAAAACTGTTATTTTGGGAAGTGGAGGTGGAGAAAAGCCTTCCAGGTGGCCATAATTAAATCAGAAATCCACATGGCCAGGAAATCCTAGTGTAATAAGATTAACTATGCTAATTTGACTGAACCCAGAGTACATGTTGAGACATAGTAGAAATTGTAATTGGAACTGCATATTGGTATGAGGTTATGGAAGACGTTAAATGGCCATTAAGATTGTTGGAATTTGTTCAGTTAGCAATAGGGAGTCACTGAACATTTCTTGTAGAGGACTAACATGCTCAGGAAGTAGCTCGGGGAAGATTAACCTGGCAGCACTAAACTGAGTCTGAAATATTGAAAAAGGTTCTGAGATAACACCTCATTGCAGAAGTCAAAACTCTTAAACTGGGTTAATTAACTTATAACCATGAAGATTTAGAGAAGAAACATGTTGTAAAATGATTTTTTATTGTGCCTCTGTTTCCTTATCTCAAAAATGAAGATAAGAATAGTACTTAATTTACAAGGTTGTTATAAGGATTAAATGAGTAAATATATATAAAGGACTATATAAGTGCTACCCAAGAGTTTATTATTATCATAGTTGCTCATTTGGCCCTAGACACATTATTTAACCTCTTTGTCCTTTGGTTTTCTTATCTGTAAAATGAGGATAATGATAGTAACCCATATTTTACACCCACACACATTAATAGTTTTAAATCTTTAAAATTGCCAGACTCATAACAGGTTATTAATAAGGGTTATCTGTTGTTATTATAATTGTTATCATTCTCAATGAACATTAACATAATTAGGAAACATCAGGACAAAAATTTAAACTACTGACCTCTTCATATCAAATTTCATGTGACATTTTTGCATAACGTAGTACTTGAAACAGATAAGATATTGATTGTGACTGCCCAGATCAATTCTTGCCAAATATTATGGTCTTCTCTCTGAAACTGATTCCTTTTTTGGTTTGGGCCTGCATGGATGTGCTTGATAGATAAATAAGTGGAGGAATTTTTCAGAAAAAAAAAGTTAGATGATATTTTCTAAATATTTATAAAACGTTTTAAGGATTTTGTAGTTGGGCAAAAAAAAAAAAAAAAACATTGGGAGGAAATTTTCAGGATAATTATACTAATCAACAAATTAACCAGTAAATCTTAATTGCATGCTAGCTTTGTACAAGATAATAAACTCTGTGTGCTAAAAGTTACAAAGAAATTAAAGATATGTCTAATTCTAATTTAAAATCTAAAACATATTAGCTTTATAATGCTGCCTGAAGAAATTATCATAAACCTCCTTAAAACAACAGAAATACATTATTTCATAGGCAAGAGTTTGCATAGAGTATAGCTGGTTTCTCTGCTCAGGGGGCTACAAGGCTGAAATCAAGGTGTTGAATGGGCTGCTGTCTCACCTAGAGCTCAGGGTCCTCTTTCAATCCCTTTCAGGTTGTTGGAGGAATTCCAGCCTGAACTCTCCATTTCTTGCTTGCTTTGGGAGTGGAGGGTGATTCTCAAGTCCTAGAGGGTTCCCTTAGGTCCTAGCCATGTGGCCCTCCCATAACATGGAAGTTTATTCTTCAAAGCCAGCAGGAGAATCTCTCTTTAGTCTGCTAAGGATTTTTCTATAACGTAATGTAAGCACTTGAGTAACTATACCAAAACCTTTGCCCTATAGCATCAGTATCATATTATTGCATCCTTTCTACAGTCAGGGTTTAACATTGTACAGGGTAAGTATGCCATGGGCCAGGAATCTTGGGGGACATTTTCAAATCATGCCCACCACAATATATAAAAGAAACAATATTTGAAATGTAAAAGCTAAGGGCTGAAACTGAGAACCAAAGCTGCCACAGGAGAGCCAAAAGAGAGAAATTTGAGGAAATTCCCATAGGGAAAACAGGAGGGCAAAAGATCTGAGCAGGTCATATTCGCATGAGTTCTAGTTTCCCCAAATGCCCTTGCTTCCTTTAATGTTCCCTCTTTTCTAAAAGATTTCAGATTCAACTCCTATTTAAAAATCTCTCTCTTTCTGTCTCCCCAGAAACAGTGTAATGGAAATTTGTATGGTGTATTGGTAGCTCCAGAATATTTTTTCATCTAATATGTCATTGAAATGTTTGTTTTTTTTTTAATTCCCACTTTACGAATTAAGAACTTCAGTGTCCTCATTCTTATTCCCTCTTTCCATACAACCCTCATTCCTGATATCTGATGCCAAACGCAACTCTGCTGAGCTCACTCTGCCCAAGTCAGAAACAATAGGAGGCTCCTGGAATTGTCAGTGGCTCCACAAGGGCCACCTACCTGGGGCACTTCGATGGCTTGGGCTTCAGCTTCTCTGCAAGTGAGCAGACCCTTTCAACAAGTGTCTTTCGTGAAATCTCTTAACTTTGCCCAGGGACCAAACCAGGATTTGCTACGGAATCCTAATGAAAATGGCTAAATTAGTGAATTTTCTATTGTTGTGTAAAAAGACTCTGATATTGTATTTTTAAGTGCCCAAAGTCCATTGTGTTATAGGGCTTTATGAGCAAAAAAATATATATATTCCCCACAATTGTGGAGATAGAATGAATGTTTTCCAAAAAATTCTATTAAGAAGTGTGTCATTTCTTTTTTGCTAGGTTTGTCTGATCCCTACTCTTTGAGTAGGTTTTGCTACTGATCTTCTGTTTTTCGAACATAGCATGTAATTTTCATGCTACAAACAATCATACCAGGGAAGAAGGAGTGGATATTTGAATGTAGATCAGCACAAGTGTCAAATCTTATCTTGAATGAAATGAAAAGATCATTTTTATGGGGACATAATACTTACAAGGAAGCAAGGCCTTCTGTCAGGTGGTAAAGAGGATAGGATACAAAATAAAGCAATAAAAATTAGAGTGGAAGTCAGAGAAATAAAGTATAGACAAAGCTTGAAACTGATAGACATGGAATTACAAGCAAATGGTTACTTCTAGGTGAGGTGATTTGTGTAAGAAAGCAATAAGTAAATGAGTTATAAATTCTATCTCAGACATTTGACTATTGATCTTTCCATTAATTCTTTCCACTGATTGACAAGCCTCCGACTAAATGCCTTTTACATACTCTGAGTTTATTTACTCTTCACAACAACCTCGTGTGTTTGGCATAATCAGAATCCTAGCTTAGAGATGAGAATTGAAGATTAGAGGGGATAAACTGCTTAAGTACACCTAGCTAGAAAAAGCAGAGAGCCTGGTTTTGAACCCACAACAAATGAGATTAACAAATTGACAATGATAAAAGAAGACCTTGTAGCAGAGCCACGGCAAACAAATGTCAGTGCACTGGAAATCTATGTAAAGACTTAAAGATTAGAGTAGTTCTGAGTGGCCCCAGTTCCAGTACCCCATTCCCTTGACTATAAAGGCTTTCTGAGAACGGTCTCTTACCCTGAGAGCTTATGACTTACATCAGTTTGACAGGTTTTTTCTGACTAGAACTGACAGGAAGAGTCTCTTTCCTCTTAGATAACTACATAGGGAAATGGGGATATGAAGTAGTTTGTGACATGCTCCTTGCCACACACAGAAAGCTTGGGTCCAGAACACGACAATGAAGCTAATGCAGAGAAGAATCCAGAAATGGGGAAGAGACATCTGACAGCCTGCAAGTCCTTGGATTCACTCAGCCCCAAGGTAAGTGTTACCTTTTCTTTTTTTTTTTAACCAAGCTAATTACATATGCCAATAAATTCTCCTTTTAAACTTCAGCTAATTCACTCCAAAAGTCCTAAAGAATACAAGTTGACAAAATAGGAGATTTGTGTCATCTACAGGGTTTGGAGGTAATGGAGAACCAAGCTAGAAAAATAACAGTGTAAATGGGAAGGAAGGTCTGAGACACACCTCACAGAACATATCCACAGAACTTCAATACCTATGACCTTGACAAGAACTGACTAGAAGAATTTAGGCTTAGGCTCTACCACTGTCTAAAGAGAATAGAGATTCTAAATTTAAGAGAGAAGCAAGAAAGTCAGCTTGGGCTCAGTGACACCTTAGGATTGATTATGTTGTGATAGATATAAAGATATCAATGAATTGTTCTCTGTATCTAAGAAATACATTAACTCTGCGCAAAACACTGACCAACTCTTTCACTAAGCTACCGCACAAGTGATTTCAACAACTCTCCAAATCAGACGTAACTGTCTAATTTTCACAATTCCTTGCAGACTCCTACCACCACAACTGCATCACGCTACTTGTTAGGAGCTTATTTCTTTATCTTAAATGTTCCCTCCTCCAAGGGCTTCAAAGTGAAGTTAAATCTTACAACTTCTACAAAACCATCCCTATAACTTTTCAGACCTCTTCTTTAGTAGATGACACATCTACTTAAGACTTAGGGGAAAAAATGCTTCAGTTTTTATTTTTCTTGTTACATGGAAATCTAGACATGCCTAACAAATTGAAATCCCATCTAGTTTTTGAGTCCTAAGGAGCAGAACGTATACTTATTCATAAATAATCTAAATTTTGGATAACACAAGTGAACTGAGAAATTACAGTAATTACAGTCATCAGTAAAAAAAAATCAATTTACATAGCTACAGCAAATAATTTAACATATATGCATAGATTCAATGTATCATGTATAGTAGTTGTGTCTATGTGTTTATGTTTCAGGCACATTTCAAATAGTACTTTAACTAAAGCAAACCCTGGACAAAGAACAAAAGCCTTAGTATAAACATTCTGCTAGGCTCGGCGCCTGTGGCTCAAGCAGCTAAGGCGCCAGCCACATACACCTAAGGTGGCGGGTTCGAATCCCCAGCCCAGGCCCACCAAACAACAATGATGGCTGCAACCAAAAAATGGCCAGGCGTTGTGGCGGGTGCCTGTAGTCCCAGCTACTTGGGAGGCGGAGGCAGGAGACTCGCTTGAGCCCAGGAGTTGGAGGTTGCTGTGAGCGTGATGCCATGGCACTCTACCCAGGGGGATAGCTTGAGGCTCCATCTCAAAAATAAAAAAATAAAAAAAAATAAACATTCTGCTAAATTTATTTGTAATTCATTTATTTCTATTTCATTTTAAAATTCTAAATGAACAAATTCCCTATCATATTAAAGACCATTCTATCGTTTTATGATATTCAAGTAGGAAGGTCATAGTACCACTTTATTTTTCATTATATGAGACTTAAGAATTTAGGCTTAGGCTCTACCAATTTCTAGCTGCGTGACCTTGGGCAAGTTCATTTTCTCTACGTCTTCTCAGTGTTCTTCTCAGTAAAGCTCAGGTAATATACGTAATAGCTCCTGTCCAATAGAGATTTTGTGACAATTTAAAAAGTTAATACAAGTGAAGCCCTTAGAAGAGTTTATGGCACATGAAAGACCTTAATTAATTTTAGTAATATATTACATCATCATCATCACCACCATCATTATTCTCTGTCTCTAAGAAATACTGCAATAGCACCAGAGTTTTAAAAAGTTATCTTGTTTTATACGCAGAAAGTTACTGCTTAAACAGATATTCTATTTAAATGTAAAACAATGGATGAAAACTTGAAAGAATATAGAAAATGAGTTCTAAGGATTTATAACTTTTACCACTACCAAGCGCAAACACTCTGAGCTGAGAGAGTGCAAATGTCCCTGAGCTATAAAGTACTGGCCTTTCTTTTGATTTGACTTGCTGGTGAACGTGCTGGATTTTTCTTACATATTAGCTCCATGGATTCTCTTTCTGTTGCACATTGTGTTGACGTTATTATTGCTACTTTTGCAAAGAAGGAATTAAGCTTTCAAGAAATCTTTATCAAATTGACCTTATATGTCTTATCCTTAATGCTGCAATCAAAAAACAAAATCTGGGTTTCCATGTGCCAAGGTACTAGTTAAAAAAAGTGCCAAAAACTTAATTAATAGGAGATGAGTTAACAAAAGGATAAACAAAGACTCCCTTTTTCCCTTAAGATAATGTCATTTGCTTTTGAGGCTTTTAAACCACATGATTTAATTATACAATTAGATTATAGCAAATTTTCATTTCATTATTTTCAAATATTTTAAAAATAATTTCCCTTCATCTTCAGACAATCTTGGCATTCTGTATTGCCTTCTTTAACAACCAATCTTTTTCCTCCCCCATCATCCCCAAAATAAAAGTTCACTTTACAAGTTTTTAAAAACTCTGAAAAGGACATTTTATAATAACATAGCTATTAATGTTTTATCCAAGCAAAACAATATATTTTATTAGAAAAAACAGTACATAGAAATTAATAACTAATATAAAATTAAAATTTGATAGGATCTGCTTGTTCAGTAAATAATTTAGCTAATGTTTTTATCTATATCCTTTGACATATTCATTTACTTATCCACAAAAAAACAATATTTTTTTTTACATTTTGCCCTTCCAGCTTAACAAATAGCATGCACATTTTCCCATGTCATTAAATTTTCATTAAGTCACCTTTTATTTTCACAGAGTATGAAAACAAAAATTCTGTGGTAATGTTATTTGAAAATCAAAGATCCTATAGTAGAATACATTTGAGAAGTATCAAATTAACCACATTTATTTATTGTAGTGTGTTTTTGAACTTGTCAAGGCTAATTTTATTATGATTCTCCAAATAGGAGATTTGATTCACAAATGTGTTGGTCGTCCCCCAATCTGTACTAGTCAGTGTTCTCCTGAGAAATAGAAACAATAGGAGAGATAGAGATAGAGATAGATGGAGATGAAGATAGAGAGAGGTAAATGGAGATGGAGAAAGAGAGAGAGAGAGATTTAATATGGAAATTGATTTGCTTTCTACAGCTGAGAACCAGACAAGCCAGTGATGGAATTTAGTTATAATCTGAAGACCTGAGAAAAGGGACAAGGGAGGGAGTTGATGTAAGACCCGAATTTCAAAATCCTTAGGACCAGGAGCTCCAATGCCGGAGATGGATGTCCCAGTTCAAAAAGAGAGAAAATTCTCCCTTCCTGTGCTTTCTTATTTGTCAAGACTCTCAACAGATTAGATGGTGCCCACCCACATTGGTCAGCTCAGCCTATTGATTCAAATGTTAATCTCACCTGGAAACATCCTTAATGACAGGCCAAGAAATATTTTTTACTAACTATCTGGACATCCAGTAATTCATTTACATTGACACATAAAATTAACATTCACAACCCTCCACCCTCCAATTGTAATGTGTCTCTTAGGCTGGTGTTTGGTGGAACATCTTCCAAAAAAAAAATGTTATCTTAAACAATTATTTAGTTAGAATGGTTTCATGGTCTTGTTTGATTTATATAGACTATAATTTGATTTGATTTATATAGACCATAACTTGGTTACTCTCCACCTATTAGACATTTCAGTTGTATTTAAGCACTTGCTGTTATTAAAAAATAAAAAATAAACTAGCTCAGTGCCTGTAGCTCAAGCAGCTAGAGTACCAGCCACATACACCAGAGTTGGCAGGTTCGAATCCAGCTGGGGCCCACCAAACAACAATCACAACTACAACCAACAAATAGCCGGACATTGTGGTGAGCACCTATAGTCCCAGCTACTTGGGAGGCTGAGGCATGAGAATCGCTTAAGCCCAAGAGTTGGAGGTTGCTGTAAGCTGTGACACCACAGCACTCTACCCAGGACAACAGCTTGAGACTCTGTCTGAAATAAATAAATAAACTTATTTTAAAATATCATATCTTCTAATACATGTATTGGTTTATATTCATGCCAGCAGAATTGAAAATCCCAAATGCTCTAAGCATTTACTGACACAAGGCATTCATAAACAGTCTTATATATATTTAAAAATAGGTCCGTTAGGTCAAATAGGCCAACAAATAAGAATGGGCCAAAAGGAAATAAAGAAGTAAAGCTTATTCAGACAATAAGATAATTTAGTTAAATAGCAGGATAAAAAATTTACAAATGAAAATCAATAGCCTTCAGATACACAAATAATAACCATTTTGATAAAGTAAACCTCACTTACCATGACAACATAAAGCATAAAGGTTATAACCTAGCAGTAAGTTTGACAAGAAGTATGCAAAACCTATACAGGGATATATAAAAATCCTCCTGAAAGGTGAAAATAGACTTGAACAAGTTGCAAGATATTCCCTGTTCTTGGATAAGACAGTTATAAGACAATGATATAAAGAAATCAGACGTTCCTAAGTTAATTTATGAAATTGATATAATCTCAATGAAAATAGAAATAATTTATTTTATTGTGTTAGAGAATTTTATATGTAAAAATGAACATGCATGAATAATCATAAAAACACTAAAAAAAAAAAAACTACGAAGATTTATTAGCCCATCCATAAGGCTTTATTACTATACACTGACACAAGAATAGGCAAATGGATAAACAGAATAGAATCAAAAGTTCAAAATTAGACTAATTAGACTCATTTTACTCAAATGTAAAATTAATGTGTACATTTAATATATGATAGAAGAAGTATCACAAATTGCTGAGGATGAAAAATGAGGGTTTTAACATGGTGTTAAGAAAACTCGGGAGCTATTTAGGAAAATATAAAATTAATTTAATATCTCACATCATAAACAGCACATGCTACAAATAGATTAGTGATCCAAATGTAAAAATTGAAACCAAATAATTTTTAGAAAAAAATGTAGGTAAATTCACATTTAACCTATGCCTTGGGAAAACTTTCTAACCATAACTCAAATTTAAGAATCAATAAAAGAAATGATTGTCCGTTTTGACCATGTAACTTTTATATAGTTAAATTAAATTTTAATTTGCACTGTTAAAAGTCCTATGGATAACATTCCAAAAAAATGTGGAGAAAATATTTAAAATATATATCACAGAAATAATACTAATACCATTTACATATAACTAGTTTTTAAAAATTGAGGGGCAAAAAAATAAAAAATGAGATGGGAAGATAGAAAAAAGACACAGCCAGACAATAAAAAAAAAGAAAGACAAAACTGCCCTCAAATATATGTAAAATATTCTAATTCATTACTAATTAGAGAAATATAGATTAAAGCAATATATGATATACTATTCTAATCTATCATGCTGGCAAAAAATTTTAAGAGTATGAAAATACTTTCTGCTAGTGGACTTGTGGGAAACAGATAATAATATATATTTTTGGTGAGAAAAGAAACTAACGTAACCCTTCTAGATAGAAACTTAGCAATATCTAATAATAAAATGACATTAGATAATGTGCAGTCTACCTTTCCACTTGTCAGACTTAATCTTGTAGATACACCTCAAAAAACATGAAATAAATATGTGTGCACTAAGTTAGCTGTTGGAGCATTATTTATAATTGTGAAAATACTGGAAACAACCTTCATGCCCACATCTAGGAGAGTGTTTGGATTAACAACTGATAGTCACAAAATGGAGTATTATTTGACTAAACAAAAAAAAAAAAAAAAAGCAAAACTGAGAAAGATCTCTGTGAACTGAAACACAATGATTGCCAGACAATTTGTTAAGTGAAAAAAGTAGAGTTTACATTAGTTTCTATAGTATGCCATCCTTTATGCAAAAAAGGAGATATAAAAACACTCAAGTATCTGTTCTTGTGCAAAAGAAATACAGGAAAGAGAAACCAGAAGCCAAAGACATTGGTTACCTACATGTAGCAGGTGGAAGATCACAGTTCAGAATAGTTCACAATTCTGCGGGCTGAGAAGTTCAAGGATATGGCCCTGGCTTCTGGGAGTGCTTTCATGCTGTGTCACACTGTTGTGTAGAAGGGCAAATGGGAAGTGAACATGTGCAAAAAGGGGGAAAACCTGAGGGTAATCCTGGCTTTATAACAACCCACGCAAGTCATGCAAGAGGGAAAACTCACTACTAAAAGTAGCTCCAAACCATTCATGAGGGACCCACCCCCATAACCCAAATCCCTGCTGACCCTGCCACACTGAGGATCCAAATTCAGCTTGAGTTCTGATGGGGACAAGCAAACTATATCCAAACCTCAGGACACATACACCTTAAATAGTGGGGAAAGGGCCACAAAACTTAAAAGCAAGCAACACAGTTTAAAAGGTGTATAAAAACAGAATGGCTGGTACTGGTACCCACCAGTACTGGTCTGTGGCGCACAACTAACCAGGCTGCACATTCCCACTGCACAATCCCTTTGCTCCATCCATGGAAAAATCATCTTCCAGGAAACCGATCCCTGGTGCCGAAAGGTTGGGGATCACTGCCCTCGCAGGCAGACTTATCTCTTCTCTTAGCCTTACTTCCCTCCCAGCAGCATCCCCTCTTGCCACTTTGCCAGAGCCTCAGCCCATCCCTAATCTCACTCAGTCTCAAGGAAGGAGTGAGGGTGGAGACTGGGTCAAGACAGTCCTTTGTGCAATGTGCCCAGCAGTGAGCCTGTAGGTGGAGTGAGAACAATTCCCATTCCTTGGTGGCATCAGCAGAGTCGCATCAGATGCAGTACTCCTGGTCTGCAGGTTTACTATCACCTGGGTTTGAGTCCTGGGGTCTGATGAAGGTTCTACTCACATGCACAATGTCATCTCATTTTATCAAGGCCTGCCAATCACAGGGTAACACCCACACTATCCTGTCCTTCCCCACCACTGTGGATCACCTTTCTAGAATTGGTGTTTTGTTTTCCTATATTCTTTAGAATGGTCCAGTTTCTGCATAATCCAAGGCCTGTCCACTGAGAAGTGTTGTGCTTTTCATAGCTTTAGGACAAGGTTGACATCCTAATATCTGTCCTGTTTGCACTTTGTGATTATGTGCTGCATAGTACAGAGGATGAGAGGGAGGAAGCCTGAAAATAAAAGTGGTAAAACTTCACACTAGAGCAGTCCTGCTCACAGTCCTCTTAAGGTCTTCGATTCATTGGGCATAAAAGCCAAAGTCTCTCCAGTCATCTCCAGGGCCCTATATGGTCTGGCCCCTGAAATCTCTAATTCACTTCCCACCATTTCCCTTAACTTTCTCTGCCTCATGGCTGCCACTTAGCTGTAATAACACAGGGCCTTTGCCCTTGCTGTCTACCCAGAATGCTCTTCTCTTAGATTACCTCATGGCTTATTCTCTCATGACCTCTTCTGAAACATGCCTTTCACTGAGATCTTCCATTACCACCTGACTGTAACCTCTATTTCCAGCACTTCTCACCCTCCTTCCAGGTTTTGTGGTTCTCTGGAGCACTCATCTATGTATCTCTACACATGTCTGACTGTACATGCCGTATGTCAACTGCTGGTTCCTCCCCCAGGAAATGAAAGTCCCATGAAGGCATGACTTTTTTCATTGCTATATTCTCAGTAACTTGAACAGTACCTGTCATAAGATACCTTCTCTAAAAATCAGCTGAATGAATGAATACATGGGTTATAGTGCAAAAAAAAAAAAAAACCGGAATGGCTGGATGGAGCCTGTGGCTCAAAGGAGGAGGGCCCCCGCCCATGTACCGGGGGGGGGGGGCTCAAACCCGGCCCCCGAAAAAAACCAAAAAAAAAAAAAAAAAAACCAGAATGGCTTCCAGATTTTTTTTTCTTGATGGGAGCTTTCTTTTCATTTGTATTAATTAAAAAATAAGACAAAAAGTTAACACAAGGTAGTTAAAAATCTTACCTTTATTACTGACAAATTTAGGCTAGAGCATATAATATACTACACAGCCAGTGGAGTTTCTAGTAGTGAATTCCAGAATTAGAAAAATATTCCTTTATCCGTCACGATCCCTCAAAGAGTTTTTACATAAGTGTGCTTAGAAATAGGAAAACCAACAAGGGATAAAAAAATTCCATAGTCAAGAGCAAGAAGAATGGAGCTGTCTTGCCTCCAGGACTGAGGGGAGAAAAGGAGTCGGTGGTAACCAAAGCATAGATGAGAACGGCCTTGAGAAAAGCCCTGCTCAGGGGATGCACGTGGCCCACTGCAACCGAACAAGAAGGGATCTAAAGGAATAAATATCTTGACCTCACCCTCTTCTTTCTAACCCCCTACCAAAGCTTCCCTTTGGCTTAACCCAGCGGGAAGTCAAAGATAGATTGTTAACAGATCCCAGAATTTCAGCCTCCTGAAGCAGAAACCAGGATGGAGTAAAGAGTTTTCTAATTGGCACGCTTACCAGTCATGGACAGTCCTGAATCAGGTTAGGAGAGAACACATATTCCCTACAGGCGGCAAGTCTCCTAAAGAAAGAGGATGGCCTCAGCCACGCAAGCCCATTTTCTCTTTCCAGCATTAACAGATGTGTCACTCCTCCCCCCCACTCAGGAAACAGTGAGTGAGGGGCTCGAGTTCAAAGTGTCACACTAATGGGGCCCCTTTTCACATCAGGAAAAATGATGAGAGGATGATAAGAATTCCCCTGAAAACATTCCTCTAGTTTTTGTTCTAATAATCTATTGGGCTTAACCATTAAGCATTTAGTCACCCAGTGAAGTGTTCTCCTCCACCAGGCGTGGATAAGAGTGTCGAATAGGACAGCCTCCCTAACGCACACCCTTAGTGATGCCACACCACCAATACCAACCACTGCCTGGTGGGAATATTCTTCAGGAACCTCTTTAGTCGGCAATGTAGATTCTGCCCTTGGAAACCACAAGACATCAATTAAATCCACCTCAAGCCATTTTTAACGCAAAGCTAAATGTGTATTCACTATTCACTTCCCATTCCAAATTATATCAAGCCACAGTGTCCATTTCAGCCCACAAGAGTTTTAACAAGATTAATTTTCAACATTAATGTATTCAAATAAAAAAGTAAATTTAAAAGTGTCCCAGATTTGAATGTAAATCTTCTCTATTTTCAGAGAGAAATGCAAGCCCCCCCAAATTAATTCCTCTTTTAAGTTAAAGCTAAAATAGGTTAAAGATGTTAAAGTCCAAATGACGTCTGATCCAAAAACAAATTAACTTTCTCTTCTAATTTAAAATTTAAAAATGTTGAAGTTCAGAATTATTCCTCCTCAACTTCTCATGCCAGTCGTATTTCAGAGGGGTTCACAGTGTTCTCTGAGCAACTGTAGCCTAGGCCAGTTTTCACTGCCCTGGGTATAGTTACCTCAGGTCAGATCGGGTCTCTGCAATTTTATTGCTTAGATGCCACACTGTCACGACCCTGCGATTTCAAGTACATACATCAAAGAGCATCAGAGCTGTGGCTCCCATCCACCAAAACAAAACCTTCCAATCCCAAAAGCAGTTATCTTGGGACTATGTTCTAAATACGCTAGCACTCCGGGTTGACAGACTGTAGCAGAGACTCACTGGGTTTGTCAGCAGAGCAGATCAACAGGGAAAATCTGGCTTCAGCTTTACCAGGACGCCAACAAGTCCGTGTCCCATTTACAAACTCTGTGATTTGTGATTTTAAAATCCAAAAATATAATGTGGGAAATTAAAGTTGGTAAAGAATAAATGAATAAATTTTCTGTGTGTATAGGATAAAAATCAGGCAAAATTAAACTACTGTGTGCGCATACATGTGTATACACCTGAAAACCAGGATCTGTACTTAATGCAAAAGACAGGATAGCAGTTTTTCCTTGGAATGAAATATATAGAATGCGATTGGAGAAGAGTACACAGGAGACTTTAAAATCTCTGGAAATATTTTATTATTTAACCCAAGTAGTGGATACATGCGTGAATGTTGGTAAATATAAATATTATATATATATATATGTGTGTGTGTGTATGTATGGTATACATATATATTATATATTACTTTTGTTGTATAATGTTCTCCTGAAAAAATACAAAGTAATGTCTAATAAGAGCTCCTGCTGAATTTTATTATATAACAACAAAAGTGATCACTAAGACTGCATAGATAACACAAGTCCCTGCTATCTAAGAGATCCCCAGAACAATGAGCCTCTGCAATCAAAAAGCAACTAGTACACTATATACATTTTCCCTAAAAATCTTCAGGTATAGGTCATGATAATTGCCACTTAGCGTCAGCCAGCAAAAAATCCAAACACACACCAAAACAATTCAAAAGCGAAAATGTTTGGATAGCCAGGTCACCAAAAATGTAAAAGAAAAACTAGCACTTTAAAAGATACAAACTAAATTTTGCAAAGATAACTATTGACAATGCAGAAGTAATAGAAGAGGAAGATATTGAAGTAAATCTAATTAAAACTGGCTATCAAAAGATTGATAACAAAATGTAATATGAAAAAACAGAATTTGGACGTGTAAATATTATTACTGTATATTATTATGTATAAAATTCAACAGATGGGTTAAATAGCAGAATGGCAACATAGAAAGTGAATTTGTTAGCCAAAAGTTCAAGCCAAATATTTCTCTAAAAATGCAAAAATATACAGAAGGAAAAATATAAGGGAAAGCATAAGCAAACAAATAAAAAATATGCATCCAGCTTTGAGAGTTGTAGGATGGGATAAACAGAATATATTAAGCAAATGAATAAATATTAGATGAATAATTTTAGAGGTAATGAAAACTCTATTCTTCAGATCGAAAAGTCTCATTTGCAGAAAGAATAAATAAAAGTGAAAACATGCTCACTGTACACACATTGAGGTGAAATTTAAGATACTAAGTATATAAATAAAACTTAACCCTTCCAGAGGGAAAAATTATAGGCTACTTCCAAAGTACACAAATTCTACTGGCATCAAATTTCCCATGAATAGGTAAAAACTTTAACGTTCTGAAGTAAAATGATTTAGACCTACATTTTTATACCCAGTTCAAAGACATTGCTGATTGTATGATACCAAAATGTTACCAGCCTGTTACCAGCCTACATATTTTATTTTAAAAAATCACTTCTCTCTTTATACACTTGTAAATGATTTATATTAATTTTAATTTTAAAAACAGAGCTGGAGGTCAAGTGCATTTTCTTACACCTGTAATCCCAGCACTTGGCTAAGTTGGGAGGATCACTGAATATGAGAAATTTGAGACCAACCAAGGCAACCTAGAGAGACTCTGTCTCTACAAAAAAAAAAAAAAAAAAAAAAGATTTAAAAAATTATTAAGACATAATGGGCCTCACCTATAGCCCCAACTAATGAGGAGGCTAAGGTGGGAGGATTGCTTGAGTCTAGGAGTTAGAGGCTACAATGAGCTATGATTGATTGTGTCACTGCACTCCAGCCTGGGCACGGCAGAGCAGTACCCTATCTCTAAACAAGAAACAAAAATGGAAGCTGGATGAAACAAGTTCCACTTCCCAGTGGATCATAACTTGAAACAGGCATATACTTCTACTAACACATTTATTCAAGCCATAAATTCCATTAAAATTATACCCTTAAAAATAGGGCTATAAAACAAAGGACTATATAAGTTAAAAGTCTAAAGAGAGGAGAAAGTTTCAGAGATTATAAAGCTGTCTCTATAGGTATTCGTCCATTTTGAGTTCAAGGTAAATACTGCAAATAAGCCTACGCAAATAGCTGCTTTAGAACACAAAGTTGCCTGGGCTTCTAGCTGTCATTGGTTTAAAGTGGGGTATTTTTAACATCGACATTTTAGAGATTTCAAACACATGGTAATTTTTCACCTTTTAATTTGCTAAATATGAAAATTCTAATGTGTAGAAAATAAGAGTTGTGTCAACAATCTTTGAAAAGTGGTGTCATCCAGCGGATAGGAAAAAGTACCCAACAGTAGATGAGAATCAAAAACCCAGGAGTAGATGATTTGAAAAATCTAGATGTGAGTGACTAATTGACATCAATTACACACATAATCCTTTTGCAATTTGGGAATGGCTGAAGGTGGAGATTTAAGGAGTTAAGACTTAGGCCCTACAGGGGGCCACTGCTGGGGAAATAGGGGGACTTTTGGCATGTATCTTCTTGGATAGTCAAAAATTAGAATTTTGAAGAACTTTTATACACATAAAATCTCCTTCTCAAGAAATGCTGAATTCTTACCTGTGTGGGTTTACAAGCCAAAGAAACAAAGCTAAAATGTTATGAAAAACAGAACAGAAATTCTCGCTGGTTCATGATACTCAAGAAACAAAGCCACTAGGCTTTTCATTGAAAGTATTGGAGGGCCAAGCCTTTAGAAACAGGAATAAATCAGAAAACACGTATTAATGAACTCAAAAAGTAGGCCACTAGAAAATATCCTAAGTCAAATATAAAGATTTTTTAAGAAGGGGAAAGAAAAGTAGAAAATAACATTTTCCATGGGATACAATAGGAGAAAAACACCTAATATATTGATACATACTTGTGACTAGCATCTGAAACAGGAGGATAGAGAAATTCTAAGAGGAAAAAGTATTTGAAGAGAATATTATCTAAAAACAAGGATTGTCCAAAATTGATTAACAATGTTGATTGATATATTCAAGATGTTCAATGTGACCCAAGGAGATTTGTACAAAAATAAAATTATCATTGTAATACACTCCACAAAAATCCAGAAAACTTAAAAGCAGCCAGAAAGAGAAAAAGATACTATCATCAAAATGATAATGAGGTTATTATATGACCTTTCAAAAGAAAAGATGGAAGATAGTAAACAATGCAACAGTATTTTATAGGATGGTAAAAATGTAATTGCCAAAGTAGAAATTTACATTGAACAAAAATATACTCCCAGAAAGAAAGTGTAATAAAAATTGTATACATAAACAAAAATGGAGGTAATTAATTAGTTGCCAGTAGACTTGCTCTGTAAGAGACTCTAGAGGAGTGAGTTAGGCAAAAGGAAAATGAACCCAGACAGAAACAAATACAGGAGAGAATAACAGACAAAATGGAGGCTAAAGATATGAGAAATATGGATCAATATTGAGTGTTTAGAACAATCATAGCTCTCTTGGATTATGAAATATACATGGACTAAAATAAATGATAATAGAATATGAAAACCAGAATAATGGTATAAAAGAAGTTCAGAGATACTAAGATACCAGCTGTATCATAGGTAGGGTAGAAATAATAATTTATAATACATTTAAATTTTTTTATCAAGTACTTGTTAACCACTAAAAAAGCAGTAAGATAACGTGAAGTGAGAAGTTAATAGAGCAAATGGAATAACATCTCTGACTTCCATAAGATGCAGAAAGCTAGAAAGTGCTTCTCCCAGACTTACAAAAACACACAAACAAACAAAACCCCAGGTAATCTCCCTCGCCAAAGCATTTCTTGAACTCATTAGACAGTGGAAGACACAGGATGACTAAACTGTAATCTAAAGAAAGACAAGTACCTCCAAAGAGAAATATGGGGAATCCCTTTGCTTACCAAGAGAGACAGTGGGTGCTAAAAAAAGCAGATAAAACAATTCAGATCAAGTTTTATTCAGATTCCTTGGGAGCCACAAATGCAGGGGAAATGTCCATCAAACATCAGACCATTCCATGGACTTTACGGGGTGCTCACCCTGGGGGCAGGTGTTGGACAAGAGAAAGCAAAATGCATTGTTTTCTGGGTGTTAAACTTCCTACCATGTATAAATATTTTGAGGGGAAAGTCCAAACATGTTTACAAATGCATAAAAAATTCCCTGCAAAGAATTGCTAGTCAACTCAAAACTTTTAACCTACCTGGTATTATTTAGTTCTAGCTATTTCTTGTCAAAATTGCCAGATAGCATTCAGTATATTCTAAATTTATCTTTCTCTAATTATACTTTCTAGGGCCTCATCAAATATTTTTGAACAAACTGAAGAATGAGTGATCTCATGTAAGTTATTTGTCAATATTCTGGACTTTATTTTTCTAAACATTGACTTTTGAAGTTTTCCACTTTTGTGTGGAGCTTCCTTTGAATTCATGAGTTGAACAGTTTTTCTTTTGTATCTTGTTCTTTCATTTTCAAAAATTACTCTGTTCACAAAAGAAATAATCTTGAAGTGCCTGCTTAGTAACAGTCCTGGAAATCAAAATATATCAATAAAATTATATTTTTTATCTATAACTATATGAAAATCCTAAAACATCTTATGATTAACGTGATTGAAGACTAAATTTAAAATTTTAAGTAATTGAAGAGGGATGCACACACATATATATTTATAAATATACATATGTCCTCAAACATATACACAGAGGGTGCCAGAAAAAAAAAAAGGTATATGTAATTTAAGAAAGGAAAAAATTGTTTTAAGTTTGTAATACTCAAGTCACATTTGTTTCTTGCAACTATAATAGGTGCTTAACATGACTTATATTCATCTTTTGTTACTGATACGTAGTGAGTATTATGATTGTATTATATGTACATTTTTGGAACCCTCTGCCGATCCCATGCCATAAGAGCAATATACACAATACACACTTCTAACACAACACTATGTAGTCTAAGAGTCATTGGGTTAGCTCAACATCCTTACAACCACTAAGCTCTCAGGGGATAAGAAAGGGAAATATAGCACTTGAAAGCAACATTTATAGATGCATTTTTCAAACCAAATACTAAAAAGAGAATCTTTGTTTCCATTCCACCCTTCTTCCTACCCCACAATAGCTTTAAAGCTAGTTATCTTCAGCTTCCACTGAAATATTTAAGTTGTCATGAGCTATTAGTAAGACACGTAGCCATATCCAAACCATTTAACTAAACATTACAGGGGGGTGATGAGAACCTCATTTGTTAGTAGAAATAAATTATTACCATAATAATTTTATAAAACATCTCTTATTCTCCCATACTTTGGAGAAAATTAGCTTCTCTGATCCAAATTATACTTTATTTACATGCCCTCAAATTGCTTAACAACATTTCTGAAAACAAATGTTGATCTTTTGATGGAGATTGCATTGAATCTATAAATCACTTTGGGTAATATGAGCATTTTAACAATGTTTCTACTGATCCATGAGTCTGATATATTGTTCCATTTGTTTACATCGGCTGCAATTTCTTTCCTTGGTGTTTTATAGTTCTCTTTGCAGATATCTTTCATTTCACTGGTTAAGTATAGTCCTGGGTATTTTTTTCTTTGTAGCTATTGTGAATGGTATTAAGTCTTTGATTTGATTCTTAGCTTAACTATTAACGGAATATAGGAATGATTCTGAATTGTGTACATTGATATTTTGATCTGAGATTTACTGAATTTATTTATGAATTCCAGGAGTCTCTTGGTGGAGTCATGGGATTTACTAGACATAAAATTCTATCACCAGTGCAAAATTAATAGTTTGACCTTCTCCTTCCCAATTTGGATGTGTTTTATTTCTTTTCCTGCCTGATTGCTCTGGCTAGGACTTCAAGTACTGTGTTGAATAGAAGTGGTTACCATGGACACCCTGGTCTTGTTCCACTTGTTAGTGGCAATGCTACATTCCATATTACGTTGGCTGTGGGTTTGTCATATATGGCTTCATAATCTTGAGACATGTTCCTTTTATGCCTAGTTTATTGAAGATTTTTAATCATGAAAGGATGCTGAATTTTGTCAAATGCTTTTTCTACATTTATTAAGATGATTATATGGTCTTTGTTTTGTTTCTGTTTATGTAGTGAATGACATTTATTGATTTCCATTTTATGTAGAAATCACATTTATGGAATTAACCATTCTTGCATCCTTGGGTTGATGCCTACTTGGTCATACTGAAATTTTGATGTGCTGCTGAATTCTGTTTGCTAGTATTTTTTTGAGGATTTTTGCATTTATATTCATAAGGGGTATTGGTCTTTTTATTGTGTTTTTTCCTGACTTTGATAACAAAGTGATAATGGCTTCTTGATATTATGGAATATTTTTGCAGTCTGAGTACCAGCTCTTCTTTGTAGGTTTGGTAAAAATTGGTTGTGAACCTACCTAGTCCAGGAATTTTTTTATTAGAATATTTTTTATCAATTCTTCAATCTCCTAACTCATGATTTGTTTAGGGGTTCTATTTGTTCCTGATTGAGTCTTGGAACGTTGGGTGTTTTCAGGAATTTGTCCATTTCCTCTACATATTGGAGTTTATGTTTATAAAGATTTTTATATATTCATAGATGATATTTTGTATTTCTGTGTTATCAGTTGTAATATCTACTGTTTCGTCTGAGCTTATTTTGGACCTATCTCTTCTATTCTCAATTAATCTCAAAAGATATGTATAAAGTATTTTTGCCTTTTCAAAGAATCAATTTTTGTTTCATTGATCCTTTGTATTTTTTTTTTTTTCTATTTGTTTAGTTTCACTGAACTGCAAGGCTCTCAGGGGTTCACCTCTGCTGCTATCTTGCTGCTTCTTCTGCTCTGCAATGTCTTCCCATGGAATCTCTTATAGCTTCTGGCACCTTTCCCTCAGAATTACACTCTATATATGATTTTTTGTTTGTCTGTTTGTTTCTTTTTCATCTAAAACTTTTCCTTGGCTAAGCACCCGTAGTGGTTATGGCACTGGCCACATATACGAAAGCTGGTGGGTTCTGCTCCCACCCAGGCCAGCTAAATGACAATCACAACTATAACAACAACAACAAAAATAGCTGGGCATTGTGGTGGGTGCCTGTAGTCCCAGCTACTTGGGAGACTGAGGCAAAAGAATCACATAAGCCCTAGAATTTGAGGTTGCTGTGAGCTGTGATGCCACGACACTGTATCGAGGATGACATAGTGAGACTCTGTCTCAAAAAAGACAAATAACTAAAATAAAATAGAATTTTTCCTTATTTTTGAGATGATCTGGCAGCTGGTGTCTCTTCAGCCATATTTCTATATTTTATTTATTATTTGGAGAAGGTATCTTCTAATTCAGAGTGCTCCTGAAAAGGTTACCATAATACTCAGTTCTGATGCAAATAACTATTCTAAATTTCTTTTTTAACTAAAAAAAGAAAGACTCATAAAAGTCACCTATTTATTATACCCAGTGATTTGGGTATAATAAATATACCCAAAATATACCCATTCTCAATCATTCAGCCATCTTTCTATACTTTATTTCTTATTTGGAAAAAGTATCTTCTAATTTGGAGTGCTCCTGAAAAGATTACCATAACACTCAATTCTGATGCAAATAACTATTCTAAATTTCTTTTTTAATTAAGAAAAGAAAGACTCATTAAAAATCTCCTATTTATTATACCCAGTAATTTTGACTTTCTAGAAAGAAACGATTACCTGTTTCTCTCTAAGTGACTAGAAACCAGCAGAGGCTGTTTGGAATTAACCAATATGATCTTATTCAAACTTCCCACAGCAACCTCTCTCTGCCTTTATAATGAGCTGGAAATAAGAACCTGGTGAATATATGAAGTGAAGGCTTTTTCCGATTTATGAGGAATTTAAAGAAATTTAGATCATATATAAAGATTTTTATTCTCCAGTGCCTTATGCAGACATGAAAATTTTTTAAAGTTTTAATTGAAATGAAGAATACCACTGTAGCTTAAAATCAAGACTCTAAATTACTACTTTTTTTCAGATAGAAAAAGGAAACTAAGAGAATTATGGGAAAGGCTGTGTGCATGGTGAATCAAGTTTATCTGTCAACAATCTGAATAGTGTTATCAGCTGTCTGTGCACAGTGACTATTTCTGTGCTTAAGAATTGTGAGAATATGTTTATTTCTAGGAGTTATACATATTTATAAAAAATACTGCAACCAAGAAAGGCAGAGTTATTTATTTTATGTGATTAGCAAAGAGTAAATAACTGCTATAAGGGGAAGTTATTCTTTTCTAAATACATTATGAAGAAAATTAATTTGGTTTCATGTGTTTCTTTGTCCTCTAAACTAGGATATAATGCCTCATGAATATTTAATGTATACATAATAAAATAGCATAGTTCATGTCATTGTAATGGAGAGAAAGTGCATGAAAACCCCAGGGATTTAGTTTGGAAGTTGGTACTACGAAATGTGCAAAGGGGGCCTTTGTTACTAGCAGCTTCGAAGTAGCCTAAATATATAAATATATGAGAAGTTAAAATAATGTAAAGAATAAAATATAAATATTATAGGGTTAATCCTAGCTCTGTTCACACAATGCAAACATACTTAGATTGAAGACATATATTCTCACCAACATATTGGATACAATCAAGCACATATTTCCAAGAACACATGTGAAAACAATCTTTTCATTCTCAAACAAAAATTTTCATTTGTATTTGAATGTTTTGGGGTCATGTAAACACAGTTTCTTTCCTTCATAATTTGTTTTTCAATTTAGGAATAACTCACAATGGCAGTCATTTGGTTTGAAGGCCCATAGCCTCAAAGTAAATCTAACACATGCAGCTATAAACAATATAACATTCACAATGCCTAGAACCTATCAGAAATCACCAGGGACACACACAAAAAAAGAAGAAATATAGAAAGTGAAGCATGAATACATTATAACAGCAATGAATCTCCAATGGTTTAAGTAAAAGAAGCCAGACACATTAGATTATACACTGCACTATTCCCTGTAATAAAAATGGCAGAAAAATCACCAGTCAATACAGAGAACAAGTCAGAGGCTGCCACGGGCTAGAGACAGAGGTTGGGGAGTAGCTGGCAAAGTGGAGGGTGGGGAATGTTTTGAAGGGATTAGATTATTTTTATTGCAGTGAAGGTAATATGATTGTTCTTAACTGATAAAAATGTTGCCTGATTGTGGTAGCGATCTCATAATTATATAATTTTGTCAAAACTTATTAAACTGAAATATTAAAAGGATAAGATTAATTATATAAATTATATTTGTAATCAACCTGATTTTCTAAAGGAAGGTACATCCATACATTGCTTAATGACATGCATATGTTCTGAGAAATGTATCATTAGTAAATTTTGTCTTTGCACAAAAATCATAGATGATATAACCCACAACACATCTAGGCTATAAGGCATAGTCTATTGTTCCCAGGCTATGAACGTGAATAACATGTTATTCTAAAAAATAATGTAGGCAATGAAAACACAATGGTAAGTATTTGCATATCTAAACATAGCTAAACATGGAAAAGGTACAGGAAAAACACAGTATAAAGGATAGAAATGCTCCTATAAAGGGCATTTATCATGAATGGAGCTAGTGGAACTAGACATTGCTCTAAGTCAGAGAGTAGTAAGTATGTAAACATGAAGGCCTAGGACATTCCTGTACCCTACTGTAGGCTTTATAAACACTGTATACTTCGACTACACTAATTTCACATAAAAATTAAGCAATTATGCTATATTAGTAATCATTTTTCACCTCCATTTAAATCTTTGTTGTTGTTGTTGTTGTTGGGAAATCATTGAGAGTACAAAGAACCAAGTTACATTCCTCACATTTGTTAGGTAAAGTCCCTCTTATAATCGTGTCCCACCCCCAGGAGGTATGTCACAGTGAAAGCAAGGAGACTATGCTGGTTCTTTGTGCCCTCAATGATATGGGACCACTGTTGTATATGTGCTCTGTCCTTTATATGCTATAACTGTGTGAAAACAGATAGGGGAAGAGAAATCAAGAAAATAAAACACAAACAAAAAGTTCAATGGACAGAATGGTCAGCAGATTAGATACTGTTGAACCAAATATCAGAGAGATATAAAATAACAAAAGGAACTACTCAAAATGAAGCACAGAGAAAAAGGAGATTGAAAAAAAATGAACAAAGTTTCAATGACCTGGAAGACAATATTAAACTTTTTAACATGCATGTCTTTAGAGTCTTACGAGGAACAGAGAAAGAGAGGAAAATGGAAAACATATTTCAAGAATAATGTATGTTCTAGCTGTGCTTCGGTTGTAGACATCTATAATAACAGCAGAAAGTCTGATAATCTACAAAAGCATTGTTTCTTAAACCTATTAGAGAGCTGAACTTGCACAGAGCAAACTAACCTAATACTCAGGGAAAGACAGGTATCTTCAAGAACAGGTGGAGCATGAGAACTGATTTACCTGGAGTAGATGGATCATCATACAAAACTACCCTTAATGGTTTTAGGAAGGTACTAAAAGCCAAGTGTAGGTGGAGTGAGAATAGAACTCCTGGGATTAACAAACAAAAGAGGTGTTTGTGCCCCTCTGTAGGTTCTTTGCAGATTTTCTCAAGATGGTCAAAGATCAGGGTGGGTACCAATGCAAGTGGATAAGTCAAGTCGCCCTGTCCGGATCCTTCTTCCCTGTGGAACAAAAGCCTGAGAGCACCAGGGGGAAGGCAACAAAGACCGTCATCTTCAGGGCATAGATAAAGATCCACTATAGCTGGGAGACGAGGAAGGAGAACATATTCTCCACCCCTCAGGGAAGGGCAAATAACTGTCCTGGGATACTTCATTAGAGAGCTGAACTGAGAACAATTGTTGCCAGAAGGCCTACAATCCAAATTGTTCTTCAGGCAAAAGGAAAATGATATCTGGTAGAAGCTTTAATCTACACTAAGGTTGGCAAACATTTTCCATAAAAAGGTCAGGTAATATTTTAGGTTTTGCAGGCTACATGGATTTTGTTGAAAGTATTCAATTCTGTTATTATAGTAGGAAAGCAGCTATATACGTGTCTTAGTATAATCAGGCGGCTGTCACAAAAATACCATAGACTGTGTAGCTTATAAACAACTGAAATTCATTTCTCACAGACTGGAAAGTCCAAGATCAAGATGGCAGCAAATTCAGCGTTTAGTCATAAACAATCTTGTAAATGTCTCTTTACGTGGCAGAAAGGGCCAGAAGTCTCTCTTCCTTTGTAAGATTGCCAGTTCTACTGATGAAGGCAAAGCTGTCATGACTAGGGTGACCAGATTTTAACATTTGTAAAGCAGGACAACATGGCAGCCGGGGGGGGGGTGCAGGGCCTGGCAACAATGCAAACTTTGATAAGCAGTTCTCGATAATCACTTCTCAGCAATTATTTGTAATTATTACAGTTTAACATTATAAAATTAACAAAAATAATATAAAACTCATATTCTGGCAAAATAGCCATATGGCAGCCGAAAACTGTATATTCCCTTCCTCTTCTCCCGCCCATTCATTTATTCTTTCCAAAAATCAGGACTTTTTAAAAATGCCATGGGGAGCGAGACAAATTGTTAAAAAATGAGACTGTCCCGCCAAAAGCGGGACATCTGGTCACCCTAGTCATGACCCACAACCTCCGAAAGGCTCCATGTCCTAGTCACCATGGGGATTGAGATTTCAACATGAGTTGTGTAGGAATACAAACATCGAGACCACAGCATACAATAATGCCTAAGTGAATGAGTGAGACTGCATTCCATGAAACTATTAACCAGTGCAAGTAGCAGTCTGTCATATGCCCATCCTTCATCTACAGAAAGGAATAAGGAATGTCAGAAATGGTAGATTCATGGGTAGATACAAAATAATTTTTCTCATTATTTTTAAATCAAATCCTTTAAGCACCACTTCCCTAGAGCAACTTGAAGTTAACTACATAAAACTAATAATCCCAATTGTGGAGACAAAATAGAAGTCTTTAAAAAAAATTAATTAATCCAGAAAAAGTGTAAAGAAAGAAGAAATAGATAACAATTGAAAAAATTGAAATAAATGGAAAATAAATAGCAGAAGAACAGATGTAAATAATAAAATTTTAATTATATAAAATACAAATAGCTAATTTAAAAAGCTAATTAAATTATATAAAACAAGAACAGCTAATTAAAAAACTAATTAAATTTTTCAAGTTGGTTTAAAATGAAGCCCAGTGAGTTACATATTATACTAGAAGAACATTTTAAATATAAAAACACAGATGGGTTCAAAGTAAAGGGATGAAAATGGTACAACATGTAAACATGAATTAGAAAACAGAAGTAGGTACAGTTATGTAAGACAAAGTGGACAAGGACAGGGATTATTGACAGAGATAAAGAGGAACAGCACACTTTCTAACAAAAGGTCTGTGAACATTCTCGTTTATCAGTACTGGCTGCCTTTAGTATTTTAATATCTTCTCTGTCACTAGTTTTCAACTATTTAAGATGAGTTATGTAGTTTTTTTAAATAAAGAGGGTCACTTCATCTGGAAGACCTAATAATCATAAATATGCATGCACCTGAAAGCCGAACATCAAAGTAAATAAAGCAAAACTCAACAGAACCAAAGGAGATACGGCTATATCCAGGAGATTTCTGAAAGACTAGAATAAGTATTCAGATGAAATGTATCTAATAAATACATAAAAGACAAGAAACTTAAATAATACCATCAAACAGCTTTACTGAATTGACATAACACTACACCTAACACTGAAAAATATACATCTTTTCAAAACGTGTGATTCAGTGGATTCGGATATATTATTCACAGAGTTGTGCAACCATCACCATTCTCCAATTCCAGAACATTTTAAACACCCCAGAAAGAAACCCTGTACCCATTAGCAGTCACACTTTGTTTCTCCCCGTTCTATGTTCCTGGCAACCACTATTTGTCTTACTCCTCCATAGATTTGCCTATTTTGCATATAAATGGAATCACCCAACATGTAGCCTTTTGTGTCTGGATTCTTTCTCTTGCCATATGGTTTTAAGGTTCATCCCTGAGTAGCATGAATCAATATTTCATTTCTTTTTATGACTAAATAACATTCCATTGTGTGGGCATACTATGTTTTGTCTTTCCTTGAGGCTTTCTTCAATATATTTATCTATTGATTATTAATTTAATTCCATTGTGTTTTTAGAGAACCAAAGGAAATATCAAGGAAAAGAAGTATTAGGAATAAAAAAAAAAATGAAAGTTAGTTTAGATGTCAGTCTGCTTAATTTTACTTGCTTCAAAAATTAAAACCCTCTGGGCAGTGCCTGTGGTTCAAAGGAGTAGGGCGCTGCCCCCATATACTGGAGGTGGCAGGTTCAAACCTGGCCCTGGCCAAAAGAAAAACAAAAAATTAAAGCCCTCTACTAAAATATCTGCATCATAATTCTAATTCTACTTCATTATATATCTTCAAATCTTAATTCCAAAAATAATATTTCATATTCAAAATGTGCATATGGTTTCATTTCTTTCTTTTTTTTTTTTTATTTTTTGGCTGGGGCTGGGTTTGAACCCACCAACTCCAGCATATGGGGTTGGCACCCTACTCCTTTGAGCCACAAGTGCTGCCCTAGGTTTTGCTTTTTTTTTTGAGACAGAGTCTTATTCTGTCTCCTGGGCTACAGTGCCATGGCTTCAGCTTAGCTCACAACACCCTCAAACTCCTTAGTTCAAGTGATCTTCCTGCCTCCAAGATCCTCCTGCTTCAGCCTCCTGGGAATACAGTTGCCCACTATAACAATACCCAGCTAATCTTTCTATTTTTAGTAGAGAACAAGATCTGGCTCATGTTCCGGCCAGTCTAGGACTCCTGAGCTCAAGTGGCCTCTCTTCCTCAGCCTCCTAGAGTTGCTGGGATTACAGGCATGAACCACCATGCCTGGCCTGTTTCTGTTCAGAATTTTTTCACTGTACTTGATGATAAAATGAAGCTCAAGGGGAGACTTTTTAAAATAATTCTGAATGTTCTTAGAATAATTTTTTAAATAAAATATTTAATTACACTGAGACCATGATACTCTCTTTTCATGTAGCTGTAAGAAGTAATTTAAGCTGAAAATATCTTAGTACATTTATATGAATTTATTTATAAATGAAAGGTAATTGGTTTATTCAGGAAAATACTTTGTTACCTGGAATGTAATTTTCCCTGTATTTCCCATAAGTCTATGTCAATCTCAATCCCATGGATCATGACAGCAGCTCTTGACCGGTATTTTCCTGAAGAGTCATACTAAGCATGTTCTGTAAAAATTGGCATTTACTCTAATGAAGGTCACTATTAAAGACAGTATCTTTTAGGCCTAAATTGGGCATCTCTAGTGACTAAGCAATAAAGTTATTTTTCATATGCTTGCCACAGAGTGAAAATATCAGTATCAACATTGGAATTCCCTTCCTTTTTCCCCAATGCTATTCTAGTTATCATAATACACCCTCACCAAATGGCTAATTAGGACTATAAATATTTAAACAGAAATAACTTATATTTCTACCTTCCCAGACAAATCTTATCATTATTTTAGAAAAATGATAAATGAGATTATAAAGAAAAACATTTAAGATGTTTGTTAATGAACCTTGAAAATACCTACAAATGTATCATCAAATACAGTTTTGAACTGTAGAGCTGGAGAGAAGACTTCCCTGCCCCCTACTGATGATTCACTGATATTGCTGACAGTTAACAGATTAATAGGAGAAAAGACAGACAAATTAACTTGCACACGGCCATGGGAGATCTGCAAATAAAAAACTCAAAGAAGGGTTGAGAGGAAGATGAAGAAGGGTTGAGAAGAAGATGGTTGAGGCTTATATGCCCTCTTCACAGGGGAGAGTGAGATAGGAAAAGCTAAGCAACTTCTGGGATTGTAAATGGATGATGGGGAAAAGAATTATCTTGTAAATTATACTCCTGGGAAACTGAATGAGACCGGCAAATTATAGGAAGGTAAAGAGCAGAATTACACTGTGAAAAAAGTTGTCTTATTAAATTCTTTAAGCTGTCCTCTGAAAAACAGAGGAAAAATCTGCCTGGGCATGGTGCTTGCTAGGGGGCCTAATGCAGCCACATGTGCAACCTTTTCCCTCCTTCTCCTCTCTTCCTAAGTCATAGACACAGTAGATCTGGCTAGTCCCACCCCGCCCGAGAAGTTCTGCCAAATTATCCTGACTTTCCAGGGCCAGATGTGGAATTTGCCCATCCTCTACAGCCCCATATCAAAGCGGTCGCTAACTGCCTACCCCCCACTCCCATGCAACTGCCACCTTTGCACTCCCAAGAAGAGTCACTCTCCCCTTTCAATAAACCAGTCTGAACATCTCTTCTATGGCCTGTCTCTGAGTGCCACCACTTACCCCTTTCAGTGATGACTTTTGTCTTTTTTTTTTTTTCTCTGATGGATAATCTTTCCTGGTTATTCGACGAGATTCCTGGGGAGAGGTTTTAAGGTAATTGCATTTCTTGTGGAAAGAAGTTTTCTTAGTCAGATAAGAAGACTTCAGAAACCACCCACACTTTCATATGAAAGATAAAACACAACTTCTAATTTCTTCTAGTTCAAAGTGTTCAACATCCCAAAGCATCATACTTTGGGGACTTATTCTCTGCACTCTAAAAGAAATAAATAATTCTTGTGTATTAAAATTTATCTTCTAAGAAACATGAACAACACTTAGTGCATTCAATGAATATTTATTGGGCACCTACTCTGTCCTCTGGTAGGTACCTGGAGTACATCCACGAGTAAAATAGTAGGAGAGAGCAAGTACAATAAACAGTAAACAGAATGAATAAATAAATTGTCTAGTATTTTAGAAGGTGACAACCTACATGGTAAACAGAAAAAGTAGAGCTAATTAAAAGGCATCTGGAATATTGGGGAGGAGTTGGGCTACAATTTTAAATACAGTGCTCAGGATAGACCTCATTGAGAAGATGGCATTAAACAAAGATTTAAAGTAGGTAATAAAAAGATCCATAATTTGAACATCTGGGGGAAGAGCATTCTTGGCCAATGGAAGAGCTAGTGCAAACGTCCTCAGCCAAGTGCGTGTTTTCAAATCTCCCTGGTTCTAGTGATATCTTTGCCTCACTCCCAGTCACACAGGAAGGATCACATACTTACCTCTTCTTTTTTGTCTTCAAGTAATGAGTTGCTTGGCCTTTCCTGGCACCTGTTCATTACACCATTCTCGGCAGTACCTTTTCCCGGCATGTTCATGCATCAGAGTTGGCTGCAAGTGCATCCTACACAATCTCCTTGACCTCTCAATTTCATCATTCCCATCATAGATTTATCTTAAGCTTTCAGTAACTCTCTATTACGTCTAGACAAAGTTCAGATTTCTTAGCATCTCAGAATTCCTTAGCTATCCTCCCATCTTCCTTTTTATCTTCAGGCCAAAATTGGACCAGGAACTTTCCATGACACTCCTGGCACTTGTCTTCCATTTACATTTCTCGTGTTCCTGTCTCTCTATAATGTCCAACCTGCCTCTAACTCCTATTGGGTCTCTTTTTAAAGGACCCCATTCACACACCACTGTGCTTAATAAATGTTTCCTGACTTCCCCCACTGATAGAATGGCACCCTCTTCTGAACTTTTAAAGCATTTTCCACCACTCTTGCCTTGCATGCCATATTCAGCTTAGTACTGGGGTACAAATATTAAACCAGTCTTCCAGTAAATGGAAGGCTCATAGTTTAGGCAATAAACTTCTTCATTTATACAAAAATGCCTCATACATTTTTAGCATCCACAATAGGCACCACAAATATGCAATCAACGTGGTGAGATGAACACATGATTGAATTTTTTTAAGGAAAAAGCAGAGAATGTACAGATATTTGTCATTATGTTTCTCTTGCTGATCAAGTCTCAGAAATTTAGATTGTAACTATAGACATAGGTATTAATGAACATAGGCCTTTCTCCAGAAAGAGGCATCAGTGATAGTAGAAATAAAAATAGTCTATGGGACTATTCATATATTTAAATGGTGATAAATAATAATAATAAAAATAATGCTAATAATGGACCATCACTAAATGAGCGCTATGTTCTTGGAACTATGGTTGGTATTTTATTTGATTTACATTATTTACGCCTCACAATATCCTTGAAGTAGGTGTTATTACTCTCTTCATTTTCATTTGAAGAAAGAGAGGACATGGTTGGTTGAATAACATACTAAAAGTTTTATTTTCACAGTACCACAGATATCTGTTCTGAGGAATCTGCATATAATTTTCTTCATACATGAATTTATCTCTCAATTTTCACATACTTAATACTTTATATTGCTCTTCCATGAGCACTTCTGGCCTCTACCAGAGTCTCACATTTATTAACTGAATAATAGAGGGATCACTTAGTTTCAAAACACAAATCTGACTTAATGAACCTAGATGGGCTTTATTCATAAAATGACCACATTTTATGTGTTATTAAAACTGAAGAATAATAAAAACCAAATTTTTCACAGATTGTTATAGATGAGTTTAAGGTGAGAGATTTTTTTCCACTGAAAGTTGGAATAAAATGGGTGATGCCTGTGGCTCAAAGGAGTAGGGCGCTGGCCCCATATACACCTATACCCATAGGTGTCAGGGTCAAACCCTGCCCCAGCCCTAGCCAAAAAACTTCAAAAAAAAAAGTTGGAATGAAATTATTAAGCCAGCATTCAGTAAAATGCTTGCATGTGGGTCCAGGTTGTCAGCATGACTTCTCTCTAATTTCAAATCCTTTCCTGGGGGAGGAGAATGTTTTCCTAAAGAAATGGCACAAGTATAAATTATAACAACAAAGGAATATGTCTGCTTCATGAGTAATATTTGCCTTCACAATCCAAGGCACAGGCCCTCATCCTGCAAAGTCATTAACCAGAAAGGCGCTGGGCTCACTGGTGCTTTGGCAGGCCTTCCATGATGAAAAATAATCCTTTGGATTTGGCAATCATGGAAGTCTAAGCTCCT
Source organism: Otolemur garnettii (assembly GCF_000181295.1). Taxonomy (NCBI): domain Eukaryota; kingdom Metazoa; phylum Chordata; class Mammalia; order Primates; family Galagidae; genus Otolemur; species Otolemur garnettii. Next base: position 34,714,157 of record NW_003852400.1, read on the forward strand.
GGGTTTAGAACTGGCAGAGACTACTAAGCCAGTTTTTATCCTCTGAAAATTACTATAAAAGTGAGCAAAATAAATTCTTCTAATAGGTGTACAGTATCCATGGTGAACAAAATGAAGCATAATTAATGCAACAGAAAGCTAAATGAAATGGGAAACTGCAAAGCAAGAGAGATTTGTAATTGGGTAATATTAGGGGAATTATTTTAATAATTGGAATATCAAGAAGGGCATTAGGTTTTTGTGAAAAAGATACAAAATACAAATTAAAGATGACAAGTTACCTCTATATAATAGAAAGTCCTGGTCACCTATGCATTATGAGTAAAATATATAAAATGAAATAAACACCTGCTCACTAATCATTCATGTAAGTAACACATTTTAATTCCTTTCACTATTGTACAATGTCACTGTGTATGCAAGTTGTAAGAATGAATTAGGTTAGAAACTACTCAAAGCCAGAAACTGTGAGTCTAGTGAACAATTTCTAGTATCTACTGAAATAGTAAGTATTGTTATTTAAAACCAGTATTCCTTTAGTAAATTCTTATTGAATAAATGGTTTTTACTTTAGTTTTCAGCTATAGAAAGTTTATGCTATAGTTTGACTCCACACTCTTGACTTTGGTTTCACATAGAAAATTTTGAATTTAATAATCAGTTTCTCAACTAGAATTTCTAGACGAATGAGCAAAATCAAAAACTGACCGAGTATTTATCATTATACTTACCACCATTACTTATTCCCCACTATCATTGTAGGTCCCAATTAGCACAGACAAAGAAAATCAAGTGTGTAGCTTTGTAGCTTGCTTAGCAAATAGCCTATATCCCATCGTCCAGAAGGCCTTGCATTAATGCTTGCTAAAGAAGGCACCACATTTTTAAAGGTAGCAGAATTTGTAGCAAATCCAAAGCCCCCCTGTGAGAGCCCTCTAAGATTTCCTTCCCTCTGTGGTCCACATTATTTGCAGTGGAGAGATGTATATTGATTTGTCATGCAATGAACCTCAATTTACCTGATTGACAAAGTTCACGTATTTAGTTTGAGGTTGAAACTATATGGTTCCAAATGAAGCATAGAATTCTTTTTTCTAGATCTCTGAAATATGCCAATGGCATTTTCGTGAGGATTACAGTGAAACTATAAATCACTTTGGGCAGTAAGGACATACTGACAATGTTGATTCTGCAATTGTGAACATGATGTTTTCCTCCACCTGTTTGGAGAATCAGCCACAGTTTCTTTCCTCAGTGTTTCACAGTCCTCCTTGTAGAGATCTTTCATCTCCTTGGTTAAGTACTAGGTATTTTATTTTCCTTGTAGCTTTTGTGAATGGTATTTGTCTGTGATTTGACTTTCTGCTTGACTGTTGTTAGTATACGTAGTACAGAAATACTACTGATTTATATACATTGATTTTATATCCTGAGACTCTGATGATTTTTTTTTTACTAAGTCCAGGAGACTCTTAGTAGAATTTTTGGAGTCTCTATACAAGATCATATGATGGTTTGTCCTTCTCTTTCTCTGTTTGGATACCCTTTATTTCTTTTTTCTGCCTGATTGGTCTGGGTAAGACTTCCAGCACTATGATAAATAGAAGTGGTGTCTGTGGGCAAACCTGTCTCATTCCAGTTCTTAGTGGGAATAATTTCAACTTTTACCTATTTGGTCTGATGTTATTTGTGGGTTTGTTTGGCTTTCACAGTCTTGAAATACGTTTTTTTCTATGCCTAGTTTGTTGAGGGTTTTTATCACAAAAGCATGCAGAATTTTACCAACTGTTTTTTCTGCAATCTAAAAATTTTTCTAAAAATAGAAAAATTAGCCAGGTGCTGTGGTGGGCATCTATAGTCCCAGCTACTCAGGAGGCTGAGGTAAGAAGATCACATGAGTCTAGGAGTTTCAAGTTGCTGTGAGCTATGATGCCACAGCACTTTACCCAGCGTGACAGAATAAGACTCTGACACACACACACACACAAGATGGAATTTGTTATACGCCTTCCATAGTATCCTCTACTGTCACTCTTATGCATCCCCTTCCCTACCCCAACATCTGCTAATATCTAATCACAAAAATAGGAATACTGACTTGAAAGTGACAGTTTTATTTCCTATATTAGTAGGCATAGAATCAGCTCTTCTGTTGCTGTTCAGTTCCCTTCTAAAGGCTACTTTAAGAAGTGAACATCAGAGTGCAGCTGCCAATCATAAGCAAAAGTACATCCAGCTCATTTCTGTTCCTGATCTCGAGGAACAGCATTACCTATCCAAGTAACATTTTTTACTACAACCAGCCTATTCTCACATCCACCATCCACCCTAGTCACCGCAACTTACCATTTCGCCCAGTGAAATATATCTTGTCCATGCCTTCCCTTAATATCATCTGTTTCATCTTGTTTAGATCTTATTGTCTCTTCATAAAATTATTATAATAGCTACAGATGTGAGTAATGTATGCATTTTATAATTGCTAGAATTATCTTTTAAAGCATCAAGCTGCTATCATTCACCCACTAGAAGCTTCTGAAATCTGCAAATATACCATGTTCCTTCTCACCACTTCCATTTTTTCTTATATCTCTGTTCATTTCAAAATTGTTTCTATACAAAATGCCTTTATCCTGCTTTTTTTTTCCCCCGTAGGAAGCCCACATCTCTTGAGACTTCTCCATATATGTAAGGTTGTTAACCCCTCTGTCTTCAGGGCTGCATAAGATTCTAGGCAGACCAGCAGTAGAATAGCATTTACATTAGTATAGATATGTTTTCCCTTCACCCCTTCCCTGTTCAATGTAAGTTACGCAGAGTAGGCAATGGTAGTTTATCTTTGTATTCCCATTATCTAATTCCCAGTGTACAATATCTACCAAGTCCTTTGTAAGTTTCTTAAATGAAAAGCGCATGAAACAATCGTCCATGTCTGGTCTTATCAGGAAGCACAGGGATTTCACATTTTCAAGAGAATGGCAATGGCCATATTTTACACCATTTATTAATATGTGGAAAAAATCCATTTACTTGCATAAAACCACATCATCTTAAATTGCAATTGTGAGATTACATTTTTTGGTTTGTAATGTTTTGTGACTGTATTCCAAAGTTTTCATAGTGTATCTTCTAACTTTTTTATGCTATATCTTATTATTTAATTACATAGACCTATTATGTGCATCATAGACCTATTATGTGAAAAGATTTATCAAATTTATCAAAAAATATGTGCACAATTATCAAGAAAACATGGCTTCTTGAACATATACAACAGATTCTACCCCTCTCATCTTATTTTTAAAAGTGATAATGCAATGAATCTAAAAACAGAACTATAGGGAAATGACAAAACTGAATAAAAATATAAATAAAACATCTTTCTGGTCCAAACCTTTAATCTAGATAATTTAGGCTTGGTGCCCATAGCACAGTGGTTACAGCATTGGCCACATACACCAAGGGTAGAGGGTTCAAACCCAGCCTAGCCCAGCTAAACAATAGTGACAATGGCAATAAAAAATAGCCAGGCTTTGTGGCAGGCCCCTGTAGTCCCAGCTACTTGGAAGGCTGAGGCAAGAGAATTGCTTAAGCCCAAGAGTTTGAGGTTGCTATGAGATGTGACACCATGGGACTCTACCAAGGGCAACAGAGTGAGAGTCTGTCTCTCTCACAAAAAGAATAAAAATCCAGATAATTCAGTACAGATTATGAATCAACAAACTTTTCCTATAAAAGAACCAATAGTAAATATTTTGGGTCTCTCTTGTAACTGTGTAACTTTGTTGTGTTGTAGTATGGAAGCAATATAACGAAAGAAGAAAAGCTTCCCTTCCACTCTCTCTGAAGGGTCACTAAAATGAGTGACAGTAACAGATTAATAGGAGAAAAGGCATATAAACTTATTAACTTCCACGTGGACATGGGAGTTCTGCAAATATGAGACTCAAAGAAGTGTAAAGAAGAGAGAAAGATGAGGGAAATGTAGGAGGGATTGTAACTGAGTTTTAGGGAATTGAATTGACTTAAGAGGTAGACATTACATTAGAAATAATTCTCTTAAGAAAGTGAATAGGACCAATAACTGATGAGAAGGGAAGGGGCAGAACTGCACTGTGAACAAATGTTGTCTTGTTCTGTAATAAAGTTTCCCAAGTAACCTCAAGAGGCTGTCCTCAGAAGAATAGGCAAAAACTCTGTCTACACACGGCAATGACAGTCTCTTCTCTGCTTTGGTGGTTAATCTTCCTGGTTATTTGATGAGATTCCTAGGGAGGGGATTTTAAGACAATTACATTTCTTTTGTAAAGAAGTTTCCTTAGTTAGATAAGAAAATTTCAGAGAGAGCCCTTCCTTGGGCTTGGAGAGAGATAAAAACAAGAAAAGGTTAGAAATTCTTTGGGTTTTAAGGCAGCTTCTAAGGTCTTCTAATTTCTTTCATTTTAAAATGCTCACCATGCTAAAGTGCTATACTTTGGAGTCTTATTCTTTCCACCCCAGCAGCAGCCATCAAGAATATATAAATAGATATTTTCTAACAAAGTTTGCTTTACAAAAGTAGACAACCAGATTTGGCATATGAAACAGAGTTTTCTGATCTATGATCAACAGGATTAAAGTAACCCACCTGTACTCTATCATCACCTATAATGTCAGGTGACCAAAAAATGTAAGGCAAGCTAAAAAAACCAAGATCGATTCACAGTGAAACAACAATAAAAAAACAGTAGAAACAGAACCACAGGTGATTATTTGAATAGTATAGTCACAAAATGCCTAAAGCATTGGGAACGTTTATTTTTGGAAATGAGAATGTTTAAGCTTAATTTTAGGCTATGTGTTTATTTTTTAGGAAAAAAAATTGTCTTAGTTCACATCAATAGTAATTACCATTTTTTCTATGCTTTATAAAAGAAGCAAAATAGGATTTTTTTATATACTTTGAGGGTATTTTTGGTTAAGATCCATTGTTTGTTTGAAGGGTGAATAAAGCTGATAGAATTTACTTACGAAGTACAAATAAGAAATGTTAAATTGCTAATGAGTGAGGAGGTGTTGGCAAATTAATGCTGTAGAAGAAAAACTATGAGGGATTTTTTTTTGATAATATTATGTTTTAAGGGTACAAAATGTATTGTTTCAGAAGTTAATAACATGAACCAAACCTAAACTATTTCATGGACTAGGGATTAAGTTTCAAAGCATTCCTTAGGGTATTTGTAGAAATATATTTCTTTAGCTTATCAATTATAAAATTCCATACATAAGACCAATAGCTAGTCAAACCAAGCATATTAATTTTGTACAGAATAACAAAGAGTAATAACAGTAGCAACAATTCAAGAACAAAACATTTAATGTTTTTGTAATTTCAGTGTGGACCAAATTACTGGACACTTTAGCTGAAGTTCAGAAGCTACTGAATGTTGTTTTGTTCTTTCAGGCCAATGTATCTTGATATATCAATTTGTATCCTCAGGCGTGCATAAGTTTAGTAAACCATCCAAAGGGGAGATAATTTAAAAAAAAAAAAAATGTATTACTGCTTGAGCCATTTTCCCAGTGTTACACAGGAGCTAGAGAAAAGTGTCAATAACCCAAAGCCAAAGGCTTCCTTCCGGGAGTCTCTTTGCTCAAGAAAGAGTACACTCCACTAGTTGGATTCCTATATTTTACACTTATTTTTCACTAGAATTTCAACAGTTCTAGTAATTTCTAATAGGACAGTCCTCAGACACGAGACATTTTATGCAAGAATATAGAGAAATTATTAATGAATAGAAATGTGGTCTTTGGAGATAGTGTCCTAAAATGCTTGATTCTGGGATCATTAGGTGTGAGTATTCCTATATGAAGCTTTTTTTCCCTCTAAATTCTGCAACCATTCAATCTGGTAAGGAATGAAAGTTTTAGTAGTATTATGGGATATTAGAAGACAAATCCGAATCTGATGGCTTCTCACTTGGCAAAATATGGCCAGGAAAAAACACTTTTTTGATTGTGCTGAGAAGGAAAACTAATGACAAACAGATTTTTCTCCTCCTAAAGTATAAAATAAGAAGAGTATCCTTCCTTCTTGCTTTTGTGTTATGATCGTGATTTATGATATTTTGTGCGCAAAATATAGATACGATTATTGCCTAAGTTGTATCCACACCTCTTACAATGTGATTTTGCAGATACTCTTATCAAAAGGTTAATTTTCCTACCCCTATCCTGTGGGCTTCCCTGTGGCTTGCCTTGACTAGTTGAATGTGGCCAAATTGACACATGTCAGTCCTGATCCTGATCCTAGACCTTAAAATGTCGGTACACCTCTGCACACCTTCTTAGAAGTCTGATCAGATGCTATTTGAAAAATCCAGGCTAGTCTTACTTTTTTGGCACCAAGGACTGGGTTCATGGAAGACAATGTTTTCATGAACTGGGGGTAAGTGAGATGGTTTCAGGAATTTAAGCCTTACATTTAGTGTGCACTTTATTTCGATTAGTATTGCATTGTAATAAGCAATGAAATAATTATACAACTCACCATAATGCAGAATCAGTGGGAGCCCTGAGTTTGTTTTCCTACAACTAGACAGTCCCATCAGCACCTCTGATCCACCTTAGATCATCAGACATTATAGTCTCATCAGGAGTATCCACACTAGGTCCCTCACACGTGCAGTTGACAGCAGGGTTCCTGCTCCTATGACAACCTAATGAAGCTGTTTATCTGACAGGAGGCAGAGCTCAGGCAGTGATGTGAGCAACTGGGAGTGGCTGTAAATACAGATGAAGCATCCAGTTTGCTTGGCCCTCACCTCCTTCTGTGCTGCCCAGTTCCTAACAGGCTACCCACCAGTATTGGTCCATGGCCAGGGGTTGGGTGCTGCACTTCTAGATGATGAAAGACAGGAGCATCTAGTACCTGCATTGCCCAGGGATGGAACACAGCCAACCAACAGATATGTGAGCGAGGCCACGCTAGAACAACCAGCCCACCTGCCAGCAAAATGCAGGTCATGAGCAAGCCCAGCCGACATCTGCTGACCCTAGCTCAGATAAGTAGACCCCTCCAGACAGCTCTATGTGTGAACAGAAATGATTGTACTTTTAAAGCTACTAAGTTTGTGGCTGATTGTTATACAGTAAAAGAAAACTCATGCCATTTGAAAGCTTTATTTACAGCTTATTACCTAATTTTTCTAATCAAATTAGATCTAATTTAAGTCCTAATTTCTTTCTAATTTGAGATCTAATTGAGAAAAGTAAAGGAAAAGACTTCAATAAAGATATTTGTGCATTAACTGATCATTCAGAGCATAGTTTTAAGACGTCTTCCTCCATGGCAGCTTCCTACTGTTGCTGCTCCTCGTTCTGGGTGTGTGTAACCCTGGAGTAAGTAAAGATATAATATGAAGTACAGGATACCTTATCTGGCCATTGCATTGCTTTTCTTTCTCCAGACTAGTTAAGCAGAGCAAAGAAAAGAGTAGATTCCAAAGCTTCTGTCTGTTCTCTGTGATGCTAACAGTTGAGATCCAAGGTAAACGGCTTTTTGTCTTTGCAAGACTGTGAAAACCAACTGCTATTATTATAGCACAAGGAAATAAAGGGATTTGGGGTGTTTCAAATACTCTTTTAATATTTCGTTTTATGTCAAAATATTACAGCAGTAGAAATGTTTTTATTACATGGATGCATTTTATAATGCTTACATCGGGGTTTCTAGTGTGGTATCACCTGAACAGTGTCCACTGTACCCAATAGGCAGGTTTTTATCCATCTCCTCTTCCTTCTTTCCCCCTTTCTTGATTTCTAATGACCTTTCTAACTCTTTGTGCCTGTATGTGCCCACTAATTAGACCCTAATTTTTAGAAAGTTCACGTGGTGTTTCCTTTTCCATTCCTGAGCTGCTTCACTTAGAACAACTGTCTCCAATTCCATTCTATTTCTAACCAAAGACAATATTTCATTCCTTTTCGGGGTCAATTAGTTCCATGGTGTGTTTACATGTGCGTGTACAATCTACTCATGACTTGAAGGGCACTTACACTGATTCCACATATTCACAAATGTGAACTACTCCCCTTTTTGGTCTGCAGAAAAGTCACCTTCTTAAGGCTAAAGTCAGTATTGGTCAGAGAAAAGTATATGTTGAAGGTGATGGAGGACTCTTATATATACCCAGGGAGCTGAGGAGAAAATTTTAGAGAAGGCCTCAAACTCAATTATTAGGACATCCCCAGAATTTCATACATGCTAACAAAAGGGGCATTGATTCAAATATGATAGTATTATTATTCTTATTTTACATGGGAATTAAGGCTCAGAGAAGTTAGCTACTTACTAAAAGGGCCTTAGCTATGAATTTGAAATTTTACAAACTCAAAACAATCTCTTACACTTCAAAACAAGGTTTCTAAGAAAACAGACCTTTATATTTAGTTTAGACTTTATTTTATTATTATTTTTTTTTTTTTTTGCCAATCTAATTCCTTGGGTCTAATCTTAAACCCCTTCTTTAAAAATGGGAACATAGGGCTGTGATTTTATTTTCAATCTATTCTGCAGTGAAAAATAGTATAGATAACTGACATCCTTATTACACAGATCCTCAAAAAAAATTTCAAACCTCACCACTTTTTTTCTGAGAGAAGTAATAGAAGGCATTGCTATTGGAATTTGATATTAAAATTTTACCATTTCATACCAAAAGATTTCAAAAATGATTTTGAAATTTGCAGGCTCCACTTGTATGAGTCATGTCTTATATTAAACCTCTGGCTCATAGTGAGCTATGAAATACAAGATGCCAGTTACCTTCCAAATTCAATTAATTGTTCCTTAAATTGTAAAGTAAATCACATCCTAAAATAAAAAATGAAAAAGGAAAGGAAAACAGTCTCCATCAGTCCTTGCTATTGGATTAACATCATGCTTTGTAACTTTTTGTTTGTTATTAGTCATTTCACCATCATTTCCAAGAAAAATGGAAGAGTCTCACTTTCTTCACATGAGATTGATAAATAAAAACTGGATAGGCTTGATGTTTCTATAAATGGGTATCTTAATAAATATTTGTGTCATTTTGCTATGGTGACTGCATTTAGAACATAAGTGCATTACCTTGTGATTAGAAATTACATAGTTGTGTTGCTAAACAATACCAGGTTGTCTGCTAATAATATTCTGGCTAATAGAGACCAGAAAAAGTGGCAGAAATTAACTCCTGATACACAGTGCTAAAATTCTAACATTGGTGTTTTTCATGTCTCCAAGGAGTCTGTAAAGAGAAATTTATCAAGCATCTTCTGTATCAGTGGTTCTCAACCTTCCTAATGCCGCGGCCCTTTAATACAGTTCCTGTGGGTCGCAACCCACAGGTTGAGAACTGCTGTTCTATAGGCAAGGACCTCTGTTAGAGATGCCAGAGCAGTAAGACAAGCAGCTCAAAACCTTAGAAGACAGATACAGGATAACAGCAAAGTCAGACAAAAACTTAAAGTGCTGCTGGAGAAAGACAAGAAAAGAGCTATAAAGGAATCATACAGCCAGTGGGACTGTAGAATACTGTTACTCAGACTTGGTTCCTTGGAGACCGTAAGGTACCTTCTCTGAGTATTCTAGAGCCTGGTTCATGAGGGGGAAAGGAAGGTTAAATTTCCAAAGTCAAGTCTGTTCTCTGTGTTGCTGAAAGTGGATACTCAAAATAAATACCTGTATAAATAAGTAAATAAATGTATAAATAAATAAATTCCTGTATAACCATTTGCTGCAAGACTATGGCAACCAAGTGTGATTTGCATAAAGAAAAGAACTTGGCAAATTCTTTCTCCAAAAACCAACGATAAAATTGAACAAAACTGTCACAAACAACCATTTCAAGACTTGGGAAATCAACCAAAGCCCAAGGACAGATTGAGAAGTATTTATTCAAGAAAAATAAAAGCAATGGCAACCTATAGTCTTCTCTAGCAACCCGGCCGCGTGGTGGTCCCTACAGTACATCATTAATGGCAGAGAAAGCTATGAAAGCCAGTGGCTTTGCTGCCAGAGGAGGCTCACTAGATTTGGAGCAGAAAGTGGAAAAACTCCACAATCAGGCACAGTCATAAAGAGTACCAGGAAAGGCCAATTACGCATGTGACCTGAGTTTGTAGCCCTGGCTGAGGAAAGCAATGGAATTAACTAGCCATATATTTCAAAAGAAAATCTAAATAATGACAAAGACAAAGGGAGTCACGATCAGCACCTACATACCCCTACAGTCTAGACAATGGTTCCCATATGGAAGGCTGTGGGTATGTATAGAAAAGGCCAGAGACCACCCTACCCAGTTATTTATCTCTTTCTGATCATGACACCTCGTGCACATGCAGGAGAAACACAAGGGGAATCAGTGGAAAGTTACAGCCTGAGATTTATGTATAGGGTGACCAGACATCCTGCTTTTGGCGGGACAGTTCCGCTTTTGAACAATTTGTCTCGTCTTCCGCGGTGTTTTTAAAAAGTTCTGATTTTTGGAAAGAATGCACGAAGGGGCAAGAGAACAGGAAGGGGATATACGGTTTTTGGCTGCCATGTGGCTATTTCTCCAGAATATGAGTTTTATATTATTTTTGTTAATTTTATAATGTTAAACTGTAATAATAACAAATAATTCTTGAGAAGTGATTATGGAGAACTGCTTATCAAAGTTTGCATTATTGTCAGGCCCTGCCCTGCCCCATCCCCTGCCCTGCCCCGCCCTGCCCTGCTCCCCGGACATGTTGTCCCACTTTACAAATGTTAAAATCTGGTCACCCTATTTGTGTACCTTCTCCAGCTCATATTCAGATCTACATCTGGATTCCAGACAGAGGGTGGAAGGCTCAGTGGCTCCAGTGTTTGAAGAAAACTTCTATTCAATCATCCGCTGAGTTTTAACAATACAGGAGTGACCACAAGGACCGGCTTTTATAATTTAAAAAGAATGAGAAAGTTTTCAAAGAAATTAAGGAAACCATGTACAAAAAATCTTTTTCATAGCTTTTTTGAGCTATACCTCACATACTATATAATTCACCCATTTAAAATATACAATTCACATCCAGCTCTTACCTGTAATCCCACCACTTTGGGAGGCTAAGGGAGAGGACCCCTGGGTCCAAGAGTTTAGGAAGAGCCTGGATAACATAGAGAGATCCCTTCTCTACCAAAACATGTTTGAACATTAGCCAAGCACAGCAGTATGCATCTGTAGTCCTAGCTACACAGGAGGCTGAGAAGGGAGGATCCTTTGCACCCCCAGAGGATCACTTAAGCCCAGAAGCTGAAGGTTACAGTGAATTATGACATCATTGCACTCTGGTCTGAGTAACAGAGTGAGACACTATCTCTAAAAGATAAAATAATAAAATAAAATGTACAACTCATTTTTTTAGTATTTTCATAACTATGTATAACTATCACCACAGTAGTCAATTTTGAAATTTTCTCATCACCTCAAAGAGAAATGCTATATCCTTTAGGTATCACCTTCAATACCCTACACCACCCAACAGTACTATGTTGTTTTTAATCTATGTTATTGCTATATAAATTTGGCTATTCTGGAAATTTTATATAAAGGAAATAATATAACACCTGGGGTTTTTGCAACTGGCGTCTTTCATTTAGAGTAATGTTTTTAAGATTCATCCATGTTGGATGGCGCCTGTGGTTCAGTGGGTAGGGCACTGGCCCCATATACCAAGAGTAGTGGGTTCAGACCCGGCTCTGGCCAAACTGCAACAAAAAAATAGCCGGGTGCTGTGGCGGGCATCTGTAGTTCCAGCTACTTGGGAGGCTGAGGCAAGAGAATTGCATAAGACTAGGAGTAGGAAGTTGCTGTGAGCTGTGACGCCACCATGCTCTACTGAAGGCAATCAAGTGAGACTCTGTCTCAAAAAAAAAAAAAAAGATTCATCTATGTTTACCTTAGGAGAAATCACGCATAGTGTACCACGTATTTCTTCATTCCTATCATGGTTGAACAACATTCCATTATATGGACACACCACTTATTATATTTAAGTATTCATCAGTTGATAAGCATATGGGTTGTGTCTGTCTTTTGGATGTTATGAATAATAGTGTAATAAACATTCATGGATAAGGTTTTTTGTGTATTTATATGTGTGTGTGTGTGCGTGTGTGTGTTAATATTTCCCTTGGGTATATACCTAGGAGTGTGATTGCTATAACTATGTTTAACTATTTAAGGTACCCCTACATTATTTTCCAAAGTGGTTGTACAACTTTATATCCTTAGTAGTGGCATGTGAGGATTTTGATTTCTCCATAGCATCATCAAAACTTATTATCATCTGAATTTTTTATTCTAGACATCCTAATGTGTGTAAAGTAGTATCTGGTTGTGGTTTTGATTTGCATTTCCGTGAAAGCTATAATGTCCAATATCTTTTCATGTGCAAATTGTCCATTTGTATATTTTCCTTGGTAGGTTCTTTGCCTATTTTTCAGTGGGTTATTCATTATTAATCAGTAGTATGAGTTACTTGTACAATCTAGAATGAATAATTTATTAGATGTGTGATTTGCAATTAGTTTCTTCCTTCCTGTGGGTTTCTCCACTCACATTCTTGATAGTCTTTAAACACAATAGACTATCAAATTGAATACTTATGAAGTTTAATTTTTCTATTTTTTTCTTTTGTTTTTCATACTTTTCACATCTGAGAATTCATTGCCAAAGCCTTAGTCATGAAAATGTATCCCTAAGTTTTCCTCTCAGAGTTGTATAGTTTTAACTAAGACATTCAGGTCTTTGGTTCATTTTGAGTTAATTTTTGTATACAGTGGAATGTAAGGGGTCAAATTCATTTATTGAATTTTTGAATTCCAATTTTATTGAATCCAAATTTATTGAATTTCAATTGTCTAAGAACCACATTTTGAAAATACTATTAAATGGGCTTAGCATCTCTGTTGAACAACAATTGACCATAGATACAGGGTTTTATTTCTGGATTCTCGATTCTATTCTATTACACAATTCTATATCCTAAGGCCAGTACCAAAAGGTCTTCATTATTTTTGCTATACAATGAGTTTCAAATTTGGGGAGTGTGAGTGCTCCAATTTTGTTACCTTTTGCCAAAATTGTTTTGGCTATTTTGAGTCCCTGGCAATTCCATATAAATGTTATAAATCATCTGGACAATATCTACAAAGAAGTCAACTGGGATACTAATAAGGGTTTCATTGAATCAGTAGTTCAATTTGTGGAGTATTGTCATTCTAAGAATTTTCCCTTTTTGAGTTCATAAGCATGGGATTTTTTTTTTTATTATTTTGACCATCTTAAATTTTCTTCAATAATGTTTATAGCTGTTACGAATATACTTTTTGTACTTCTGTTGTTAAATGTATTTCTATTTTAATTGTTGATGTTTTTGGAAATGAAATTGGAATTTTTTTTTAATTTTATTTTTGGAATGTTCTTACAAGTATATAGAAATACTATAAATATTTGTATATTGTTCTTGTATACTTAAAACTTGCTAAACTATTAATTCTAATTTTTTCATAATATTACAGGAGTACACACAATTTGATTACATAATTTGCTTTTGTACATTTTAAGTCAAAGTATTAAGTGAAACCTTTACCTAGAATCTGTGCATTGCATCAGTTAGGTATGAATTTATCCAATCCTTTCTCCCCCTTCCCAATAACTAGATTTCTGTTGAGATTTACTTCCACCTGTGCATATTAGAATTGACCAACTAGTTCCAATTTAGTACATGTGGTATTTGTTCATCCATTCTTATTATACTTCACTTAGAAGGATAGTCTCCAGTTCAGGATGGAGAGATTGTTATAAAAGATACTAGATCACTTCTTATGGCTGAGTAGTACTCCATTGCATGCATATATCTCATTTTAGTAATCCGTTCTTGTATTGACAGGCACTTGGGTTGTATCCACATCTTTGCAATTGTGAATTGTGCTGCTATAAACATTCAAGTACAAATATCTTTTTGATAAAATGTCTTTTTCTCCTTTGAGTAAATACCTAATAGTGAGATTCCTAGATTAAATGGTAAGTCTACTTTTAGGTCTTTGAAGTATCTCCATATTACTTCCCTAAAATGTTGTATTAGTTTGCAGTCTCACCAGCAGTGTGTAAGTGTTCCTTTCTCTCTGCATCCATGCCAGAATCTGTTGTTTGGGGAATTTTTGATAAGACCCATTATTGTGGGAGTTATTCCCCAATGATTAGAAATGTTGAGCATTTTTTTATGTGTTATTTTTATGTCTTTTGTCCACTTTTAATAGGATTGCTTGTTTTGGGGGGGTTTTTTGTTTTGTTTTGTTTTGTTTTTTTTCTTGCTGATTTGCTGGAGTTCTTTCTAGAATCTGGCTATCAGCCCTTTATCAGATGGATAGCATACAAACATTTTCTCCCAATCTGTAGGTTGTCTATTTATTTTATTGACTGTGTCCTTAACTGTGCAGAAACTTTTTTAATTTAATCAAATCCCTTGTTTATTTTTGTTGTTGCTGTGATTGCTTTTTTCATAAATTCTTTTCCTAGGCTGATATCTATAAGAATTTTCCCAAAATGTTCTTCTAGAATTCTTATCATTTCATGACTTAAGATTTAAGTCTTTTATCCATCAAGAATTAATTTTTGTGAGTGGTGAGAAATGCAGATCCTGTTTCAGTCTTTTACATGTGGCTATCCAGTTTTCCCAGCACCATGTATTGAATAGGGATTTCCTTAGTGTAGGTTTTTGCCTGCTTTATCAACGATGAGATGGGAATATGAGGATGGTTTCATCTTTGGGTTCTGTGTTGTGATTGATAGGTCTATATCCATTTTTGTGCCAGTATCATGTGGTTTTGGTTACTATAGTTTTTGAATATAGCTTGAAGTCTGGTAAAGTGTTGCCTCCCAACTTTGTGCTTATGTAAGGTCACATTGACTATTCAGGGCCTTTTCTAGTTTCATACAAAACATAGAACTATTTCTCTGGATCTGCAAAAACTGATGTTGGTATTTTAATGGGGACTCCATTGAACCTATAAATTGCTTTGGTAGTATAGCCATTTTAATGTTGATCCTGCTGATCCATGAACATGATATGTTTTTCCATCTGTTTACATTTTTCTGTGATTTATTTCCTCCATGTTTCATATTTCTCTCTATAGAGCTCTTTCACCTCCTTAGTTAAATATAATCTTAGGTATTTTATATTTTTTGTTGCTACTGTGAGAAGTATTATAGCTTTGATTTGATTCTTAGCTTGACTGTTGTTGGTATACATGAAGGCTACTGATTTGTGTACTTTGACTTTGTAACCTTGGGACTTTGCTGAATTTATTTACCAATTCCAGGAGTCTCTTAGTTTAATCTTTGGGGTTCTAAATATAAGATTGTATCATCAGGAAAGAGCTATTTAACCTATTCTTTCCCATTTGGATACTCTTGCCTGATTGCTCTGGCTAGGACTTATAACACTATACTAAATAAAAATGATAAAAACGGGAGACCTTGTCTGGTTTCAATTTTTTCCTATTCATTGTGATGTTGGCTATAAGTATGTCATATGTAGCCTTTATAATTTTGATGTATATACCATCTATATCAATTTTGGTAAGTATTCTCATCATAAAAGTCTGCTGAATTTTTTCAAACATTTTTTGCATCGACTGAAAGGATCACATAATCTTTGTTTTTACATCCATTTATGAGGTGAATTACATTTATAGATTTGTGTAAGTTGAACCATCCTTGAATCTCTGGGATGAAGCCCACTTGGTCATAACTAATTATGTTTTTGCAACTGAATTTGGTTGACTGAGATTTTATCAAAAATTTTTCATCTATTTTCACAAGGGATATTGGTGTATCATTTTCTTTTTGTGTTGTTGTATCCTTTCCTGGTTTTAGTGCTAAGGAGATATTGGCTTCATAGAATGAGATGGAGAGGATTCACGCCTTCTCAATGTTGTGGAATAATTTCTGCAGTGTAGTACAAATTTTTCTTTGTAGGTTTGATAACATTTGAATGTGAAACCACCTGGCTGGGACTTTTTTGTTGGGAGGTTTTTAATTGCTGCTTCAGTTTTGGTTCTTAATATTGGTCTGCTCAGGAGTTCTGTTTTTTCCTGATTGAGCTTGGGGAACTTGTATGTTTCAAAAAAATTGCCAATTTCCTCCACATTTTTAAGTTTATGAACATAGAGATTTTTATAGTAGTCAGAGATGATATTTTATGTTTCTGTGATATTAGTTGTGATTTCTCATTTTTTACTTTTAATTGAACTTATTAGAGTCCTTTCTTTTCTGTTTCTAGTTAACCTAGCAAAAGACTTGTCAATTTTATCTATCTTTTCAGAGTCAACTTTTTGCTTCATTAATCTTCAGTATAGTTCTTTCATTCTCAATTTCATTTAGTTCTGCTCTGGTCTGATTACTTCTATTTTCTGGTGTGTTTGGGATTGGTTTATTCTGCCTTTTCCAGTTACTTGAAATGATTCATTAGGATGTTGATTTGTAATTTGTTATTTTTGTCTTTTGGATGTGGGTACTTGAGGCTATGAGATTTCCTCTCAAGATTGCTTTTGCTGGATTCCACAGATTTTGACAACTTGTGTCCCCATTTTAATTTAGTCTAATAGTTTTTTAATAATTTTTTTAAGATTTTCTATATATGAGGTGAGATTATCTGCAAATAAAAAGAAGTTTACTTTTTCCCTTTTGATTTGAATGCCTTATTTATTTTTCTTGCCTAATCGCCCTAACTAGACCCTGATTATAATGTTGTACAGAAATGATGAAAGCAAGCATCTTTGTCTTATATCTGGTCTTAGAGGAAATAATCAAGTTTTTCATTTAAGTATAATGGTAGCTGTGGGGTATTTTGCAGATATTTTTAAAGAGGTTAAAAAAGTTATTTTCTATTCCCAGTTCATTGAGTATTTTCTATTATGCACAAGTGATGGATTTAGTCAAATAGATTGAAATAAAAGGATGGGTAAACTTACACTACACAAATTATAACCATGAAAAATTTGGATGGCTATCGGATAACTTCCAACATAAATAAATAAATAAATAAATAAATAAAATACACACACACACACACACATATATATATATATATGTAGAGAGAGAGATTACATATAAACAGAAACAAAGAAGAACATATTATAGTAGTAAAGTATTATTTCATTAGGGAAATATAATAGTATGATTACATACACACCTAACAATGGGATCCCAAAATACATGAAACAGAAGCAGGCTTAATTGAAAAGAAAAATATGTAACCCACCAATAATAGTTGAAGACGTTAATATTTGAGCTTCAATAATTTGTAGAACAACACAGAAAATAAACAAGAATAAAGGAGTTTTGAAGAACACTATCAATAACCTTGACTTCACTGACATCTATAGAACACTGCACAGCAAGAACGAAACAAACATGTTTTTCAAGTGAACATAAAACTTTCTCTAGAATAAACCATATGCTGGTCTATAATGCAAGTTTCAATGCATTAAAATGTTTGAGCTATTTCAAATTATATTCTCTAACCATAACAAAATTAAATTATAAAAAAGTAATAGAAAAAAATTAGGAAATTTCCAACTATGGGTAAATTAATATAATTCTAAATAACCAATGAGTCAAATAATAAATCACAAGTTAGACAATATTTCTGAATTAAATTAAAATAAAAACACAACAGAAAAAAATTGGTAGGCCCCAAACAAAGTGGCATTTAGTCAAAAGTCTATAGCTTTACAGCTATCTTTAAAAAGTAGAAAAATTGCAAGTCAATAACCTAAAATTCCCCCTTAAGAAACTACAAAAAGAAGAACAAAGTAAAGTCAAAGCAAGCAGAAAAAGGAAGCAATATAAATTAGAGACTAAGTAAATTAAATGGACACACATACAAGAAAACAGCAGAGAAAATCGATAAAGCCAATTTTCTTTGAAAAGATGAACAAAATTAAATTTTAGATAGACTTTCAAGGAAAAAAAGTCACAAATTATTAATATCAGGAATGAATTTAGACTTTATGTTACCTCATACATAAATACAGCTCAACATAAGCCAAACACTTAAATGTAAGAGCTAAAACTAAAAAACTATCATAAGAAAACATCATGGAAAATCACTGAGAACTTATATTGGGCAAAGTGCTTTTAGGTATGACACCAAAGCATGGTCCATAAAAGAAAATATTATTAAATAATTTCATCAAAATCAAAAACTTTTGCACTGCAAAGTAAATCATTAAAAAATGGAAGGCAAACCAAGGACTGGAAAAACATATTTGCTAATTACATATCCAATAAAAAATACTTGTATCCAGAGTATATAAAAAATTCTGACAATTAAATATTTAGAAGATACACAATTTAATAAACTAAGATGGGAGAAGATTGGAATAGACATTTCACCAAGAAGATATCCTGCTACCTAATAAGTAATGGACAAATGGCCAACATTACTGGTTATTTAAAAACTGAAAATTAAAGTAAAACGAGATACTACTTCATGTCCGGTAGAATGGGTATAATCACAAGATGTACTTTAACAGATGATAATGAGGATGAGGAGAAATCGAGACCTTCATGCTTTGTGGTGATGTCACATGTTACAGTACTTGGAAAAGAGTTTGGCAGTACAGCAGACAGACGCTGAAATGATGTCCCTGATGATTCCCACCACCTAGTATTTACTCCTTTGGTAATCATCTCTCCTTGAGTATAGGTATAGCATGTGGTTTACTTTTAACCAATAGAATATGGAAATGAAATATTCGCCCCATAATTAAATTCAGATTTTAAAAGATTATAACTTTTATCTTGTTAGCAGATTCTCTCTGTTGCTGATTTTGATGAAGTAAGCTGCTATGTTGTGAGATCTCCTACAGAAAGGTGTACATGGCAAGAAAGTGAGGGCAGCTCTGGCCAACTGACAGCAAGAAATTGAAGCCATCCATCCAACAATCCATAAGGAATTAAATTCTGCCCCAAACCACATAAGCTTGGTGCAAATTCTTCCCCTGCTGAGACTGAGATAAGACCACACCCCAATCAACACCTTGATTGCAGCCCCGTGAGAGACCCTGAGACAGAAGGCACACGCTCGGACTCCTGGTCCACAAAAAGCATGAGATAGTAGATATGTGTTGTCTCAACCTGTAATGTTTTAAGTGAGTAGTTCCATGGCAACAGAGGTGTTCCTCCTCTTAGCTGCTCAAAGGAACCAAAGGGTTAAAAAGCTAAACATAAACTTGTCTTACAAGCTAGTGATTCCAAGCCTAGGCTATATACCCAAGAAAAATGGAAGCATTAAGTCCATAGAAATACTCATACACAAATGTTCATAGCAGCATTATTTTTAATAGCCCAAAGCTGGAAATAATCCAGCTATTCATCGATGGGTGAATGGATAAACAAAATGTGGTGTGTCCATTCTAAATGGTACTACTCAGCAATTTTAAGACACATGGCACTGCAATATAAAGGTACCTCAAAAACATTCTCCTAGAGGAAGGTAGCTCTATGCAAAAACTATATGTGATATTGCTTCCTTTGTATAAAATATCCAGACAAAGTCAACCTTTAGAAGCAGAAAGATCAGAGGTTGCCTGGGCCTGGGGTGGGAGTGGACAGAAGGAATCTTTGGGATGATGAAAATGTTCCCAAACTGAAGTGTAGTGATGGCTACCCAACCCTGTAAAGTACTAAAATTCACTGAATTCACACTGACAGTGGGCGAAACGTAGGGAGATAAATAAGATCCTGGTAGATAGCTGACCTCAGGAAGTATTATTTTCTCTCTGTAGTCATTTTGTTCCTGGACTACAACCCCAAATGAAACCCACAGAGAACCTTTATCATTCCATTAAGAACCACCCAGCCAAAACTGATTGAACCCAGCCTTTGTTCCTTTGAACAGCTAAGAGGAGGAACATCCAGGTGTTCTGGCTGTACACCTTGATGGAAAAAGGAAATTCCCCAACTGAACAGTGAAGGAAAGGTACGATTTATAGAGCCAGGAAGGAAGAGCGTTGCAAAGAACAACAATAAAAAGATAGGAGCAGGAAAGAAAAACATAGAATGAGGAAGATAAAGTAGTTTAGTTTGTTTCAGCCAAACACTGCAGGAGAGGAAAATCTAAAGGTGAAAAAGTAAGTTTTTTTTTTAATTTTCATTATTATTTTTTGGAGACAGAGTCTCATTCTGTGGCCCAGGCTAGAGTGTCATGGCCTCACCCTAGTTCAAAGCAACCTCAAACTCCTGGGCTCAAGAGATCTTTTTGCCTCAGTGAGTAGCTGGGACTTCAAGCACCCACCACAATGCCCAGCTAGTTTTTTCAATTTTAGTATAGCCAGGGTCTCCCCCTTGCTGAGGCTGGTCTCAAACTCCTGATCTCCATCAATCTTTTCACCTTGGCCTGCCAACAGTGCTAGATTACAGGTGCCTCCACACCCAGCCAGAAAAGGAGAATTCTTAAGATAGTTTACCCTTTCTAGCTAGAATCTCTATAATTATCATTATTATTTTCTTCATCATTAGCAATATTTACTAAGAAACTTGCTGGACACAATGTTAAATCATAGGGTAGAATGTATAACATATATGTGTTCAGGTATAAACATTAAAAATGGTAAAATCGTTAAAGGAAGAACTCTTTTGGAAAATATCTATCCTGTTACATTTTTCCCTCTTTCTCCTTATATAAGCAGGGAACAAAATAATGAAAAAGAAATCTAAGCTAATTTGTCTTCCCTCTGTAAGACTTTAACCCAGCAACCAGAGGAGCAGAGAAAGAGCTTCACAGTGACCCTGACAACTCATTTTCTTCTAAACCCTAAATGGAAATAGATGCATACTCTAAGGTCAGAGATTCCAGTTCTAATTAGTGACTTTGCTGACCTGTGTTTCTAAAGTGCTTTCTCAGAAGCACTGCTAATGGCCAATAAAATATATGCATCCCCTCCAGGCAATGGAACAGGGGAAACCTAGTAACAAAGCAACATAAGGGCATTCCAACCATACTTTTCAAAAGTCATGGTGAAAAAGGTTATTGTTCAATATTCTAAAAGGTAGTCTCACTGTGCTCTTGTCTTTTTACGCTGTGTCGAAGGCACAAGGATAATGAGCACATTTCCTTCCAGCCACAATTATGATGCTGAAATAAAGGCTGTGCTTACAGTAAACCTGGCCTTGTATTCTGATGTCACGGAAATCAGGGCAAGTGCTCTGTTCTGGCCATTGTTTCAATATTTTCCCTTATTAGTTTATGCATAAAATATATGTTTTTAGGAGTCCAGAAATTATTTCAGGAATTTATTTGGAAAGCTTAGCAATTTCAAAGCAGACAGCAGTCACCCATCTATAAGGAAAGCTATGCTTTGACTATTAAACAGAAATCCAGGGAAGCAGATAGGAATCAGAACTGCCAGAAACACACAACTCAAAATGAGGAAAGCCAAAAAGAGATACAAGGAAAGTAATTATTGCTCTAAGAAAAGTGTTCAAGAATTTGAAACAGACTCAGAATTTTTCACCTTAATTGATTTCTACACAAATATACATATACTTTATCTGTTTATATGAGTTCACATTCTTTTCTGTTTTGGTTAAAACTTCATCTCATTCCTTGGTTAACTTCTATAGATACAGTACAAAATTTTGTTCTGTGTTAGAATGTCACAGAGTGACTAACTCGAACCTAAAATAGAGAACAATGTGAAAGCCTGTGAGTGTGACATTCAACTTGAGGGCCACGTGGAAAGTGATAATATCAAGCAGAGAGTGGTGCTAAATTGCCCATAAACTGCTGGCATGAGATCACCCAAGCTTGGTTCTATAAGGAATTCCTCCCCACAACCTTTTCTCTCCTGCTCATCCTCACTTATTTAATTCAGCTCTGCAAATTAAAATTTGTTGAGGTATTTGTAAAGAGACACATCCTTCACCTTAAACAATTCCTCCAGGTGGAAAGTGCCAGGAGATGGGTAACTTCTGGATCTTTGGTATTTCTATTTGTCTTTGAATGGACAATGCTTCCACTCTTATTTTATAGGTGAGAAAATTGGGGAGAAAATGTGGTAGAGAGATTCTGAATAATGTACCAAATAGAACTATAATTCTATTAGTATATACATAATCAGAAATATAGTGGAATCTCTTAAGTTGACCACCCAAGGGGCTGTAACAAACTGGTCAACAGACATAGTTGGTCAACGTAGGAAGGAGGCCTCCTGTACACTGAGTACATGTCTGGTCTCTGAAAATTAGGTCTACTTAAGGAGGAAGTGGATGTGGGGAGGTGATCCACTATGGAGATTCTACTGTATATTCTTCTAAACAATAAAATAGTAGCAATGATGATAGTAAGTTAGTAAATGATTTGAACTGAAAGGAAAATGTCATAATTTCCTGTTCCAATGGTAAGTGCTGACAAAAATTCTCTCCTTGCATAAACTCATCAGTCTCTTCTGAACTCTCTTTTCAATGAGGCCCTGACTTTTGGGCTTCTGTGTTCATTTCTCCATTGTCCAACTGTCCAATTTTACCAAGAACCCTGCTTAGTTAATTTAACCAAAATCCCCTGCTCTTGATATCTGATGATGTGATACCTGACTAGATTCTCCATCTTCCACCATCCCACAGGGGATCCCCTGGACTGCCATCAGTAAGAATCCTGGGGTCAGGTTAGCTAAAATCACCTATTACCTCTGATGCCTGATTACCTCTTAGTAATCTTTTATTCACCCTCCACCGCTGTGCCCCTTAGCTATAAATTTCAACTTTTTCTTATTGTATTCAGCGTTGAACCCAATTTCTCTCCCCTGTGGCCAAACCCCATTGTAGTGATCTCTACACCGACTGTGATAGTCCTGAATAAAGTTTGCCTTACCATTTTTTTTGCCCCAGGGTAACAGAGAGATTTTTATATAGGAAGAACAAAGAGAAAGTTTGGAGCACTCTTCCAAAGAGATGGAAGTGGGTCCCTCTCATGAAGGAGCAGAGGTGAGAGAGACCTTGTCTTATCATTTTTTATAAAGTGAAAGAATAATTGTTTTTCAGGAGGCCTGCAGGTGTCTGCTACGCACTCCATCCCAGCTTTATCGTCCTTCTCTGGCCTGTCAGATCAAGCTGCAGAGACCATGTTACTCCCTTTATGGCATTTCCAACATCCAGATGATTCCTGGACACAGAACAAAGCTCCTCTCCAGAGGTATGAGGGTGCCTGGCCACGGGCCACACCACAGGCTTTGCAGATTCTTCACGGGCCAGGACCCTTCAACTCAGAGCTGCTGGTGCCTTTGCTCCTCCCAGCCTCTTTGCCTAACTAGGGCACTTACTACTGCAAGGCCTGTTGGGGATGACCCTGCAGAGTTGCTGCAGTACAGGACAGAAGCTCCACCAGAACAAAGCCAAAAGGAGAACCCAGGGTGTGGCTTCATTTCCTATCAAGACCCCTCACACACAGGAAGGGATTTAAAAAAAAAAAAAGAATTGTTTTTTTAAAACACTTATGGTGCTATGAAGATAGCATCAGATTCATCACTGGACCCACACACCTCTCACCCAGGACCCTAAGTACACACCTCTGAAGACTTTGTCTTCACTTCTTACTGATAAATCAAGGATCCATTGGTGAGTTATGCTCCTGGACCACTGTTCTGAACAATCACCCATGGGAGCTGGTAAAGATAGATTTTGATTTTTAACATTCGGGGTATACTCCAGAAACCATGTTAATCTCAAAAAGAGACTGGCTTAGAGTGCTCAGTTTCCCTGTTTGTAAAATTTGTGTTAGGGACCCAGGCTTCTTTGTCTGAAAGGTACTTATTGGGCTGGAAGTCCTTCTTGGCCTCTGTCTCTAGTGTGGATTATTCCTTGACACCTGAGCTAGAAGTTCTGCTTCCTGGCTCCTTATATCAAGTGGAGATTCAGTTGCCAACTTCTGGGATGGGAATTTTTTTTCTCTCTCTTTGGGGGGCTTCTTTGTTCTCTCCATTTGATCCTGCTCCTCCCAGGAAAATGTCTCTGGATTTCCCTTATTGAACTTCTGCTGACTTTCTGTTCCTCCAACTTTCCCCCTCCTTTCTGTTGGCATGATTTTGCTGAGGATAATTTGGAACTTCACTGGTCTTTGGGAAATTTAAGATCTCCCGCAACTGGTTCCTCTAACACCTCTCCCTTTCCATTTCTTCTGCTCCTTTTTTTTCTTCTTACCACTTTCCATCTCCCCTACAGTTCCCTTAACTTGAGCCCCTCTCTCCTCTATTCCTCCGCACAGCCCTGCCTGGCCTGGCCTCTCCCTTCCCACGTCAGCCTCTTAATTTCCTATAGTTACTAAAACAGTTGGCCACTACCAGTAGTGGTGGCTCTCATAGGACTCGGGTTCCCCCAAAAGCAATAATCTGAGATGCAAAACAAAAATAATTGGTCATAGACTGAGTACTTTATCCTCTCAGATTGGCTTTAGAAAGGTCCAGAGGATGCTAGTTGTCGTCTCCTGAACCTAAAAGTTAGTTCACAACCTTCCTAAGAATATGTATCAGAATAAAGAAATTAAAGATATTTCCACAAATATTAGTTTGTTTGTTTGTTCATTTATTGATTTTAAGAAAGAGTTTCACTCTGTCACCCTGGGTAGCATGCTGTGGCATCATAGCTCACAGCAACCTGAACTCTCAGGCTTGAGAAATCTTCTTGCCTCAGCCTCCTGAGTAGCTGGGATGCAGGTGTGTACCACATGCTTGGCTAGTTTTTCTGTTTTGTTTTGCTTTTTTTTTTTTTAAGTAGAAACAGGGTCTCACTCTTGCTTAGGTTGGTCTCAAACTCATGGGCTCTAGGCGATCCACCCACCTCAGCCTCCTACAGTACTAGGATTACGGGCGTGAGCCATGATTCCTGGCTCATAAAAATAGTGCTTAAAAAAAAAAAAAGCTTTCATTTTTATTGAGTAGCAACCTCAATTTGTTCCACTTTTGTCAGAAACACAGTTTGGATAAGAGTATAAAGTGGAAAAGAACCAGTAACCAGAAGTAACCTTCTGTATTACTATGTTTTATTGACTTATGACTAAAATTTTAGAATGAAAGCTATAAAATCTCTTTTTCCATCTGTCTATATATTATGTTATATTTTTTGACATCTGAATGGTATTATGGAATTGATTGGAGTTCTAAAATTGGCTTAGAAATAAAAGAACATTTAGACAAATTAAGTATTCCTAGAACTGTCTGAAATACGAGAACACAATTGTTTTTCAAATTCACTTGGATAACTCTATGGAAAATAACACTAGTTAAATATTATTGGTTTAGTAAAAACAGCTTTGTGTTCTGTATTATCAGCAATAAATATAATGTGAATGTATACTTTTATTTTACTTGTGGGTACTAGTCAAATAAACTTAAAACTAGCTAGTAGGGAACTAACTTAAGATGATGAGCAGCTTTGGCACTGTAGTATGTCTACCTGAGAATAGTTTCCAAATCTTTTTAAAAGATAAAAGTTATAATAAATTCAATGATGGATATTCATTGAGTATAGATCATTGCCAAGATAGAGTACTAAAACCTTAATTGCTAAACATAGGTTTATTTATATTGGCTTTTTAATTTTTACATTGATACTGCAGATATTTGAGTTCATAAAGAAACGTTCTTTTTTTACACATTGAATTATCTTACTACAGTCTCTGTTTTGTTAGAATAATTTCCTGTGTTTTCTGCTAATCTTGATAATGTCATTGATTATTCAAGAGAACTGAGACTTCAGACTTTTATAAGAACTAAAAATTTTGCATCTTTGCCTTCTCAAAATCAAATACAAAATGAAATCTTATTCTTGAATTGACCTTGAGATTTCCCAGAAGCCCCCTGGAATATTTCAAAGGATTCATTCCTTTTTTGTAAAGAAAAATAACAAAACAGTTTTTTAAAAAAAAAAGACAAAACAGTTTGATATATTAAATTGCATGACAGTTTTATCAAATAACAAGAGATGCTTCAAACTTCCTTTGTATTTGTATGAGTACACGTTATTAATATAGATAATGCAGTTCTATCTCATCTTTCAAAATAAGGAGTGAAAAAGTTGAAATGCTGAATAGTAAGGAGGAAACCTGAAGCCAAGAAGGCTAGTGGCAGAAGCATGGTTTGAAAGGGTAACCTCAGGGTGGCACCTGTGGCTCAAGGAGTAGGGTGCCAGCCCCATATATGGGAGGTGGCATGTTCAAACCCAGCCCTGGCCAAAAAAATAAATAAATAAAAGGGTAACC
The DNA here is from genome assembly GCF_000181295.1 of Otolemur garnettii. Classification (NCBI taxonomy): domain Eukaryota; kingdom Metazoa; phylum Chordata; class Mammalia; order Primates; family Galagidae; genus Otolemur; species Otolemur garnettii. The sequence goes on from NW_003852400.1 coordinate 34,740,467, forward strand.
TCAGAGCCAGGTGCACTGGTGCATACCTATAGTCCCAGCTACTCAAGAAGCTGAGGCAGGAGGATTGCTTGAGTCCAGGAGTTCAAGTCCAGCCTGAGCAACATAGCAAGAACCCTGTTTCTAATAAAATTAATTACTTTTTAAAAGGAGTCACCCCAAGGCTAGAAGCTCAAGAAAAGGAAGCTCTGCTGCAGCTGAAATTCTCTTCTCACAGAGGAATTGACAGATATTCCAATCTGCTGCATATTCCAGAAAGGCCATGTACAAGAGGAAGTACTCAGCTGCCAAATCCAGGAGAAATTTCTTGCCCTTGTCACAAAACCAGTTGGTAGTGACAAAAATAGTGAAGCCTGGAAGGGAAACTTTGCAAAATGCCCAAATATTACCCTACTAAGGCTGTACCTCAAAAGCTGATGAGCCACACAGCAAGGAAGCCCTTCCCTCAGTATGTAAGAGAACTGTGCCCACGAGCATCCTTCCTGGGACCATTCTGATCATCTTCACTGGCACCACAGAGGAAAGAGGGCAGCTTCCTAAAGCAGCAAACCAGGGGCTTGCTACTTGTGACTGGACCTCGGTCCTCAATCCGGCTCCTCTGTATAGAACACACCAGAAATTTGTCATTATCACCTCCACAACAATTGATATCAGCAATGTGAAAATCCTAAACCCCCCCCACTGATGCTTACCTCAAGAAGAAGCAGCTGCTGAAGCCCAGGCAACAGGAAAGTGAGATCTTGGACGCAGAGAATGAGAAATGCAAGATTACAGAGCAGAGCAAGGTTAATAGAAAGCTGTGGTCTGACAAATCATTATCAATAATCCAAGCTACTCCTCACCTCCAGGGTGACCAGTGATCTGTGTTTGCTTGCCCTAGGGAAGGAAGTTTATCCTCTCAAATTGTTCTAAATTTCTTACCAATAACCTAATTAAAATAACTGAACAAAATTTTAAATAATGACATGTTATACGAAGTCCATAGAAATGTGTCACTACCGTCACCATCCATGGTATGTCCTGACAGAACTCTACCTGGGTCATTATGAAAGTTTTGAGATACACAAAAATCAAGAAACATAAAATCTGTGCAGATGGAAATGAATGAATCCAGGCACTGACAACTGTGTTTCTTGGGAGTGAAATAATGAACTATAACTGTGAAAAGTTTGGGGTGGCGCCTATGGCTCAAAGGAGTAGGGTGCTGGCCCCACATACTGGAGGTGATGGGTTCAAACCCAGCCCCAGCCAAAAACTGCAAAAAAACCCCAAATAAACAGACAAAAAAACTTTGTAGTGACCTATGTATATGGATTTTCTAATAATTAGATATGTTTTTAAAAAGTATCAGTCAAAAGTCCAATTATTTTTGTTGTGTGCCAAAGAAATGACCAAATTTTTTTTCAAATAATCTCTCATCAGACCTCTAAACAAGATCATTTTTATGAGTATTTTTATTGTTTTGGTTTTTGGTCATTTACAAGTAACTTTTGTTTTACTTTGATGCTTTCCTGAAAGTGCTTGCAAACAAAAACGAAACATATATTTTTTCTCCCTTTTTAATCCCTCCAAAATTTGGAAACTCTTACTCAATATTATTTCACAGCAATATAGTTATTTGCATAACTTCTATAAAAATATGTTCTTGCAACATGGCATAATTGGAAACCTTGGTTAGTTACCAAGGTTTTGACTGGAATGTCACATCGGAGAAAGATGAATAGACTCAGACATGACCAGATAGGAACCGAGGTTGACTTTAGGGAGCCAGCGCTTACACAGCCCTCATGGAAAAACTAGTCGACTTCCTGGCTTACAGAGTTCCCAGCCTTATAGATAGTTAGAAAGTTCACTATCTAATAGAACCTCGGGATAACTTGAGAACCTTGAGATAGAAGGAATTCACCCAAGTCTATAGCTCCTGCAGGTAAAGTTTGGGGAAGAGTTCCTGGCTTAGCTTCCTAGCCTTGAAAGCTTTCTGTAAGTCTTAATTGCTTTCATGAGAGTCCTTATCAAAAGTTCCAGCAAAGCAAATTTAAAAAGATCTATGCGATCAATTACAGTTCTTGCTGCACTCATAAAAATAATCAGGCCAAACTTGATGAGAGTGGACTTATTTTGTAAACAAGAATAATCTTACTTTCATTATCTTTGACAGAAATGGGTGTGATTGTAGAGAGAAATTTTATGTTTCCATGGAAAGCTATGGCACATCCTGTGGGTATTAGGTTATACTCTTGTTCATATAAAACAGCCTATAAGCTGTTTTTCACTTCTCAGTAAACTCCATTTTACTTTCCACTTTATTATCTACCTAAAACCTAGATTGGATCCAGGACTGTTTTAGTTTCCTCCAACAGCTGGCTACAACGCTCTAAACAATATTTCATATTTTTCTCTTACCTTCCTAGCTTGGAATCACTGAGAACAAAAACTGTCCATTTCCGGAAGCCCTGTAAACCGAAACTGGATGACTTGACATGAACTTTAAAGAAGTCATCACAATAGATCAGGTATAGGCAGCCTTTGCGTCTGCCACACTGTCGGTCACTCAGAAAGTTAACTGAAACTACTGATGCCATTACCAAGGACGCTCAAACTGCAACCCAGGAAATTCCTTGGATTGCCACTGCCATCCTCACTCCACCATCTAAAAGTGCTTTGAGCTCGAATCTAGAAACCTACTTGACTCAGAAGCTAGGTTTCCAATCACTAATCTTGTTTTTGTTTTATTTTTACAGAAATCCCCCTCAATAAATACCTGGCTACTAACCACATCATCAGCCAGATATCCTCAACTACCAAATCCCAGCAGGTAGTTCAACTGATTGTAAGTGAATAAAAAGTGGCCAAAGGAGAAAGGAACTGATACTCCTCGGAGGACATCGCCTCTTTATTTGAACAAGGAGAGGGTTGAAAAAGACTTTCTCCTTAACTGAACTCTAATAAGCCTCCTCTGTACCTTCTTCTCAACTAAGGCTTGACTTTTGGGCCTCCACGTTCATCTCTGCATTATTCAGCTTAGCAAGAATCCTGCTAAATCACTTTAAGCAGAAGTTCCCAACCTCTATATCTGATCGGCCTGATAGCTGCTTGGAGTTTTCATCTCTCCTCATCCCTTAGGCATAGGTGATGTCTGAGCCCCCGGCCTGCCTCCAGCAAGAGTTCTGGGTCCCCTGTCACCCATGATGTTTCCTCTTAGTAATTTTCAATCCACAGCCTCCCCTCCTCAGCTTCTTGGCTATACATTTCCACTTTTCATTGTTGTGTTTGGAGTTGAGCTGATCCCTCTTGCCAGCTGCAAAACCCCATTACAGTGGTCCCTACATCTATGATGATGGTCGGGAATAAAGTCCTCCTTGCTGTTTTTTAACAAGTAAATAATATTTTCTTTAACAGTCCCCACTTAGGGCTGACATGGACTAAATTTGTACTACACACACAAGTTGAGAATACACTCTCCCCAGGTAACATGCTGGTGGGAAAGGAAATGGGGGCAATCTTAATAAAATCAGCTGCTGCTCCCTCCTATCCTCTTGCCTTTCAGAGAGCCAAGGGACTCTCTGTGAAGAGACAAGCTTTATGCTTGATTTTTATTAGCAGAGATGAGAACACTTTATTTACTTCCTGCAAGAACTGAACTTCCAGTGACGAACATTTAATCTGATGTGGAGCTGTGCAAAGGCAATTTATCTGTTTGTTTATTTTCTTGAGTTTCCAAAAATGTGCCCTTCATTAAAACAGCCTCAGGGTACCAAACCATCAAACCACATTAGTAAAATACAAGAAAAACAACAAGCTGTGATGATTAAAATATATGAACTTTCTAAAGCCTATTTTAATTCTATCTTACTTCATCCATCATTTAGGATACTTAGAAGTTTTAAAGTATAGATGGATATTGGCTAAGAGAGCATAGAATTCAGGCAGTGGGGAAGGGTCTCATTTAAGGAAATTATATGATAGTAGCATCACATAAAGGGAACATCAATGACTGATAGCACAGCAAAATTGTCCTATGGATTCCCTGTAAGGGCCAGCACTCACTGGGGCATATCAACTAGAATGCCCTGAGTCATAATCTTTGCCCTATGCTGGGACAGAACCCCAGACTTCCAGACTTGTCTGAGTTCCTAAAAGGCTGGGCTCAGGAAGCATCTCTGACAGGCAGGATCTCACTAACATTTTTATTCTTTCATTTATTCAGCAAGAATTGACTGACATCTATTATTAGCTCAAAGTTTTGAGGGGTACACAGATAAATTAGATACAATTCTTACCCTCAAGGAGTACCTGGGCTATGACTCTTTGTGGTAGAGTGTTTATCCATCTCTACATACTCCTTTCCCCCATAGCTTTCCAGAGTATTTCATACTTTAATTGGAATTTGTTTATGTTGCTAGCAATAAAACCATCATTTCTATCCCACGACCCCAATAATTATCTTGAATGGTGGACCTCCCCATCAGCTCAGTATAAATGCATTACATGTAGGTTAATGTCTGTGTTTGGGAGAAAGGAAAGGTATGTAACATATAGACAGGAATTCCTTACACCCAGAAAACCCAAGTGGTAACAGCAGAAAACAATATGTAAAAGGCCTGCGTGTACAGTTTGGGCTGGTGCACATACTGGTGTGGGCTTATTCTATCACTAAGAATGATAAGCAAACAGTTTATAACAATTATAAGAATAAAACATTAAAACACACCGTAGTGATTTTAGTAAATACTTGTTTGCTTTTTATTTTATTTTAGTTATTTCTTTTTTGAGATAGGGTCTCACCTTGTTGCCTATGCATGAGGGCACTGGTATCATCGTAGCTCACTACAACCTCCAATTCCTGGGCTCAAGTGGCCCTCATGCCTTAACCTTCCTAGTTGCTGGGACTATAGGCATTCACCAACAAGCCCAACAATTCTTATTATTGTTATTTTTGTGGAGATGGAAGCTGATTTCGAACTTTTGGCCTCATGCAATCCTCCCTTTTCAGCTTCTCAAAGTAGTAGGATTGTAGGTGTAAACTACCATGGCTGGATAAGAATACTGTTTAGAAACAGATAAAAAGATACATGAAGATGTAACAAAAGAGAAAAGAACTCAGAGAAGTTGGTCATGGGATCATACTTTCACAAATTGAAGAAATCTAACTTTATTTCTTTTCATTATTCTCTCTTTGCATTACCTATATCTTCCCAAATCAGATCCCTAGTACAAGAATGACTTTCCCCTTCCTCAGCTTCATTGACACCTTATAAAACTGAGACAACTGCTGATTCTAACTAGCCAGGAGATAAGTTCTGACATTGTTTTGTGACTTTATGTGAACTAAGTAGGTAATACGTTTGCAATTTGACATCAATGAGCAGGTGATACTGGCCTATCTAGACATGGGGATGGCATTCAGGAGAGGGCAGAGGATGGGAATGTAAGTCTCATCAACAATCAGAGAGGAGGAGCCCAACCAACTGGGAGTGACCTGGGCACATTCAGGAACCAGCCTGAAGAAGACAGTATAAGGGTTTGGCACAAGACAGGAAGCCCAACTATTGAATTTTGACACCATAATCAAGACTTAACTCTCTAGAATCCATATAGATACTTCTAAAAAAGTGCCCAGTGAAAATTTTTTAAGAAATGCCCAGTGAAAATCTGAAAGACATTCTGTTAAACATGGTGGATTGCATATAAAAAAGGTGTCTCTGCTTATTTCAAAAACATGATCAAAATTACAATAAAGGACCTAAATGTGTAAATCTAAAAAGAAAAAAAAAAACCTAAAAAGTAGATAAGAAAGCATTTTGCTAGATGGAAAAAGGAAAGGAATAATAATTGCCTTGAGAAAGAAAAAAAATAATTGACTTGGGTAAAAACTATATTGTCTGCAACTATGCATAAGGAGAGATTCATCCTACAGAATCCCAGAGAAGCTCAGGATTTGGAATCAATCAAGCAAACAGAAGCAGAAGTCAAAGAAAACATAAGGGGCTGAGAGTATCAAAAGTCTAGTTGAACTCCCATATCCCCACACCCCTTCTAAAGAAAGAAGCAACTAGTTCTCTCCTACTCCTGAAGGAAATGATTAGGTGTGAATCTGGAGAATTGAACTGTGGAGATTCCATATCTAGGGACACCAGACACAGTAAGTGTGGAGCCAAAGCCTCAGCTAAAAAGAGAAGGGATATCTGAAAGTTTGCATAATGAATGATGAAGCCTCCCCACGCCCACCATCCTTCACTCAGCTTCAAGAACACTGGTGGCCGAGCAGGAAACTACGAAGTTCTCCTTCAGGGAAAAAGAAAATCCCCAGGGAAAAGTTTACATTTCTATCAAAATCCAAGCAAAAGACCTATAAACTCTCTCTTTTGAAGCCTATTAATTGACAACCTGTCAAAATGCACAAAATTTCTAAAAAGCTTTAAGTGTCTCACCCTTAAACATGGATAAGAAATGAGAACAAGACTCTTGGAAAGGGGGGAAAAAAAGAAAACTTCAACATGAAAAATAATAAAACAAGACAAACAAAAATTGGGAGTAGACAAAACAAGAGGAAGCAGCAGAATCTTACATAGTTTTGTCATTAATATTCTCAGGCAGATGACAGAATAAGAAAGAAACAGAAAATGCTATCAAATAGGAAAGTTGTGGAATATGAAAGAGACTTTGAAAGTGAACTCTGTGATGGCTCATATAAATTGAGCTTAATGAAGGGGTTGGAAGATCACAGAAGGCTCAGCATTTGAGTGCTGGGATTTCCAAAAATAGATGGAGGGAAAATGAAGGGAAGAGAAACTTTAAAAAAAAAAAAAAAAAGTTCTCAGAACTGAAGCACTTGAAAATCCTGATTGAAAGTTTCATCCATGCAGTTGCACTCAGGTCATCATTCATCCCCATTTCTGAATGGCATTCCTTCTCCACTATTCTATTTCTTAACTCAAATGCATGAAAAACTTTCATGAAAAAAATTAAAGTTCCTATAAAATTAAAACAAAAATATAAGCAAACTATCAATTACTTATTTTTAAACCATGAGAAATTATTTCCACCAGTGTTTATTTAAATAAATAATATTATTATAATTTTTTGTTGTTGTTGCAATTTTTGGCCAGGGCTGGGTTTGAACCCACCACCTCCAGTATATGGGACCAGCGCCCTACTCCTTAAGCCACAGGCACCCTACTCCTTAAGCCACAGGCACCGCCCCTAAATAAACAATATTATTCACAGAAATAGTTGAAGTTTTTTTCCTGTTCTTTTACATATTTGAGGGAAATGTAAATTTTATAAATTCCTGTGTTAATAATATAGTTCCTATGAAAGATTTTAGTGAGATTTTGCCACTAGTTATAAAAACCATGCAGATGAAACAGTAATGAAAACATTTGTGACTTGCCAGTCTAACACAAGTAGAAAAGAATGGAAGTTCCCTCAAAAAAGGAGGCTGCAAAGTAAGATCTTGCCCTACCCCTCTTTCAGTTTGCACTGACACGTCGTAGAAGCCTCTGCCGCACACTCCAGGTACAACCCTCAGCCCTCGGCTTCATGTCTTTCCCTCTTCCTTGGTCCTCAACCTGAAATGTACTTTCGTTTCTTGCTGTCTAGCTAAGTGAATTGATCATAGTTCATGGAGAATTTCAAATGCTGCCTTCTAAATGATGACTTTTCTAACCTCTCTAGCCACGGTGAGTTTCATCATCAAAGCCATCTTGTGCAAATTCACAAAACAGACTCCTGGGCCAACACTATCTTGGTGATATCATCTTAAAAGAAAGACAGACAGACAGGTAACATTTCCTGATAGAAGTTATACTGAGGACCCACTGGGTCAGATCTACCTGTTTAGTGGACTAACTGGAGTTAACATCAGCCCAGTGCATCTCATCTTCTCAGCTAAATTATAAGTCCATGAGTTTGGGGCCCATCTCTTCATACAGTACTTTCTGTGCAGTAGTGATTTCATGAAAATATCAATTCAGTGGTGATTGCTTTAAGCAAAAAAAAAACTGTTCCTTCTCCTTGGTGAACATAATTGCTCAGCATAAATATAATCTGGCTTTCCGATTGATATGGAAGGAAGACATAACCGTCATTATTTAAAGAATTCCTCATTTTAATTGTTTTTGATGAAACCAAGGAACACAGAATACCGTGTGTGGCTGGGGTGATCCTTCACTTCTCCTTCTAATGGACTCCCCTGTTGGAGTTCCAAAGCAACACCCTCAGTTTAACATGTTTCTGTCAGTACTATTTTTTCCCAATTCCTATATGAAAAGGAAGTTCCCAGGCCTATTTAGAACATGCATTTTAGGAACCAAAAAGAGCATGAGAGCCTACGAATTTTAATATAAATACAAATTTAAATATAAGCGTAAACACACACACACACACAGATCCTCAAGTACTTTTCCTCTCAAGGCCTAATCAAAATCACCCTTTCAAACCGTGTTCTCACTGATGTAAATCTCAGTCCCAGCTAAATGAAACATACAGAGTTATTTGATGGAAACCAAGACTTGAATCAGTTTTCCATTTTAATAAGCAGAAACAACTTGCTCAAACCTTTCTATCAGACCCCAAATGCACTTTTTTAATATAAGTAAAAGCAGCAGAATTGCTTTTAAAAAATGTTTTTCTGGGCATATTTTTTAAAAATAGCTTGTGTTGCTAGCTGCAAGGCAACAGTATTTCAAAGTTGAATCATGTTAGTTCTTAATGTATGACAAAGCCCTGGAATGCCTGGGTGAACATGTAGACTATTTCCCTGGGTTTTAATTACATAAGAAACATAGGTAATTAGAATAAAAACACACCCATATATATGAATTCTCTGCAGTCTTCCACATGGAAAAATGTGCAAGTTTGCCATTTGGCTCCTAATTTATTATGCATTTTCTTGTTTTACATGTGATCATATTTACTGCTTACGAATTTTATTGCTGGTGGGGACAGATGCTCCAAAACACCCATAGTAAATAAGCTGTGGAATTTTTTTTCTTTCTTTCTCTCTCTTTTTAAGAGACAGAGTCTCATTTTATCACCCTTGGTAGAGTGCTGTGGCATCACAGCTCACAGCAACCTCCAACTCCTGGGCTTAGGTGATTCTCTTGCCTCAGTCTCCTGAGTAGCTGGGACTACAGGCACTGGCCACAACGCCTAACTATTTTTTGTTGCACTTTGGCCGGGTCAGGTTTGAACCCACCACCCCAGGTATATGGGGCCAGTGCCCTACTCCTTGAGCCACAGGCACCACCCATAAGTTGTAGAATTTTTAACTCGTGAGTCACTGATAATGAGTCTGACCTTCATTGGGACCACGTAGGAAAAGCAATGACCTAGAAATAATAATTAACCAATAGGCCATCTTTATACCATGGTCGGAAGACTTTTGCGTCAGCATCCAATAAAATTTCACAGAATAGGTACCCGTAGCACAGTGGTTACAGTGCCAGCCACATACACTGAGGCTGGCTGGTTCGAACCCAGCCCAGGCTAGTTAAAACAACAGTGACAACTGCAATAAAAAATAGCTGGGCTTTGTGGCAGGTGCCTGTAGTCCCAGCTACTTGGGAGGCTAAAGCAAGAGAATTGCTTAAGTCCAAGAGTTTGAGGTTGCTGTAAGCTGTGACACCACAGCACTCTACCGAGGGTGACATAGTGAGACTCTGTCTAAAAAAAAAATTAAAAATAAAAAAATAGGGGCAGTGTCTGTGGCTCAAAGGAGTAGGGCCTGGCCCCATATACCAGAGATGGTGGGTTCAAATCCAGCCCTAGCCAAAAACTGCAAAATAAATTAATTAATTAATTAAAAAAATAAACTTACAGAAAAGCAGCAGATTACATGCCAGTGCGTTAAAGTACCCCAGCTCTAGCACGTGGCAAGTATCAATCAATACTTACTGGATGAATGAAGACTTAATGATCGAATTTATTTCTCCATTACAACATTGGCTTATTTTACTATTCCTAACTGGGAACACACTTAAGGAAAAAAACCCTTTTGTGCCAACAAACACTCTATCAATCCCTTCTGCTTTGCCTGTGGGATATGTTAGAGCAGTGGTTCTCTACCTTCTTAATGCCGCAATGTATTTTCATTGTTAAAAAGGGTCACGACCCAGAGGTTGAGAACTGCTGTGTTAGAGGGACAGGCACACGACTTAACTATACACGCCTAAAGGCCCAGCCTAGAAAAGAAAGGAGAAAGAGAAATGATCAATAGAAAAAGAATAATGATACGCCATTGGAAATAGAATTGAAATGGGAATACTTGCCATCCATTTTTGACTTTGGAATTAGCAAATAATTAATCTATACATCATGGAATTTTACTGGAGGCAGTGGATTAACAACCCCAGCAATAATAACAGATTAAAGGCTTATTTTGGGCTAAGAACTTCATTAGGAGCTTTATATAAACCTTCTATTGGCTCCTTATAAAGATTCTGTTTTAGTATCATTACCGGACCACTTTTCTTCCAGATGAGAACATTTACATATTAAAGAACTTTCAGTGACACCTCCAGAAAATTGGTGGTAAAAGCATAGCCAACTCCTCTTAGCCCTGGTCTCTGCCATGAGCAGATACAGTGCAATGTAGTAGCCAAGAAAATGAGGAATGGATTGTAATCACCTCGGATGCAGTCCAAGTCCTGAGTCTACCACTTACTGACACAACTCCCCCAGACACACTATTCTCAGCTATACTTCCTTGTTAATAACACTTTGTCTGAGCCTTGTAATGATTTAAGGTGTTGGAAGCACTAAATTCAGGATCTGAAATGTGGCAAACCCTGAATCTCGGTAGGAATTATTTGTGATACTGGATGTTACATCTCTGTGTATATTAAAGAGTCATCCTTCATGCTCTAGCTACATTTTTAAAGCTCCTTAAAAGGTCTACAAATCACAGCAGAGTAGAACAGACGTCTATGCCTCTCCCACGGACAGCCAAACTTTTTACGGCCAGCAGCATTTGACCAGACAGGTGTACCCAATACGAGAGTCTAACTAACCCAATAATGCCACTTATGCAGTTGGAATGCAAAAGGCTTAGAGAGACTCCAAGTTTGGTGGCAGCTGGCATAATGTGAAATGTATTTCTAGAGAGGGCAGTACACAGAGGCCACTAGCAGTGGAAGCCTGGGGTAAACCAAAGACCCTGAAGGACAGTACTTAATTAGTTGATACCACTTGAAGTGTCTCTGAGCATTCAAACCTGAAGCAGACTGACCAACTCAGAGTACATTTAGCAGCAGAATGATGAGCAAGGAGATCCAGGGAATGAAGCTGATAAACAACTTCACCAACCTCACCACCATATTGGAGCACATTCTCCTAACCGAGAAAACTGTGAGGAAGAATACACGGTCCTCTTCCTCAGGGCAAAATAAATGTTTCCCAGGAATTAGGCATGGACAGGCCAAGTGCAGCAGCAGGAAGAACAATGAAATGGTCAACTGACCTGCCACCACCTCCCTCCACACAGTGCCAATGACACATCATTTGCAAAATGTCGCAAGAAGCATTTAATTAAGCTGATAATGGCTGTTCCTGTTAGCTTAGTCTATAATTATTCTTTATTTCTTTAACATAAACAAATTAGCTGTAATAGTATGTCAGATGGTATTTTCGGTCTCCACAGGACTTCTAATTTGTAGTCTTTTCAGTTGCTGATTAATCAAAACTGTCTAGAAAACATGCTCTCAACCCCATACTTCTGCCTCTCTGGTGCTCTTCTGGCCCCTGAATGTCTATTCATTTACTTTTTTCACAGTAGGACAATTTTTTTCCTGTCTTCAAAGGGATAATTTCATTTTCTAAATGTGTAGTAGAACTCCAAGATACAAGTCTAATTTTGATGATTTCATGTATGTATTAGAAAATGTCCGTATTTATGGCAACAATGTTTGCTAGCTAAATGCAATGCAGACACATTTTAGAATCTGAAAATATTTTCTCCTTGCCAACTAGTCTAAAATGAGCTGCTACTGGCGTCTACTCATAATTAATGGGGACGTCTTACCCTGTCTACAAATGTGAAAATTCCATTTGAGTAAGAGACAAGAATAATTAGATACATTCCCATCTGTGAAATAGGGTGGGCTTAAAAATTCTTTTTTCGACCACACCACCCATTCATCCAATGGGCTATTACACCCCTCCCAGAGATGGGGGTCATCAAACAGGCTTTGATACCTGGCAACAGAGGGAGAAAGGAAATTCAGCTTTCCCTCCAGCCAACCTTTATACCCACTATACTGAAGGCAGTGCTCCTTGGTTGGTATTTTTATTAAATGACAAAGACTTAAGTGGATTGTCCCAGTAGATCAATTTTGACAAGTGATCTCACCCGCTTACTCTGCCACGTCTCTTGTCCTAAAGAAGCATAGTGGGCTGGCCTTATATTTAAGAATGTATGTGCTCCAACCTGAAAGAAAACTAATTTAATTTTAATAATTACCTTGAGTACATTTCTGTACCAAGTAACTCATTGTAGCTCATCAGTATCTTCTCCTATATGGGTATTTGCTAAAACTTACCCTCCTCTAACTGCTCCGTGCCTTACAACAGAGTACTGGCTATAAGCTTTCTTGAGGTTTCCTGAATTGTAAAAATCTACATTTTATTTTTACAATCATTTGGAGACAACCAATACGTTATGGAGGTGAACTTGCTATTGTCTCTCTGAAACAAAGCAGTGAAGAGTAGATTTATAGTAGGCAGTTTCTTTTTTAGGCAAGCATGTCAAGAAGAAACATTTTTTTAACACTAGCTCAGCCCTTGGGTAGCACTGTGCTCAAGAAGAAACTCAAATGAAGATTTCAGGGTTTTTCTCTATTCCCTTCTGAGTTCATTTCCAAGACATCAGAGGCCCGACTCTAAGTCACTGCTTTAAAAGTTCCTCTATTATTCAGTAGCCCTTCAGAAATTGAAGGTTATGTCAGAATCACAAAGATCAACTTGAGATAATGCCAAAATCTTTATAACAATAACTTTTAATACTCCAGGCGAGCTTATGTTTTTCAAAATGAAATGACCTGCCTCCACCCCTCAGCTGCATTCATGCAGGTGCATTTCTGGCATGTTTAAATATTTCAACTCAATCTGATTGAATTCTAGAATGATGAAAGAACCAGCAAACTTCAAGAATCATCAAATGTCAACAAGAAAAGACTTCAAAGTCAGTGGGAGGAGGGGTAATGTCTAAATGCTAATGTTTGCAGACTCTGGTGGTGTTTTTCACCAGTCTCTTTTCTCAGCCATGTGACTGGAGACAGCCACGCTCTCTTCCTGAACAGATGAGGCTTCTCATGTCAAAATTTTGAAATAAAAGTACATTGTTTTTTTTCTCAATGCAGTGACCTGTTTTTCCAGTAAATGTTTTTAGTCAGTACTCAGGGGATAAAGAGTCAGCTTATTGCCTTTGCTTCTATAACTTTTTTCCCAGGATTTCCATCCAGTCCCGAGGGAAAGCTCAATTTTAGGCAATATCTACACATTACATAAATTTTTTTGTCTTCATTTCAAATGAGCTGGGAAGTAAAACTAAAAGCAATTGATTTGCTGGGACCTAGTAAAGAACAATATTTCAATTTAAATAAAATATATAAAGCTGGGTGTTATAACATCAATACTATAGAGATGACTCCACAAGTATCTCTAGTGATGGGCCCAAATTTACCCATTATTTCTGCTCTCCAATTCTTTATAGATTTTAATCTGCTTTTGACCTGTAATGCTATATGACAAAAGACAGCCATCCAGAATGGGCAGTTATTTTTGTATATTTTTTGTTCTCCTTCCTTTTTGGAAACTTTAGCTATCGACCCAAGGGCACTCCTTGCTTCAGAGCAAGGACTAATAGAGCTTTGAAAACAGAGAGTATTGCTCAGCTTTTGTTGCAAACTTAATCTGCTCAGTTCATAGTGATTTCCAATGGTTTTGTTAGACTAGCCTTGAGAGAAGATGACTTTGGACTTATTGAGTTTTTTAAATATTACTTTTGAAAGGACAGATAATATGACAAAATAAAAAGTTGCCATCTGACAGGAAGAAGAAGTATAAAACTTTGTTTGGGGACTGGAAAGAGAGATATGGAGGGGTTAAGACTAAGGGAATCTGATCCCTGGATGTCTGTGGAGGGAAATGGTGGTCTGTCTCCTCCCTGCTTCCAACATGGCACAACAGTGCAATGGCTGCAAAGACAGGTCTGGATAGATGGTCCTGGGAAATTGGACCCAAGTCTCCCTGATCCTCTTCCTTGTGTTAGTAGAATCCAGAAGTCACGTCCTCATATGTCTATGGGTGGCTGTGGAAGCTCTTACCTCAAAACAAGGGACAGAAGTGGAAAAGAGAGACAAAGAGAGGAATGCCCAAAGGCTAGATTGATTGAATGGTGCCGCAGCCAGCCTGGAAGGTTCAATCCTTCCCTCAGGAACAGTCAGTGAGGACAGCCATCACACCGTCATTGTACCAAAAAATCATACTGGAAGTTCTACAAGCCCAGGGCTGGCTGCAGTGGCTACGGTGAAGGTCAGCTAGAGCCCACAGAGAATACTGTCGCCTCCCACAGACTCCGCTCTCTCACCACCTCAGGAACGTTTTCTATAAGCTCTCTCCACAAACTGAAGAAAAAAGAAGTGTAAAGGAGAAGAGATACGGGAGAAACCCGGAGAGGCTGACAAGGATGTTTAAGTCAACCTGAAAAAGAACTGCTGAAGGCAGAGAAAAGTTACTCAAAAGGGCCAAGTTGTCCTTTCTCTTCCACTATGATCAGAAAAGGGATCTTGTGATGAACACAGGAGAAGTTGACATTTTTGCCAATTGTACGTGTGAATTATGCTCACCTCTCTAGAGCTGCAGTTTTCATTTCCATCAGCTTGTAGTTACGAACTTTTCTCTTAGATGTGATAACAACTGTATTTCTCTCAGCGGGACCTGCCATGTCAGTCTGAGAGAAGCTCCTCTGTCTCGCTGTTTGTCTGTCTGTCTGTCTCCCTCTATCTTTCTGGTCTATCTCACTTTCTAACCCATTTGTCACCAGATCCACTCCTTCTACCTAATCTAATGACAGTCATATGTCATTTAAGGATGGGGATATGTTCTGAGAAATACATCATTGTGTGATTTCATTGTTTGAGGTTATAGAGCGTCACGGAGCCTGCTTACACAAACCGAGGTGGTGTAGCCTTGGCGATATGATATAGCCCATTGCTCCTAGGACACAGACCTGTGCCACATGTTACTGTACTGAATACTGCAGGTGATTGTAACACAATTATAAGTATCTGTATATCTAAACATAGAAAAGACACAGTAAGAGTGCAGCATTATAATCTCACAGAGCCACCATCATGTACGTGGTTGGTTGTTGACTAATATCATAACACAGTGCATAACTGTATTTGTAAATCTTTCCATTTTCTTCCACCACCACTGCCATATACGTGAACAATTACAAGATTCCCAACTGGCCCTGATCTCCTTGTTTCCAAATTTTCTCCAAATTCAATTACCCAGATTCATAGCCAACAAAATTTCAGGCCTCTGTTTAATTCTTTGTATGTTACATCTAAAATAACCCCTCAACGTGCAGATCTGCCCATTATTGGCCTACTTGAAATCTAATGGTTTTTCATATTCCTGAGGATAAACCCAGGCATGTTTAAATGGAGGATCAGCTAGAGAAATGGAAAAGGCTTGGTACATTCAAATTAGGACTATTCCATGTGGGTTTATAAATTGTGGGTGGAAGCCATTATGGAATAGTGTGGTAGGATTATGCCCTGCCAGTCTGGCTACGCTAGAACCTCATTTCCTAAAAATCTTTCTTACCTTATGGCTCTGGGTTTAAATTGACCAGAGAGAAGTTAATATCCAGATTTGGAAGGCAAAAGTAAGGCCGGAGCCACTACAATTGTCAAGCAGGTCTTTTTTAGAGTGGGAAAGGAGACATACAGATGCAGGCGGACTGCAGCTAGTCCTGTCCTCCCCTGGCCCATGTCCAGTCCTTCTGGTGATGGATGGCTGGCCTCTGTGACCAACAGCAGCCTCAGTCTCAGCATTAGGTGCAGCCCCTCCCACAGCTCTCCTTTAAATCCCAGTCCAGCAGCTAGACATGACCAGATTCCCTGGCAAAGTTAGACTCATCCATAGCTGCCAGTGCTTCAGAGGGCTGATTTGTGACTTCTCTCATCCTCCAACTCTCCCTTTTGAACCATATTCCCCAGATTCTCCCATGGTTACATAGTCTATGCCTGTGCTCATTACCTTATTCCACATCACCCACAGCAATTCTGTCCCCCCGACTTTGCTGACGGTGTAGTGGTTAGACAGATGGTAATCCCTGGGCTGAAGGGAGAGAAAGAGAGAATCATGTGGGTGAAACCTCCCTGAGGCTAGGAGGCACCTCAGGGTATGGAATAAAGCTACTTCCATGTGCTTCCACAGAAAGGATCACTGGAAAAAATACCCTGATCTCACTGTCCTCTCTCCCTCTCATCTACCGTCTGGATTCCTCATTGATAGAACACAGCTAGAACCTGCAGGCATAGGAAACACGGATACAGTCAACACACGCTGGCCTCCAGTGCAGAGAGCAGGCCACACTGGATCTGGAAGACTTCCAGTGCATGTGGCTTACGCGACTCATCGTGGCCCCCCAGTCCTTCCCACCCATCTCTCATTACTCGTTTCCTCCCACTGTGCATGCTACAGCCACTCTGAAATGCTTTTGCACCCTGGAAATGTCCATGTTCTTACTTTCCTGCGAGCCTTTGCACATAAAGTTCTTTGTTTCCTCTGCCTCTTCTCTTTCACTTGGCTAACTCCTAGTTATGCTTTTGATATATCAGCTTGAACCTCACTTTGGTATAGAACCATCTCTAGATAATTTAGCTGAATTATATTTCTCCTATGTGGGCTTCTATGACACCCTGCACTCTCCCTATTATATCTCTCTTTTTTTTTTTTTTTTTTTTTTTTGAGACAGGAGCCTCAAGCTGTCCCCCTGGGCAGAGTGCCATGGCATCTCAGCTCACAGCAACCTCCAACTCCTGGGCTCAAGCGAGTCTCCTGCCTCTGCCTCTCAAGCAGCTGGGACCACAGGCGCCCACCACAACACCCGGCTATTTTTTGGTTGCAGCCATCATTGTTGTTTGGCGGTCCTGGGCTGGACTCGAACCTGCCACCCTGCGTGTACATGGCTGGCACCTTAGCCACTTGAGCCACAGGCACCGAGCCGCTATTATATCTCTTATCACACTTTATTTTACTAATTTTGACATCTTTCTTTAGAGAACAAAACTGTCCTATCAGGTGTATATTGTAGAGACCATGTACACATTGTTTACTGTTGTAACCCAAAACATAGCATCATGCCAGGCACTCAGTAAGCACTAACTATTTGTTAAATCAGGAAGAGAAAAAATTAAGACTATGACTTTATTACTAAGCAGCTGAAGAAAATATCACCTAGAATGTTTCGAATTGTAGAGATTATGTTTAAATCTCAAGTAAACCCACTGTCCATGGCCTCCATGGAATTGCAGATTATGCTGATAGCCCATGACTCTGAGATGTTGCCCTTTCCTGAGATGGAAATAAAAGGGGGACAATGATTGCTGTGTTCTTAACAGCCAAGGCCCAGATGACTTTGAAACATTTCACTACCAGGTAGGACAGAGTTAGTCTTTAGTCTACAAAATGGACCCCTCTACAGAAGCAGCTATAAAACTTGCATATAGTGGGGTTTTTTGTTTGTTTGTTTTTCAGACATCTGTCATCTGGGTAGACTGCCATGGTGTCACAGCTCATAGCAACCTCAAACTCTTGGGTTCAAGCAAACCTCTTTCCTCAGCCTCCTGAGTAACTGGGACTACAGGTACCCATCACAACACCTGGGTATTTTTAGTAGAGAGAGGGTCTTGCTTTTGCTCAGGCTGGTCTCAAACTCCTGAACTTAGACAATCCACTCCTTGTGAGCCACCACACCCAACTTGTATATAGTTTTTGAAAAGCAAGCATAGAGAGAGCTCACCATCTCTGATATGAAGTGTGCCAGTGCTTCAAAGGGCTGATTTGTGACTTCTCCTGGAATGAAGAAGAAGGAGTGCTCTCCACACATGTGCCCATCTCCTGTCTTTCAGTCTGGAATGAAGCACTTTCCATGTGCTCCTGACAGTGGTCAAAAGGGCACCTGGGAAAATGTGTAGTCTTTCTTTTCTGGGGAGCCAGAAAAGTGAAGACAGATAGTGTAAAACACTGAAGAAAGTATGGAAATTCTGGATGGTAAAAATCAGAAAATGTAGCACCCCAAATCTTCTACCCATATCCTCAACTTATCCTGAATATACTCAATACAGAACAGACAGAAAGCAGCTCAATTAAAGACAAAAGAGCTGAATCAAGACCAGAGCTGATGCCCAAGTAAAAGCCTTTATAATTCCAATCTAAGACAATTAGCTGCTGAAAAAAGAAGTAACCTTCATTACAGAAAAAGAACAACACAACTCAATTCAAAGCATGCTGTGAAAGGCAGAAAGCCTGCATGAAGGAGCCTGAGACACAGGAACCCAGAGCCAGCAGTGGCAAATTCCTCCTTCTTGCTTGAGAGCAACCTCCCCTTGCCTGGACGCCCTGCAAAGACCCCACCTGAGGCAATGCTCATATGATGTCTTCTCGGTCTCCACTTGAAAAATGGCTAGCTCCAACTTGAGTTTATATCTCTCTTATACTACTTTTTCTTTGTAGGACTTCTGAAAATTGCAAGAAGAACCACATGAACATTCTGAATTTGCATGAAGCCAAGAATATAGACTGCTGAAAAAGAGTTTTAATTGTTTCTCAAAGAGAGAAGTGCAGGGAAAGACAGAAAAGAGGAAAGAAATATAAAATATGTAGGTGCTACCATAATTCAAAATCAAGCACATATAGGTAAAGCCTATTAGGTCCTTATAAACATTAGTGTTTAGTTCTTACCAGGATTTCTTTAGGCAAAACATGCTATTTGAATTTTATGAGCAATTTCAGTGGATACCAATATTTGAATACAGTATTTAAGGCAAAATAGGAAAGAAAAGGAACCAGGCAGTCAGTTTAGGTTTGTTTATTTTGCTAAAGTAGGTTTAAAGAAAAAGGGGGAGGGAGGTGGAGAGGGAGGAAAAGGGATGGGGAAGGATGAGTAAAGGGAGGGTAATTGGTAGGACCACACCTATGGTGCATCTTACAGGGTACATGTCAAATTTACTAAGTGTAGAATATAAATGTCTAAACACAATAACTAAGAAAATGCCATGAAGGCTATGTTAACCAGTTTGATTAAAGCACTTCAAATTGTATGTAAAACCAGCACATTGTATCCCATGATTGCATTAATGTACACAGCTATGATTTAATAAAAAATTTAAAAAAGAGAGAGAAAAGGGGGAAAAAAGCATCACTGAACATGATTTTCCTATAAACCATTTAAACAACATAAAAAAATAAATTATTTTAATTGATCAAAAGATATTAGTTTAACAGGTAGCATTCCAACTGTTTATGATGACTCTAGGGTATAGGTGCTTTCACTGAAAGTTTTTTTTTTTTTTTTGAGATAGAGCCTCAAGCTGTCCCCCTGGGTAGAGTACTATGGCATCAAAGCTCACAGCAACCTCCAACTCCTGGGCTCAAGCAAGTCTCCTGTCTTAACCTCCCAAGTAGCTGGGACCACAGGTGCCCGCCACAACACCTGGCTATTTTTTGGTTGCAGACGTCATTGTTGTTTGGTGGGCCTGGGCTGGATTCAAACCCGCCACCTTAGGTGTACGTGGCTGGCGCCTTAGCCACTTGAGCCACAGGCACTGAGCCTCACTGAAAGGTTTGAGGCCATTCTTCCAGAGATCAGTATATTAGTCACTACCAAATATTAGACTGGGGGATGCTAGCATAAAGTTGGAGTTATGCTTCAGGCAAAAAGGAAGAGACCTGCCTTTGGTCAGAGTCTTGGCCCCTCGGTCAACAGAACCAATCTGCCAAGTAAACCTTGGTAATTCTCATGTCAGTAATAAACCTATGTTTATGAATGCAACATGTAAATAAATAAACAATATGCTCATTTGTGAGAAATGCAGTGGAATGAAATTGACACAGGCTGTGGAGCCAAAGAAAATTAGTTCAAATAATTTAAATCCTATCTTCCTTTACAAGTTGCATGAACTTTGGTAAGTCACTATCTCTAGACTCAAGTTATCTATTATAACGCATTGATATAAAAATGCTTATCTCGGGGGGATTAAACTATATAGCAGATATAAATATACCAAATATATGTTGGAGAAATATAATTAAAAATAAAAATCTTCTGCCCACTCAGTAAAATATTTCCATAAAGGTAGCATAGACATAGAATTTTTATTTATTAAATAAGTATTAATACACAATGTGATATACATGATCACAGGCAATCACTAAGAGATAAAAATGACACAAAAAAATACATACACACACCTTTCTATAGAGCCAAGCAAACAACCCATTGTACATGTTCTCAAGATAAACAATAACCCGTCGTCATGTAAGAGAACTTGATAGCACCATTTGTCACACATAGTTGATCCTAAGTTCACCCAGTATTTGGGATGGTTATCTGTGTTTGCTGATGAGCTTTATCCAAAGGAAAAATAATCTTATATCTTCATGACAGAGGTAGTTTGGCAGCTTGGGGTAATGGGCCACTGAAGTTAGGCTTCTACCTTTTCACAGAACTGGGAAACAGGGGAGGTACTTTCTTTGATAATTAGGTTCCAAAGAGATGGTTCCTGGGTCCTTGTGAAAGACATTCTTGGGTCTTAAAGCTGACAAGAGACTTACTTAGCTTTTAAAAAGATTTACATACTCTTCAAAGAGAAAACAAAAACAAAAAAACCTTACAATTCCAAATTTTCTAAAGTAAATTCCCTGAGGAAAAGAGAGGGAGAAATCTCTTTCTTTATTATCAACAGGAAAAATTAAGCCTCTCCTATTTAATATGTCCTTACATTAGCTCAATATCTACATGGCAAATACTCAATAATTGGTAAAGTCTATTATCTCTTAACACAGAATCTTATCTACATTTATATACGGAGTAAGCATGTTTTTCACTTCCTATTAAAATTTAAATTGATAAAGTTTCCTAACATTTTTTCTGTTGTCTTAAGTAGTAGTTAAAAATAAAAAAATAACCAACAACAAGAACTCTCTAGGGCCTAAATAGCATAATTCATACATGTAGTAAAAATTATACTAATGCTGTAGCAGGAATTAAACTACTGGGAAGTATAACAATTTTAAATACCAAAACATTAAACTATAGAATTTGAAGAATACAAGCTGACAAGTTATCTACTGAGAAGAGGAAAATGTATTTTACTATAAGGACATTTTCACTCCAATGCTTATAGCAGCTCAATTCACACCTGCAAAGTGGTGTAAGCAACCCAAGAGCCCATCAACTCTTACATGGGTCAATAAACTGTGGTCTATGTATACCATGGAATCCTAATCAACCAAGAACATGGAGACTTTTCATCTTTTATATTTCCCTGGATAGATCTGGAGAATATTCTCCTAAGTAAAATAGCTCAAGAATGGAAAAGCAAGCATCTCATGGACTCAGTACTAATCTGAAAATAGTAGGTCAACAACTACAGGCCCACATGAGAGAAAAACACAATTAAACTCAAGGAGGGAGGAGGGAGAAGGCTCGGTAAGTTCCCACCTATTGGTGCAATGTAGGGGCATGTGGCACACTTCCTGGGTGAATGTCTCAACTGTATAGCTCAGACTTTGAACTTTACCTTATACATGCAAATAATGTAACTTAATCATATGTATGCTCACTGATCGGAAATTTTTTTTTAAAGACAAGAAAAAGATCAATTGTGGTTGAAAATCCCTTCTAGGTACATATATCAGTAAAATTTAAAAATACATAAATTAATTAATTTTTAAAACATACAAACTGACTTCACTTCAGGTTAAATAGCCGGGGAATATTTCTCTTTGCAGTTTGCAGCATTGATGAAGCCATTGGGTGGCCCATGTCAACATTGTTTAGCTCCAGATATGGTAGGTCCAGGGGTTCTGAAACAGTTCTTTTTCTCTGGACAGACATGCCTCCCCATGGACTTCAACATGATCGCAGCACCTGGGTCTCATGCTATACAGTCTCATGACCTTGACCAACCTCTGTTGGTCCAGTTTCAATGTAGTTCTGGGAGAGAGGAATAAGAAAACTGCTGAGGTAAAGTAAATTCCAGGTTTAGACAGGACTAAGATGATGTTTTTATCCAACTCCTCATTATCTGGAGAGGGAGAACAGGGGCATCCTGAATTGTCATTAGCATTTAGAGGACAGTTGCTGAGCATGACGGAAGGTTCAACAAGCTACATCCTCCTCAGCCTGATAATTTGCTGGAGACATGGAAAATGTCAACTCAAATGCGACTGCAGACCAATTCCTTAAAGTGACAAGTAAATTCAGGTACATTGTAGAAAATAATATCATTTGACAAAATATGATTTACAAATATACCTATTGCTAAATTGTAGTAGCAAGGAAAAAAATCACAGCCTTGAAACATATGAAAAAGAAATATCAACAGAATTACAAAGAGTAGCTGACAAACTGACAATTGTAGCGAAAGAGATTGACACACTTCTCTGAGTAACAATAGACTTTGTAGAAAAAATAGAGATCTAAAAGATTAAGCTATCACAGTTACAAACCTGATCCAATGCTTACATAAAATCCTTTATTTATGGGCAAGATGGAAAAAGAATTTCATCTAACAATTAAAAAATACACGTACTTCCTAAACACGTGTGAAATACACATAAAAACTCGTCACTACAAGACCTCAATGAAGTCTCAACAAATATCACTGGACAATATTCTAAGAACATGTTCTTTAACCACAATGCAATAAAATGAGCTCCCAATTTTATTTTTTTAAATCACATTTCTATATAACTTATAGATCAAGGAAGAAACACAATGGAAATAGAATGGGTTTCTGTCAACATGGGGTAAGGCAACAAAGAGACAAGATACAAATAAATAAGCACAAATGGAAAAGAGAAACTGGCTAGAGATAAAACAGTTCAAAGATGATAAAGAAATTACAGTCAATCACATTCTAATCAAGATATTGATCAAGATTAATGGCTAAATTACATAAAAGTATAAAAAGCCAACATTACTGCAAAGAAATAGAAAGTTTAAATAACTAATAAGTTTTAAAGGTATTGAAAACATAATTGAAACCCTTCCTCTCCCAAAAGAGTTTGTAGGTGACCATTCATAAATATTGAATATTAGGTTTTCTAATTGAAGCTAAAATATAAATATTGCTTAGCCTCAAAAGAAGTCAGCTGGGGCCAGTGTCAGGCTTCAAACAGATTTTGTAACAAATATATTTTAAAGGTAATTGTTTCTAACTTACCATGTTAATGACCATCTTCTATTTAAAGTTAAGTTTTATCCATGACCTAAAATGTCTCCAGAAGGAGTACTGGGCAGACCAGAACAAGTCTCCTTGGGCTCAAGAGTTCATTGCTTCAAGTAAATCTCTAACAATTTGTGTAAAAGCTAAATTTTAAAAGTAAAGCTGAGTTACAATGAGCTGGTACACAGAATCTGAGAATGAGCACACCATCAGCTCTATTGACTGAACAGGCTCTACAGATGGGCTGAGCATCTCAGCACCCACTCAAGTCATTGCTCCTGTGGTGGAGGGGGGGGATGCTTCGTGGTCTGAACAGGTGACTTACAAACAAATTTTGAAAAATAGAAGGATGCCTAGTCCCCTTTTCTAAATCGTTGAAGCCGCCAGGGTCCTTAGCCCCCAATTCCATGTGTTTATATACCAATGCCATTTTAATAACCTGTCACTATTAGGAAAGAACTTATTTTATTAAGATGTGGCCATGCCTAAACCAACTGACAACAAAATAAAATTGAAAGGTACGCCTCTCCTAAGTGCTTCCCTAAAGCAGTACTTCTCAGAATGTAATTCCCATATCAGCACCATCAGCATCACCCAGGAATTCCAGACCGACTAAACCAGGAACTCTGGAGCAGGGCCCTGAGATCTGGGTTTTAACAAGCCCTCGAGGTGATTCTGACACACACTCAGGTTTGAGAATGATGGGTCTAAAGGTCTACATGAAGTAGCTACTATAATTTATTAAGACATTTATAATCAAATAATATTATTTTCCACAGTATGCCTGAATTTACCTGTCACTTTAAGGAATTCGTAGTCTGTAACCACATTCAAGCTGACATTTTTCATGTCTCCAGTAAACCATCTAATGAGAGGGTGTTGAGTTTCCCATCATGCTCAGCAACTGTCCTCCAATAATGATGACTTGACAATTCAGGATGCCCCTCCTCTCTAGATAATTAAATACCAATGCTCAGGCCCTGCTGCCAGCTATTCTGCTTTAATAAATCTGGGATAAGACTTTGATGTCAGTATTGTCTAAATACCCCCCATAACACATACACACATATACATTTCTTCCTAGTAAATGGGCAGACTTGAATACTACTGCTCTTTAAAACCATTGCTATTTAAAGGTTAAATAAAGCCAAGTGAGTCTTGAGTTCATGGTCTGTAAGAGGAAGATTTAAATGTCTCGTGTGTCAAACGTCCATGCTGGTCTCCCACACCCTGCCCCACCTCCTCTGCACTTTCCCAAAATTCATGAACTGGGACTAAAATGAAGAATGGGCATAATTAGAAGCGTAAAGCTCTATACCACCATGTCTCACTTTTCTAACTTTTGTAAATGAGTCTGCACTCCAGGAAAAGCCTTCAACATGAATCATTACTCAGGGCCAGAGTGTTGGTTGGCATAGGAGCTGTTGAAGACTAGGACTCACATAGAGAATAATGTCTCACCAGAAGGGTTTAAATTGAGAATCATGCTCATTGTTGCACGCATGACAACTTTCCTCCTGCTAGGAGCAGCCCACACTCAGGATAACCTCTGGGAATGCATCTGCCTTTGAAGGGAAAGTGCCCCATCATGACAAATGCCACCTCCTTCTTCACTTCCAAATGCTCTGAAATCTCTGCAGGAAAGCACCTTCCCAGCTTAGAAGTCTGTCCTTTTCCCTTTCCCCTCCTCCAGTGTATGTATCTGTCCACTGAGGTGACAACATCTGTAGTGTGGGATTACACAGTGCAAAGTTGAAGATCACAGTCACAGCCATGTTCAGAAAAAATCTGGAAACATATTTAGCTAATGCTTTTGTTCTGATTAATCATTGGCTCTGAATACAGTTCCATCTCCTAGAGAAGTAACCAAATCCACGCCCTACTTCTCATCACAACTATTTCCCCCATTACTTTTTTCTACCCGCCACCACCACCAGCATTTGTTAACCTTTGAAAACTCCCAGTCCTGAGAAAATGAAATTAAAGTTTAATGTAAAAGTGCAAGTGACTTGATACACATGCTGCAGGGGGAAGATGAAGAACACATTTCTGACTCTGGGACACAAAGTTGTCTTTGTTAAAACTTGCTGAATTGTGTTCCTCCCCCAAATTAATATCTCCCAGTGCTTCAAAATGTGGAAATAGGGCTTAAAGAAGTAACAAAGGTGAACTAAGATCATCGTCATGGGCCCTAATCCAGTCTGACTGGAGTTCTGACAAGAAGAGACGAGGACACAGACACACCCAGAAGGAGATCACAGGAAAACATGGCAGGAGAGGATGGTCATTTCTAGGCCAAGGAGAGACCTCGCCGAAGAACTAATATCTCAATCTTGGGCTTCTGGCCTCCAGAAATCAGAGCAAACAGATTTCTGTTACTTCAACCTCTCAGTCCGTGGTCCTTCATTCCAGCAGCCTTTGCACACTGGTGCCCTGCTTTTCCATCAGCCACATTCTTTCCCATCCTGGGCTGCTAACTTCTCTTTCCTAAACATCCATTCCTTATTCACAATGAGGCTCTGATGCTAAATGGGATATTTTAATGCAGTTTTCCTTTTTCATCCAGAAACAAATGTTTTTTTCCTTTGTGAAAGAAAATCAATATAGTTTATTAGGTGCTTCTAAAAGTTGCTGGGCCCTGAGGAAGGTTAACATTGGAGACCCAGTCATGGAGCATGACCTCTGAATTACTGGCCTTTTATAATAGATTCACTTCCTTTCTTACTTTCTCATTCCTAGTTCAGTTCTTGGCATCTGAGATAAAAGGCCTCTTGACTAAAATTTTAAAAAAGAAAAAAACAAAAAACGAAACCCCCCCCCCAACTACTACATCCTTAATGTGGAATGTTAAATATGCCCGTCCCTGAAACTAATCAAATTGCTGTACCTATGTGCTAACCTCGTATGGGAAATGTTGAAATGCTATTAAGCTTCCCCAGACTTTGGGGAAGCAACGCTCCTGTATAAGCAACACTCAGACCTCTCCACTTTGGAGAACTGGCCTCATCTTTTTGGAGTCTGTGTCTTCCTGAGTAGCAATTCTCAACCTCTGTGCTCAAATAAACTTAATATTTAATCATATTACCTGAATCTGGTTATTAAGGTGGACACTCCCTTCTCACAAATTTGTTCTGTCTAGGATGAGCAAGAAGAAGAGAAATAAGGAGAAATAAATAAACTTGATTTAAAGGAAAAAGAGAGAAGAGATAGATTTTAAAAAAAAAAAAAAGATAGAATGAGACAAGAAAGAAGGAGACAGAGTTGCAAGAGAAAAGAAAACCAAAGGCATAATAGTGGTTTAGAAAGTAAAAAGTGCAAGGATTGAATAATTCCAGATAACAATAAGAGATCTCAGCATGGGTATGAGATGAATATCAATTTAAACATCAATTATTCAGCCAAATGTACTAGATACATTCATTAAAACAGGTCAAAATAAACAAAATTCAATCAACACATATTTTAGCATCCACAGTGGTGAAGGAACTATTGATGAGTTATATTAGAAAGAAATGTTTCCATAAAGAAAAGGGATGTGCTGAAAACAAGACACAGTGGAATACTATTCAGCCATCAAAAATGAAACACTGTCATTTATGGCAACAAGGACCAGTCTAGAGGACACAATGTTCAGTAAGTTAAGTCAGGTGTAGAAAGAAAAATATTGTATGTTCTTATTCATATGTGGAATAAGAAACTGAGCTCACAGAGGTAGAGGACGTTAATTATGGTTATTAGAGGCTGGGAAGGGTAGTAGGAGAGGAGGGCAAAGACCAGTTGCCTAATGATATAAAATTACAGCTGGATAGGAAGAATGAGTTCTAGGGTTTTGTAGCACCATAGAGTGACTAGTTAAGAATACTTTATTATATATGTTCAAAAGCTAGGACAGGGGAGTTTTAATGTTTCCTGCACAAAGAAAAATAAATGTTTGAGGTGATGGATATCTTGATTACCCAGATTTGGTCATTACATATTGTATACATGTATCAAGACATCACTCTGTACCCCATAAAGATGTATGATAATTATGAGTCAACTAAAGAAAATGAAGAAACATTAGATGAGGCTAAAGTGAGCAATAGTTTATAAAATAACTGAAGAAATATGAAAGATAGTTTGCTAATGAAGAAATAGGAATGATATTTTTGATACTAATTTTATAAAAATTTTATTTTTATAAAAATAAAGTATGCTGTAATAGAGGAAAAAATCCACAACAAAAATTTCAAAAACAAAAGGAAAGTGTAAGAGTGCTATGAGAGTGCTTCTCCCTCTACAACCACTTATGACAGACACAATGGAACCTTCTCCTGCGCCCATAACAGCCTCTAGAATTTTCACCCTGTCAAACCAGTAGAGAAAGACAGGCCCAGACAGAGGTACACAGGAGAGGCAGAGAGGTTGGGAGGCCCAGCGTGAATGATGGATTATCAAACAGAGAGTTCCATCTCTTCCCATCCTCAGATGAAACATTTCCTAAGAGTTTGAATTCTAAACATACAGCAAAATATTATTCATATTTCTTCTATTTAGATGCTTTTGGTTTTATAATTCATGGAAAACAAAAATTCTTTTTCAAAACTGAGGAGCTGCCCATTGCACAGATCAACATGTTTACTGAAAGTATACTCATAGCAGTATTGCTGTCACAATCAGATCTTAATTTTTGGACAACAATATCTCCACAGGAGTGACTTTTAGCCTCTCAGACACAATCTTTTTCTAAGAATTCTCTATCTTTTTAAAAGTTGCATGTCATTGTTTTTCTCCTGGATTTTCCAAAAAGAAAACATGATAAGTAACAATGGAAATAAATAAGGTTTTCCTTTCCCTCCTTTTTATTCTGAAGTTATCCTTATTTTTCCCAATGAAATCTGTTGCTTATTCAGCAGGAAGTGATTTTAACTCTTTCTTTAGTATAATTCAAAAACCCAGAAATGAAACAGATAAGATGTGAATTACATTTTAAAAATTTACCAGTGGGAAAAAAGGAGATGTAATTAAGATTTTTATATACAACCTATCAATAGTGTAATTAAAAGTCTCATTAAATATATATTCAGTGTAATCACCAAATTGGACCTTTAAAATAAATCATTACATTTCCCAATCCTACCTGAAATAGTAAGTGAGAGACAGTATTGCTAAAGGTTGGGTGCCCAGTCTCT
Organism: Otolemur garnettii; assembly: GCF_000181295.1. NCBI lineage: Eukaryota > Metazoa > Chordata > Mammalia > Primates > Galagidae > Otolemur > Otolemur garnettii. The sequence continues at coordinate 34,769,103 of NW_003852400.1, forward strand.
AGCCCTAGGCTGCCTAAGTTTTTAACCCAGACCATTTTGCAAGAATTTATCATGAACTATGTGGATAGCCCAGAAATTGCTGATTTAGAAAATAAAACTCTTCTCTTATGTAGCCTCTTCAGCCAGTAACATTTTCAAATTAACATAAATCCTGGAGCTATCGACACGATCATACATTTTGTTAAGACTTACAAGTGAAGAAAATCAAAATGTCACCTGATATATTCTGTTAGCTAGACAAAAAGTACTTCTAGAAAGCTTAAGAACACAGACCCAGAGATCCTTCTTGATATGTTTACAGCAAATGAGAGGAGAGTGAGATAGGCATGTCTTGAAAATAATCGGGGGTATTGACAGGAATCAAGCAGGTATAGATAATCCACAAAGTTCTTAAGAAACCTATTTTGACCAAAGCGATTGCCTGCTAGACTAAAATGAACTGAGGAATTTCAATATTTAAAAAGACCAGTAGCATACCAACTTCCTAAAGATAAAAGCAAGCTGAAAAAAGGAGGGCTAAAAAGAACATACTCTCCCATGCTTCTTTTCAGAAATGGCTGAGGAGGGTGGAAAACGAAGAATCCTCTGGAGGGTGGGACTGAGCTCCATAGAACACAATGAGGGGTACAGTCTAGGGAGCTGCAATGAGGCGTAGTCAAAGGGCATGCCATCCCCCAGGGTACAGGGTCTATCAGCACTTTCTCGGTGGCTTTCAGAATTGAAATAGACAAAGGAAACCTGTGTACCTACTATTCTTTCCCTTTGCAAATACAGGTCTTTCTTGCATTATCCTCTTTCTGTTTCATCATTGTACCCTGACTACTGGGGAGAGCAGGTAAGTTTTTCCAGGTCATAGATTGTCAAATTAGGAAAGGTGACATTGAAACATGAGATCCTGGACTTTAAGCCTGATGCTGTGATTGGGTAACAACATGAAAGATCTTGAGATAGGAGTGAATAGACTCTGCATGTGAGAACGGAGTAAGGCATGGAGGCTAAGGGAGCAGCAGATCATGTCTGGACTTAGGGACTTCGATTCCCTGCACTTCCTCTGTCCTTATCTACGTGAATTTGCACTCCTTTCCCCAATCTTATTTATGATATTTATCTTTTTGCTCTACACAGGCATTGATTGTATGTTTACATTTTTCAAATATCATTTGGTTTGTCTGTTTTAGAATAATGTGAAATGAATTGAAGAATAACTCAAAGACTCTCCTTTCTTTGATTCCTGGGAGTATTGTAAATACTGTAAACAGTAAACTGTATTTAATGGAATTAATTAAAGAAGACTTCCCCAACAGGAAGTCAAAGACAAATACCTATAATCATGAGTTTGGCAAATTTCATACATTGCATTTGGCAATTTTACTGGTTAGGGTAACTGTGTCTGTCAAAATAATGATGTTAACAACTGCAATAGTCAAACATTGACACCTCAGTGGTTTAGCCCAATAAACATTTAGTTTATTTTCCTCATATTATGATGGTTTGATAAATCTCATGCAGCTCTCCTTGCTGGATTTTCCTGTGGAAGTGACCTTGTAGTCTAGGCTGCTTCCAAGTTGCAACTCCATCATCAAGAGTGCTTCTTTTCCAACTCTAGAGCCCTGGCTCTAAGTAACACATGTTCGTTCAGTCACCAAAATTCCCGTAAGTGAGAACTCAGTCACATGGTCTCAATTTAATTACATGGCAGGCTTAGAAATTTAATCTTCCTTTACACCCAGGAAAGGGTCAAACTACATAGCCAGCACCTCAGTCATATACACACATGACTCCCAGTTGTAATGCACACTTGCTGGAATGAAAGAGAATGCTGACAGGGGATGCTGGGGCTGCAGGTCTCCGGCTGAACCTCAAAACACTGAGTTTTTTAAAGTTAGTGGCAAAGCATGAAGGAAAATCCATAATCTGTTGATTAAAAGCCCTTTGTTTGCAACGAGATCCAGACCTGTGGGCTGCTGCAGAATTTTTCTGTTTGTTTTGGGACAATACTGAATTCCACAGGAAATCATATTGAAGACCATTATAAGCATCACACAAGACACAGAAGACTCTGAGAAGTAATCTTGCAGCAACAAATTGCATTAATAAATGAAAAGGAGAGGCTAAACTTCCCAGCAGCATACACACTGTAAAAGACAAATCTAGCAAGAGGCTTCCCTTTAAGCCAGAGATTGTTGTCTATCTTTGAGTTTACCTTTTCCTCTTCCCTTCATTGTCAAATTGCTGGTCTTAGGATGTGCTCACCTCATTCAAAGATGATCAATAAGTCAAGAGAACAAGTGGGAGATTTACAAGACTGAAAGAAAAAGAATGAAAAAGACCTAGAAATTATTAATTGTGGAGAAGGAAACATTTCTCCCCCATTCCTGGTATTTTTCTCTTTGTAGTAGAGTCTCCATTGTTTTAACACTCCTGTCCGTCTCCCAATTATTCCCAGGGAAAGCAGAATGACTCAATGGGATTGATAGGCTTGACAGATGAAGATGGGCAACTAGGAAGTGAGTTTTGTTAGGGAAGAAATTTGACATCCTTTCTCTCTTCTGTAGGTCTGCTCTAAGGTATGTCGCAGAGAAATACTACCGACTGGTTTTGCAAAGGAAGTTTGCTGGCCAACAGATGGAAGCCACACTTTCCTGTTACTTTGCTAACAAAATGTGATTATTTTGATTTCTAAATGCCTTAATCTTTGTTTACTTTATGAATTAGCTAAGAAAGTAGGATGATATCTATTGGATGCCATGAACAAAACAAACAAAAAGAAAAACATATGATGAAAGACTGGCACAATGGAGTGCTTTCCTTATGGCATAGTTGGGTAAACTGTTAAGCAGTAGGCTTGAGGACTCAGTAAATAAGTTATAACCCAATGAAGAAACAAAATACTCCTTTGATGAAGAGGTGAGAAAAAAGAAAAACGGTGTGAATCCATCACAGAATAATAATTTCCCAGAAGCTACAGTAAGTGTCACTTATTCGACACTGTAGTTAGGGGATAGGGTATGGGCTAAAATAATTGGGTAGATTATAGATAAAGAACTGAAGAAAACTGTTTTAGACTATTACAATGAAAATATATCCATATAATTATTGACAAATAATAGAAGAACAGAGTTAGGAAGTAGTTTAAATATTCTTATTTTCTCATCCTAGAGACCAAAGTAATTATTTAAATCAAGTCATTATTTAACATCAAGTTATCAAATGTTACATTAAAAACTAAAATAATATATGCATTGATGTGTATTAAAGAGAGAGAGAGAAAAGGTAGGTGAGGAGAGAGGAAATACAGCAAGTCTGTCATTGTTCTTAGTGGGAAAACAGTAGATTTTTTTAAATGGGAGATTAAACACATCATATATTTGTGTATTTTATCACTAAGAAAACTAAAATAAATGTAAAAACTATAAAATTATCAAAAGAAACTCATACAAATGCTATAGGTATGTGAGTATATACAGTTATTTATACATTATACAGGCAGTCCCTGAGTTACAAACATGCAACTTACATACAACTCACATGGGCAAAGCCTACTTTAGATAATAGGTAAATGTACCTGTTCCATCTTACATACAAATTCAACTCAAGAACAAACCTACAGAACCTATCTCATTCATAACCCTGGGACTGCCTGTAAGCAAAACATAAAACTGCAAAAGGGGTATCACAAACAGAAAACAAAAGTGAAATAAAATAATAAACCATACCGGATATTATATCAACAAATAGAATGTGATAAGAAAATATATTTAAGTTAAAAGACAGATTGGATTGGAAAGCATAACTCCAAATGAATATTATTATAATGGAAACTTCTTAAGTAAAGTAGATCTGGGACAACACCTGTAGCTCAAAGGAGTAGGGCACTGGCCCCATATGTCAGAGGTGGTGGGTTCAAACCCAGCTCCAGCCAAAAACTATAAAAAAATAAAATAGAATAGATCTGCAAACCTTAAAAACGAAAGCATTGGAAGGTGGTTCATTTTGAAAATAGCCTAAGTTAATGTCTTTCCTATGTATAAATATTACTCAGTTTAGAAAGATTACTAACTGGGGAAGAGCCAAAAAGTTCAATTTCATGTGTGGAAAAATATACAACAAAAATAAGCCACAAGGAAAACTGCAAACTGGGAAAAGCTATTTCAAGCTATATCCCTTTGTCAATGGGATAGACAAAGGGTATATATCCTTAAAATTATTAAGAGAAAACTAAAACCCATTCAATTAAAAAAACAAGTTTTCAAGTAATATAGAAATAAAAATATGAGTAGATATGAATATTTGAGAAGGTGCTTAATCTTATTAGTAATTTAAAAAGCATAAATTCACTTTGCAATGAGATGCTATCTTTCACACAGCGGATTGACAAAGATAAAAATTTGGTCACACAGCATTAAGAAATTTATGGAGAATTAAACACTTCTATGCACTTGTAGAAGAAGCATAAATTGGCAAAACACTTCAGTGTAAGGCAATTCTGGAAAATCTGTGAAGTATTTGTAAAGATAAAATTGATATTCCATTTAGTGTGTGTGTGTGTGTTAATAGGAATATGTGTCCTGAGATCTTTGAAAACTAAAAACAATAGTCATCTCTGAAGGGGATAGGAGGGGAAAGGAAAAGCACTTCCACTTTATGCCATTCGGAGCCCTTTAAGTCCTATGTGCATATATTCTAAAAACAGAGGGGGGAAAATGAGAGATAAAGGGCAGGTAAAGAAGGGTAGAAAACGGGGAAGGAGAGAAGGCCTGCAGGGAGAAAGAAGAGAGGAAAACTGAAATCCAATGATAAGTTTGCAAAAGTGTTAAAGTGAAATAAGCGTGACATAAAAACATTTCTCGTGTTATACTACTAACTAGAAAGAAGCATATACAAGAGTTCTTACAATCTTCCTTTGTAAACGCAAAAGCAATGGAGAAGCTTAAGAGACTTCACCTCACCATGGTTACGTCCAGGAGAAAGACTAGAATTGGAAGTTTGATTACAGTAGGCTCTGCTTTATGTTTGATAAATGTCATGTAAACATTAGCATATAAGCCTTTAAAGAAAGTATCAACAGGGTTTATCAGAAGGGTTGGACAGTAGGCAACTTTCATTTTATTTTAAACACTTTTTAAAATTTTTTAAAATCTATTTTTAAAACAAAAATACTATAAATCAAACCCAAACAAACAAAAACCTTACAGGATAAAATTGGGGAAAAAACAAATAACAGGGGCAGAAAAACCAGCAAAAATGAAGTTCTTATTATTAAAGAAGGCAACAATGAAAAATTATATTTACACTAGAAAAATGAAGAAAAAAGAAAAAGAAAAACGTAGGTGGGGAAAGTTGAAATTAAAAAAAGAAAGGAAAAGAACAAAAACACAAACAAAGTGGAATACTTATCTTGCTGAATGTTGTCTGGGCAACTGGTGATCTTCTGGTGTATGAGCTGCTAATCACAATGCTGATACAGATGTATAAAATGGAGACTGGAGGCCTCTGCTGACTACTTTGCCCTCTAACCCTTCAGGGTTGAGAGCCTGAATCTCTCCTCAGCCCGCTTAAAAGGTACTTTAAACCATGACCCGTGGTTAAGCAGAGGTTTTCCCAGGAAAGCATGTGTTGCTGGGATCTCTCCTGAAGCGGCTGCCTGCTTATCAGGCACACCAAACCAGCCTAGCTCTATGCCCCTGAGGGCCAAGGCTAACAGTTTATCCAATCAGCCAGTCTATGCTTTTGGATATTTCTTATTAACAGCATTTTAAATATTTTCCAGTCCCATAGGAAAAAATGTTTTTACTTTTATAGGTTAATATATATATTCAAGAAGGCTATGAAGAAATTGGCCTTGATTTGACCCTAATCTTACTCAAGTAAATGAAATCTAAGAATGTGTAAGAGGCAGCAGCCAAGACTCAGTTTTCTAATTCTTCATCCTAAATTACAACACAGACAGTATCTCTAAGTTAGTAGGTCCTCTTCTGGTCCTGGAGTTACTCAGTACCACCTCAGAGCACTATTTTCCAGTTGGGGTCCTAGACCCTGGGTGGCTATCAAACATCAGCAGGTGCATTGGCAATTTCAAAGAAAAAGCATAGAAAAAAATTGCTCTCATTTTATAAATGTAAATATAAAACTAATTATTTTACAGGCACCCATTAAGTAATTTACAATACTTATATTCCTAAACATTTTTCAGATACTACAAGATCTGTAGCGATCTGGTTCATCTTCCCCAAAGCCCTTGTTTTTTGTCAGTTGCATATTAATTATTTGTGTTTTAATTTGCATACTCCATTATCACCATCATGAGTTATAGCTGAAACTTACAAAACTGAGTCTGTGTCCCAAAGGGGATTAATTGAAATAGTAACATTAATACCACAGTTCAGGAGAGAAGGAGGAGGTTAATTTAAATATAAGGAGGTTAATGACACTGGTTAAGGTCATTCCCCATAGGTAGCCACAAAAGCACATAAGAAAAGTACAGCTAAAGAGCAAAATGATGAATATCAGAAAATCTGATTTAGTTTGGACAAGCAATCCATTTTGCCCTTTTTCAATTTGGCACCATCTGTATGAAACATTATTAAGTAGCATTATGAAGCCACTGAAGTCTACACTTCATTTTCAGAGAAAACACAATGCGCTCGCTAGCAGGCAAATTGATCTTTTCCCAGAATGTTTTCTAGTTTCAAATTCATTAGTTTTGTAACAAACACAGACACTAAAAATACAGAAAAGCATCATTCAAAGTTGCATCCTTTCTAGAGAATGCAAATGTAAGACATTGTATTGACAACAAGACAGTCAACCAGCACAAAGTTAATGAATTGTGTGTGCAGAAAGGAGGTGGAAAAAGCCTTAGGCTTGTTTTTCAAATGGTCACTGGTACTTAATCTGAATGAGCAACGATTACCACTCTGAGGTGCCAGGGATTTAATTTTACAGTTGCTCATATCCACTGACAAAGTGCATAAATCTTCTCTTGGTGTATATGCAGTCTATCTATGAGAGAAACATTTTTTTTATATATCCTCTTAAAGTACTTTTTTTAAAAAATACATACTGTATAAAAGACCTAATTTTAAAAAAGTATTTTCTGAGTTGTGATAGAGGCTAGAAAAGTGTCAGCAGTCAGGGCCTGAGCTGGAGATGCAACCTGAAGAGAAACCACCATAATGGAAAGGTTGCCCTTGAACTTCAACTGAGACAGTGCTTCATACCCAGAGAATGGTAGACATCGACCACATGCCTCCTGACATTGATTCTTGGCTGAAGAACATGGTAAAAATTATGAATATATAAGCAAAGTTGTATTTTTTTTCATTCTGATATATGAAGAAATAGCCAATAAATTTAAGATTTTTATATTTCACAGTGAAATACACCCTCTGTTCAAGTCAAGGACAAAATTTATTTAGCGCTTTCTAAGTCCCAGACATTCTACCTATCTTCACCGCAAACCTTATGTGAAAGATGTCATTGTTCCTATAATAAGGCAATAAAGACTTAGAAAAGCTGAGTAATTGATGCTTTGCTTTTAAAAATCTAACTGGGAACCTTAAATAATTATTCTTATTTTGTATATTTAGTAAATTAATTCAGTATGTACTTTGTTTTAGGATGAGTAGATCACAAAACTCTTCTGTAGTCAGTATAATCTTCTGTAAGACTTTAGAATACATAGCATCTATCCAATTATCTATCTCTCTGTCTCATCTATGTAATGACACCTGGTTTGAATAAAAATAATGTTTATAACTTATCTTAAATATTCACATATAGGGCTCAATATAAAATCTCTAATACCAACTTATACAAATGAAATAATAGAAATTCATAAAATGGGGTTTAAAATATAGCTAAACAATTACTTTATTTTTGACTTGTCTGATTAACCCTTAGCCAGGCTCAGGTTTCCTTCATCCTTAAAGGATAAAAATCCCATTTTTTTAGTGATCCCTCCAGCTAGCAAACTCTCGCTCCACCTCTTTACATAAGAAGCCTTTTTAAATGTAGGAAATATGCCATACACATATATTCTTGGGGGTATGGGTTACACTCTTATATGTGTTTGTCAAAATTCAATTAATTATACCCTTAATTTTGGCATGTATTACTATTTATTGTTATTTCTTATTAACACATGCACAGATCAATATATGCATTTGTAATAAACAAACTATTATACATCAGGATAAAAAAGAAAGACAAAGCAGAGGGGAAATATAACTACCTCCTACTTTCAATATAACTTTTGCTATACAAATATTTTTGAAGAGATGTTTATAATTTAGCTCTCAAAATTATTTGGGAGTGAAATAATTTAACATTGGCCATGATGTTTCCCTTGGGAATTATCACTAATTATAAAAAAAATTAACCTATAAATCAATTTCAAATATGACAAAATATTTGTAAATATTAGAAAAAATAGATATACTCTTTGAAGTTAGCAAGTCAACTCCCATAAATCTATAGAAATGGAAATACCCATTCTTTAGAGAATGTACATGGATATAACACATTATTAATAAAGGTAAAATTAATAGAAATAAAGTGAATTCCCATCAACAGATGAATAAACTAATTACAACCACATTTTAGCATGAATAGGATTAAAACCCATATAACAATGAGTTAGGTTTGTACTAGCTGATTTAGTGCGATTGCGTAATGTATTTTTGCATGATATAAGCAAGGTGCAAAGAGGTATATAAAACACGATTCTAGTTTTATAATGATACACAGCCCTTTCATTAGAGTTTATAAATGATTTCCTGAACATGGAGGATGGAGGAAATTAAGAAAAATATATACCAGGCAGTTAAACTTAGTATCTGTATCAAGTTGTATAGAGAGCAGTATGAATAGAGGAGAGGAATTCAAGAAAAATTCATTTGAAGACAGTGAAAACAACCTGTAGCTTCCAATTTGTATGTCAGTTGCTATTAACAAGCATGAGAATGCCTCTTAGATTAGAGAAAGCTAAGTAAAGAGAGTAGCTCATTCATCAATATTCATTCATTTTGTACAAAATAAAGGTTAGAGGCCATGCCTGAAATTCTCTCTAATAGTCCTGAAAGGGAATTGATCTTCATAGGAAAGGATATTAAACCTTTGAGTGTCTGCCTCCTCAACTTTTTAGTCTAATAAACCTTTTATGCAGTCACAGTTTCCCAACTGACAGTTTCTCTTGTATACAATTCTGTTCTTCATCCATCCCGAAAAACCTACACTCTGGATATAGCATGCCTAGTATGACAACACTGTAGCTTCCTGTGTCCTTTAAAGAGTTTTGGCTTCTCTGACTGTTGTTGGCTAATATTGGATTGAAACTCAAAAATAGTCACATGTTCTATAGGTATAAACACTTAATCTTTATTCCTCACGTTTCCATAGGGACAGAAAGAATTTATATTCTATTGACCAGGAGGCAGCAGTCTGACTCTTTCTTGCCCAGGTAGGAGGACAAGTAACTTGATGGGTTTGGTAAGTTCAAGGAAGAAACTGGGCTTAGCCCTCAAAGTTTCTCTCCTTCATGGCCTTCTGCCTGGAAAGATGCTATATGATGAGCTGAGCTGGTAAAGTGGCATTCTTCAAGGAGAACTCTTGTTTTTCCTTATTGCTCCCTTTTTTTCGAGACAGTCTTATTCTGTCACCCTGGCTAGAGGGCTGTGGCAACATAACTCACAGCAACCTCAAACCCTTGGGCTCGAGCAGGCAATCCTTTTGCCTCAGCCTCAGCTGGGACTATAGGTGCCTGCCACAGCACCCGGCTAGTATTTCCATTTTTAGTAGAGACAGGGTCTCATTCTTGTTCAGGCTGGTCTTGAACTCTTGAGCTCAAGCAATACACCTGCCTTAGCCTCCCAGAGTGCTAAGATTAAAAGCATGAGCCACTGTGCCTGGCCCCTTATTTTTCTTTTTGTTCTAAGCTATGTTGAAGAAGAGGAGGAGATTTATAACTCATTCCTTCAATATCAAAACCTCCAAAATGTTTACCTGTATCTTAGGTATAGGAACCTATTCATTTAATTTAGCTTACATTATTCATTCAATCACATCCCAAAGCAGATATAATTTTTAACTGTATGAGCTTAAGGAATCTTTGAATAGCCTGAAAATATATGCATAATCTTATATTCATTTGCATCTTTTCTAGAAAATAGTCAATAGATAGCTTTCATCATATTTTCCCAAAGGTCCAGAACCCAATACTGGTTAAGAACTGCTGCCCCTGAAATATCCTGCTGAGCCCCTGTTTCCTAGGCCTCTTTCTGCCACTCCCTGCACCTAGTTCTTTCCTCACTCAGGTAGTTATCTCTAATTATTTCCAGAAGATTCTCTAACTGATGCTTGCTTTTAAGGGTTATTATTTTGCATATCAATGTATCTCAAACTTATGAAAATAGGAAGACACGTTAGCAAGAGGATTGTCCTTATAGAAACTAAACACAGAAATGATCAACTGTAGTCTACAATCCTTGGGGACGAACGGGTTTCAAAATTACACATTTTCAAACTTAGAAAAGTAAAATGATTTAGATATTTTACATTATCCAATGTCTCCAAAAGAGACTGTTTTATGATCAAACATGTTAGTTTTTCTGCAGTGAGACATGAATATCCATCCATGCTGAGGTAGAGGCTATAAATACTGTCCCCTCAGTTTAGATCAGGGTTTTGCTACCAAATGAGTAATAAAGTATTTTCTTTTTGTGGTGGACATACTGTTAAGGGGTTGTGAACTTCTGACTAAACACTATCATTACCTTCCTTTAGTCTTCTATTGTCTGGGAACAAATAACTCCAATCTTTTAAATATTTCTTTGAAAGTCTTTCACTTTTTGAAAGTCTTTCACTTTTTCAATTATTCTCATAGCTATCCTTTTGCAGCACAAATCACAAACAATAGAATCCAGAATACTGTACATTATTATGCAATGGAAGATTGCTTTTGCCTTTCTAGACCTGTGATGATACCTGAGTGTACCATATTCAGCTTCATATGGCTTCAGGAATAACATAATACTTTCCTTCGGCATCATTCTTCCAAGAATTTGATCATTAATCCCAGATCCAAATTCGTCTTCAAGCATTCATAAAAGATATCTTGTTCATACAACCTTTGAAAATAGACCCAGTCATCCTTTTATCCTTCAACTAAATGAGCTGTACTAAGTGCAGCAGACTGTGTTTTGGCATAATGAGTTCATTTTTATTAAAGGTATTTAGATAGAAGCTAAACAATATAGTGTGTGTGCTCATAAGACTGAATAGATAAACAATAAATGGCATTCATTTACTTCTTCTGTGATTATACACTTCATCTTATAAACCACTTACACAGAGTTTATAATTAAGCTGTACCCATTGGCTCAAAGTTACAAACACTTGGGCAACTGAAAATTTATGATCTCAATTCTTTTCTTGCCCACCAGGAGAAAGAGAACCAACTCACTTTGGACTCAGAGAGTCCTCATGTCACAGGACTGCTCATCCCAGAAGGGATATACAACTGGAATCCATTGTAATTCAAATTAGTTAATAAGTATTTCTTGCTGACTTCTTACATCTCTAATGAATTACTTAGTCTATTGGGTGAAAAGTTTAAGTGTGAATATTTTAACTGGAGAACAACAGAACCATGCATAGCAAATTTCATAGATGGGAATACAGAGAGAATTTAAATAAAGACAAGAAAATTAAGAAGCAAAGCACTCTGAGTGAGGAGTTTCAACTCTTGTTGTGGCCTGAAATATCTCAGGGAGAAGCTAAGGGAAGATATTTGTAATCAGGGGATAACCCTTCTATTTTTTCACCCTTTCCTTTGAATATCCTTGGGTCTAAGTCCCAAATCCAAAATTCTTATTGAACCACAACATTTCTTCAAAACTTTGTATCAGGAAAAATTCTGATCAGATCAACTTTCTTATTTGTATTAGATTCTATTGAGGATAAATAGCATTTAGCACAGTAATAGACACATTAGTGAACCCTAAACAAATAGTAGCAATTATTATCAATAAAACATTGCATTTGTAAGGGTATTATCTGGAAATAAGAACTTGTAATACACTAGGATAATATTTTAAATATGTCATTTTACAATTATAAAGTTGCAGAGGTCATATATAAAGTGATATTATCTTGGAAACACACACAACTACTACGTTTAGACATATGTGGTAAAAATGCATATTTAACAATAGTGGTTTTCTCAGGTGAAGAAAGAGGTAGAATCCTGCCTAAAACAGTTTTATTTAAAAAATAGGCAGAAAAATTTAAATACAGATATATGGAGAAGTGTAAAGAAGTAAAAATGAATCCATAAGCACCCTCTTGGTAACCATTGCCCATATTTTTGTGATTTCTATTTTAACCAGTCACTTTATCTTCATAGTTGAAATCACTGTATTCAGAATTTTGAAATCTACTTATACTGTTTCTTGTCATTAAAATTTATTTGCAAATTTTTTTTCTTTGAAAGTTATTCCCTTATTATATTTTCATTACAAAGCTAAAAAACTCTTTAAGGAAAAAATGGAAAAATGTGAATATGTAAGAAGAAAACCTCCATCCAGTTTATCCTCTTCAATGCCACCTTCTCAGATTAATCAATGTTAACATGCTGATATGTCTGTGTATACAACACACACATGCACACACATTGCATCTTCTCTATGGTCACTAAAACATGGATACCCAAATATAGAATATCGTTTTACAAAATCACAAGATTTTGTTTTATTCATTAAGTCAAGAACTCTATTCCTTTTATAGTAGTGCCAAAGAATATGCATATCTAACAAAGCATGTGAAAGATCTCTATAAAGAGAACTGTGAAACCCTGAAGAAAGATATAGAAGATGTTAACAAATGGAAGAATATATGCTCATGATTCAAAAGAATCAACATTGTTAAAACCTCCACACTACCCAAAGCAATCTATAGATTTAATGCAATCCCCATCAAAGCACCAATGTCATACTTTAATGAATTCTCAAATAGTACTTGATCTTATATGAAATCAAAAAAACTCCAAATAACCAATACAATTCTTAGAAATAAAAATAAATATGGAAGCATCACATTACCAGACTTCAGGTTATACTACAAATTTATAGTGATCAAAACAGCATGGTAATGGCACAAAAATAGAGATGCAGATATATGGAACAGAATAGAGAATCTAGAGATAAACCCAGACACATGTCATCATTTGATCGTTGATAAACCTAACAAAAATATACACTGGGGAAAAGAATCCCTATTTAGCAAATAGTGCTGGGAGAACAGGTTAACAACTTGAAGAAGACTGAAACTGGACCCACAACTCTCGCCACTAACAAAAATTGATTCTCTCTGGATAAAAGCTTTAAATTTAAGATATGAAACTATAAAAATATTAGAAGAATATAGCAAAAACACTTGAAGATATTGGCCTGGAAAAATATTTTATGAGGAAGATACCCCCCCCCGCCCCAGCAATTGCCGTAACACCAAAAATAAATAATCGAGATTTGATCAAGCTAAAAACCTTCTGCACAGCTAAGGGCACTATAATCAAAGCAAACAGTCTTTGGAATGGGGGAAGATTTTTGCATGTTATGATTCTGACAAAAGTCTGATAACTAGAATCTACAGAGAACCCAAATTATCAATAATAAAAGAACAACCAACCTCATTTCTTTATGGGCAAGAGATTTGAACAAAAACTTCTCTGAAGATGACAGATGAATGGCAAAGAAACACATGAAAAAATGCTCAATATCTTTAATTATCAGAGAAATGCAAATCAATACCACTTTGAAATATTACCTAACTCCAATAAGATTAGCTCATATCACAAAGTCCTAAGACAGTAGTAGTTGCTGGCATAGCTGTGAAGAGAAGGAAACCTTTATGGAAAGAAGTATGAAGAATCCTCAAATAACTAAAAGTTGACATTCCATTTGATCCCATAATCCCATTACTAGTTATCTACCCACTAAAACTAAAATCATTTTGCCACAAAGACACTTGCACCAGAATGTTTATTGCAGCTCAATTTATAATTGCCCAGTCGTGGAAGCAACCTAAATACCCATCAACCTATGAATGAATTAACAAATTGTGTTATATATATACCATGGAATACTATTCAGCCATAAAAAGATGGAGACTTTACATCTTTTATGTTTACCCAGATGGAACTGAAACACATTCTTCTTAGCAAAGTATCTCAGGAATGGGAAAAAAATATCCAATGTAGTCAATACTATTATGAAACCAATATTAAACACTTATATATTGTGTAGGGGATGGGAGAGGTCTATTACTGGGAGGAGGGAAGGCATTTGGAGGGCTCTCACCTAATATGCACAATGCAAGAGTATATTTCCAAACAACTAAGAGAAAATTTTAAATGTCTTATCACAAAAATAAGTCAGGTGATGGCAATGTTAATCAGTTCAATTTAAGCATTCCACATTGTGTATCAAATTATTAACAAATGTATACAGTGATGATTTTAATTAAAAATAAATAAATTCAGTGTTTTTTTATTTTCCAGCTTTGATAATGGGTGTTGAATTTCTGTCAATTATGATGCTATTATTTATTTTCTTGCTTAGATTTGGTAGAATTTGTTTTATGTATCTGGGAACTTCTGTGTTAGGTACATGTGTATTTAGGAGTGTTGTGTCTTCCTGTTGAATTGCTGCCTTTACCATTGTATAATGACCATCTTTTTCATCCATTCATCCAGTCTATGTCTTGTCAGTAGCTCACTCAAGCTGTTAATGTTAAGAGATAGAATTGATATGTGTCATGTTGTTCTGTTCTTCATAATGGGTAGTACACTGTTGTTTTGTTTTTCTTCTTGTGCTATTGTTTTATAGGAGTTGTGAACTTTAGCTACTTTGAGTTATTTTACACTGGTAGGTTTCTATTGTGCTAATTTGTTTACAATGCATTTCTGGGTCTTCCCTGAAGGACAGGTGTGGTCATGACAAATTTCTTCAGTGTTTGCTTGTCTAGAAAAGACTTAATTTCTCCATCTATTGTGAAACTTAGTTTTAAAGAATACAAAATTCTAGGCTGGTAATTTTTCTGTTTAAGATTAAAGATGGAAGCCAACTTCTGCCATATAAGGTTTCTGCTGAGAAATCTGCTGTTAACCTGATAGATTTTCTCTTGTAGGTAAGTGTTGCTTTCATCTACCTGCCTATAGATTTTCTTTCATTTTCACTTTGGGCTGGTTGATTACTGTGTGTCTTGGAGATGTACTGTTTGCTATAAATCTTCCCAGTGTTCAATGACCATCTTTTATCTGGATATCTAGATCTCTGACAATACAAGGAAAGTTTTCCTTCATAATTCCCTGGATTGTATTTTCCATGCTTTTAGTTCTTTCTTCTTCTCCCTCAGCAGTATCTATAATTTGTATGTTAGTTTGCTTCTCTCTGTTTGCTCTGCCTTTTTTGTTCTCTTTTCTGCCTCTTTACATGACTGGGTTAGCATGAGAGTCTTTTCTTTAAGCCCTAAGATTCTTTCTTCTTCTTAGTTTAAACTGCTGCTAAAACTTCCTAAAACATTTCCTAAATGACTCTTTCATTTCTTTAAGTTCCATTATATCTTTCCTTATATTGTCTAGTTCTTTAGTAACTTTTTCATTAATTTCCTGAAAAAAAATTTTTGGGTGTCTTTTTGTTGGTTTTCAACTTTCTCTTCAATTCTATTCATCTTTTTTACCATCCATATTTTGAATTCTATTTCTGTCATTTCAACAGTTTCCTTGTAGATATAGTTCAATACTGTAGCTCTACTGTGATCTCTGGGAGTGGAGGTCATTCTGTTTTGATTTTTCCTGTTGCCAGGGTTCTTTTGCTGATTTCTCTTCATCTGAAACCTCTTTTACCAACTAAGGGCTAATAGGTTTGCAGGATAAACCTATTCCTTCTGGGGAAATCTGCTGCTTGATTAAAAGAAGGGGAGGTCCCTAGACAATACTTTTTCCCTCCTATTCTGGAATGTTAACAGGCAGAGGAGGGGTGTATGAACAGGGAGCCTATAATTCAGGTGTTTTGATTTATTCTGTTCACCTATGATTGCCTTTGCTCAAGCTTATGCTGAATGCTGCTTGGGCTGGGTGTTGGGTTGTTCACCAGATAATTGTAGGATGCTTGAATTTGGACCTGAGTGAGACTCCTTTCCCTGAAGCTGATGTTATAGGGGTTTTTCTACTCAGGGTCTCCCCACAGAGGTGACAGCAGCAGTTAGATGAGGCTATTTAGGAAGTTGCCATGGATTCCTAGGTTATGGGCATTTCCTCAAACCAGATTGCAGTATCCTGGTGGTTTGAGGCTGGGGTTCCTAGTGGTTCGTTGGACTTTGGAGCAGTTCTTCTTGCCCTGCAGTAGAGGTGGAGGCTCTTGGCATTGTCCAGGTGTAGCACTGGAGTCTTGGAGATGGTGTCTTAGGCCTAGTGGGAGCTCTGAAGGCACAGAGGCAAAGCCTAAGGGCTGGGACTGGGGATGATCCAAAATCGGGTCTTCTGAGCAGGGCCTCTGAGTCAGATGCAGGACTGTGTGGGTTGGAGGCTGAGCTGACCTGGAGGGCAAGGATAGGGCCTAGCAGGCATAAAGCAGACTGGAGTACAGAGTAAGGGCTGAGCAAGTGGTGGGTTGTTCTGGCAGGCTGTTCTGCAGTGGACTATGTGGATGCCAAATCGTGCGGGCAGAGGTCAGTTCCAATGGCCCAGGCATGTGGAATTCTCCTCACCCCACCCAGGCTATGACAAAACAGTCACCCAAAGACTAATAAGTCTGAGCCTTCTACTTCCCAGTCAGTCTCCATGCTAAATCCATGTTGTCATATAAGGGAGGGGAGCTTGTGTTCCAGTCACAGGGCACAGCTCAGGGAAGCCCCCAGTTTGTCCACTTTCTCTCCATCCTGGTGCCAACCTATCATCATGCACCTGAGAGCTCAGGATGGCTTTAGTGGTTGCCCAATTCCCATTGTGCTTATTGTCTCATGCAATGACTCTGCATAGACTCCAGGCAAGTCCTTGGTCCAACCAAGTAGAGGTCTGTAGCAGTGGAGAAAGCAGTGTCACAATTAACACATCAAAAGCAGAGTCAGCGTGGCACTCCAGCACTATCCTCTTGCTCTTCACTATATGTATTTTCATCTTATTATATTGCCCCATCACCTTTTTTTGCTTTTTTCCAAAGGAAAAAAACTGAGTGTCCTGCATTCCTTCTCTGTGATTTCACAACATTGCTTCAGAGAACAGCAATCCATACATAGGCAGTTAGCTGCCTACATTTTTTATTTCTTTCCTTGGGAGTGGCATGCTGGCAGGCTACTTATAGTTCTACATTTTTTCCCTCTCCTGGGCTCACTTCAAGTGAGTGGAATACAACAAAGGTAATGAGATGTCCTTTCTGAAGCAAGGTTACTAAGAGACTGACTAGCATTTTGTGCTAATATACATTTGTTCTTTCTATCTTTCTTTCTCTTTTTTTCTCTCTGCCTCACTCTAGGGGAAGCAAGCTGCCATGTGAGTTTCCCTAAGAAGAGGCACATATAGTAAGAGACTCAGGTCCCTGGCCAACAGCCAGGAAGGACTTAAGGGCTACTGATATCCATAGGTTGGTAAAACACAATTTTCAGTGGTCCATGAATATATTCCTCTAGTATTAATTAATGTTCTAGTGTTTATGATCTGATTTCTCCATCACAAGATTTTACAGATGAGGACATTTTATAAAATATATGGTTTGATTAACTTTACTTTTTAAATGATAACTAATTATACGTAACGGTTTTGTCACTATCTTTTTCTAACTGTTTTCTCTCTTAACAATCCCTTTTCTTGATAAGTTGAGAAGCCAAAGTGAGACAAAGTTTTAAGTATCCTTATACACGAGAAGGATTGTAGTTAAGTGCCAACACAAGGGTTTCTCCACTTACCATCCACTGAGAAACACTGAACACAAAACAAAACAAAAAAACAAAGGTTTTAGAAAGAAAAGTCTTTTTCTTCACTTTCATTGACTTCCTAGCACCACACATCTATACACAGACACACAGAGAAACACATATAGAGACACACAAACACACTATTTTTAACCAACCACTATGGTGTGACTTTAAAATGTTAACTATTAATATGTCCTTGACTCGTTAGAATAGCACTTTCGTATTTGTTTACATGAAACAGTGATAGTAGAACCACATTTGAACCATTTTGTTCTTTAATGAGTAAGAGAATTTTAATGAGGTTCAGTTTCACTTCTTGATTCAGTAGGTTTCTAATCTCTAATTTCAGCCTTGATCTGATTCCAGTTGGCAATACAGAAGTAAAAAGCAGAAAAAGAGTTAGGCCGTTTTAGCAAAATAAACATAATGCTTTTAATAAAGTTCAGTATATAGAAAATGATAATAGAAGTATTAGATCACCTATTCCCATGTTACTGTTTAATCTACTTTCTTCTAAGTTACTCTGACGTATTAATTTAAAACTTGGAAGCTTAATGTTTAAGTGGTAAAAACACTACCTTATTTTTTAAAAGATTATTACATTTTAAGATTCTTGAAGGAATTTTGAGCTACTAAAATGTTCCTAAATACAAATTATAAAATTAAACCAAATTCTGTCATCTTATCATATATGTAGAGTCTAGTCTCTGATCTCTAGAAAATTAGCCATTACATTATCTATTGATATGCTATACAGTATAGGAGCAAATAGCAGCAGAGAAAGAGAAAGAAGAAAGTGTTAAAAAATCAGCTATTTTTTTCTAAACATATAAAACATCTTTAGTTGCACTGTAGAATGGCTAGGAGTGCCTTCTGTGAAATTTTATGGGAAGTGCATCGTATAATCCAAAGAGAAGCGCTAAACTTGTTTGCTATATTCTTTTGCAAAGGATAAAGGAAAAATATAGGCAAGAAATGCATATTTAAGGCTTATTTTCACAGAGTGTGTCTCCCTTGCATGTGATCAGGTTAACTGATTCTCTCACAAAGCTGAATTCCTAGTTCATAGGTAGTGCAGATAAAAATAGACAAGCTTTAGGGATCCAGGTTGAATTTGATGCTACTTGCACTTGCACTTACTCCAATTACGTTTTGTTTAAATTCATTCCAGTACTTACAGGATGTTCTTAGCATGGATTGTGGGTAAGACAAGTCAGAACTTAGGCCTTTATGGAAAGAAACATTTCATTCTCCTTACGTAAGTTTTTTTTCTTCACTAGGCACATCAACAACACACAGTTCTGATAATTCAGTAAATAACAGATGTTATGCATCTTAAGAGAAAAATACAGTAATTTCAGAGGATGAGAATTTCCATCTGGCTATAGTCCTGAGCAGACAGTCTCCATATGGCAATAAAGTCTGGCTGGCAGCCTTCCTCCATAGTAGTATTGCTGGCTATGGCCACTCCGCCTGATGCCCAGGTGTTGGTGACATCATACACAATTAATATGAATGTGCTAAATTGTACAAGTATTCAGCACCGTGCTAGGCATTAAGGTGGTATTAAATCTCAAGAAGCATGAAACCATGATTTTGACCAAGACAAGGAAAGTAATAAAGGGGTATTATGAATCAATTTAAAAATCTGGGACAATGGTTTAACTTTGTGAACTAGAGGAAATAAGAAAACTCTGGGTCTCCATCTTCTCAGGCAGAAATCAAAAAGAGTTAGCTAAATTATTTCCCCTAAAGATTTAATAATTCTATGGATTAAGCTATGAACTATATGCTTCTAAAGGAGAACTGTGTAACAAAATATTTAAACATAAATACTCTGTTCTATGTTGGCTCAAATCATGGCACTGACACTCATCATGAGAACTTGAATGAATTAATCTTGCTAACTCTAAATTTCCTCAGCCATTAAGAAGGGGTATTATTCTAATAATACATCATTGTATAAGGAGACTTAAATGGAGTAATGCATTGTATAAGTTAGCTAATGCTTTGAAACAAACCACCCAAACTACAGTGGATTAAAACAATAAGCATTTTATTATTGTTTGTGTCCATGTAACCTCTGAGTACTTCTGTTGGCCTTATTCTTGCATCTTCAATCAATTGTGGGTCTGGTTGGCAACTCTCTTGCATGTTTGCAGTCACCCAGATAAACTAGAATAGAATGATCCCAGTGAGGACAGCTGACCTTGCCTCATCCATCAGGTAGTCTGGGCTTATTCCCACAATGGAGGGGTTCTAAGACAAAGAGTGAATACCCACAGGCCTCTTGAGGTTTAGGCTCAAAACTGGCACAATGTCAACTCCACTGCATTCTAATGGCCAAAGCAAAACACAAGTTTAGTCTAGTTCAAGAGATAGAGAAATAAACTTCACCTCTTGGTGGATAAATAGGTATAAATACCTAGAGAAGGTTGGGGTAGTTTAAAGAATTAAGGCTACTTTTGCAATTAATCTACTATACTTATTAAAGAACTTAAAATTTCTGGAGCTTAAGTAGGTATCAATCATTGTCACTGTAATTTTCAATAAGTACTCAGGGGCCATAATCATAGACTTCACCAGGTATATGCAATCCAAGATGGATGTTCTTAAATTAATAAGAGACAGAAATTTTGTAGGTGGCATGAAAGTAGGTGACATGGAATCTAAAGATTGAGTAAGGGGTGGGAAACACTAGACAATGTGAGGGACATTCCTAGATGTTGGAGCTATGTCATGAACAAACAGAAGAGAAAGGTAGACCCTGATAGGATACATTTGTTCGTGTGGTCATTCAGCATCCCTACCAGAGTAGAGTTCTAACTTGCCAAGCTGGTCTTTGTCCTACCTACTTTTGCTCAGAAGACAAAACATCTGTAAAACAACAGGCTATAAAAGGTCAGATTAGATAATCCTTCGAAAACTAACAATTTCTAAAAATGAACAATATCTAGCATATTCTAGGAAAGAGGAAAATTTGTTTATCAAAACCTGACAATGTATGAGGCAAAATTTTCAGGCTAATTTCTCTTAAGGTGCAGTCAAGTCAGAGTATACAGTTAGGGAACCTGGCTAACAGGATTTCTGGGTTTAAGTTTTGGCTCTGATATTAGCTCATAAAAAAAAAGGCTTTTTAGGGAATTTAAAATATAAGGTCAAAACAATAAAGAAAATTTCTGAGAAAGTGGAAAATAACCAAAAGGAAATCCAAAAATAGAATCAAATAAGAGATGAATGACATGAAGACTATAGAAAGGGTTTGGCACCCGTTTCTCAGTGGTTAGGGCACCAGTCACATGCACTGGGGCTGCTGGTGGGTTCAAACCCAGCCAGAGCCTGCTAAACAATAATCACAACAACAACAATAAGTGCCAGCTACTTGGGAGGCTGAGGTAAGAGAATCCTTAAGCCCAAGAGTTTGAGGTTGCTGTGAGCTATAACACCAAGGCACTCTACCAAGGGCAACATA
>NW_003852400.1:34791562-35003889 GCF_000181295.1 Otolemur garnettii
TGTAGAATATAAATGTCTTAACACAATAACTAAGAAAATGACATGAAGGCTATGTTAACCAGTTGGATGAAAGTATTTCAAATTGTATATAGAAACAGCACAATGTACCCCATGATAGTATTAATGTACACAGCTATGTTTTAATAAAAATAAATAAATAAAAATAAACATAAAAGAGGTAAAGTCTCCATCTTTTGTAAGGCTGCATAATATTCCATGGTATACATATACCACAATTTATTAATCCACTCATGCATCGATGGGCACTTGGGCTTCTTCCATGACCTAGCAATTATGAATTGGGCTGCAACAAACATTCTGATACAAATATCTTTATTGTAGTATGATTTTTGGTCTTCTGGATATATACCTAGTAGAGGAATTATAGGATCAAATGTCAGGTCTATTTTTAGTTCTCTAAGTGTTCTCCAGATGTCTTTCCAAAAGGAACATATTAGTTTGCAATCCCACCACCAGTGTAGAAATGTTCCCTTTTCTCCAAAACCATGCCCACATCTGTGATTTGGGGATTTTGTGATATGGGCTAATCTTACTGGTGTTAGATGATATCTCAAAGTAGTTTTGATTTACATTTGGAGCTGGAACATATTCTTCTTAGTACCTCAAGAATGGATGAAAAAGTATCCAATATACTCAGTACTTTTATGAAACCAATTTATAATTACTCACACTTTTTTACGAAAGATAGATCACAACTATAGCCCAGGATAAAGGAAAGAAGTGGAGGGGGATGGAAGGGAAGGGGGGAGTTTGATAGAGCGAGGGCAAATGAGGGGGCCACATCTATGGAGCATATTGCAAGGGTACAAACCAAATCTATCAAGAATAGAACATAAATGTCTTAACACAACAATAAGTAAATGAGGTGAAATCTATGTTGATTAGTTTGATGTAAGTACTCCAAATTATATTAAAAAATCAATACATTGTACCCCACAAATGCATAAATGTATTCATGAGCTATGTGTATATGACTTAATAAAAGGTAAAAAATAAAATAAATAAAATTGATAAACCATTGGCCAGATAAACCAGAAATAGAAAAGTAAAATCTTTAATAACCTCAATCAGAAACAAAAAGGGAGAAATAACAACTGATACCACAGAGATGCAAGAGATCATTCCTGACTACTACCAAAAACCCCATGACCAGAAATTTGACAATGTGGAGGAAATGGACCAATACCTGGATTTGCACCATCTTCCTTGACTTAACCAGGAAGAAATACATAATCTGAACAGACCAATATCAAGCACTGAGATTGCAGAAACAATAAAAAGCTTCCAACAACAACAAAAAAAGCCTGGGAAAAGATGGCTTCACATCAGAATTCTATCAAACCTTCAAAGATGAGCTTGTACCTCTACTGAAGAACTTATTCCAAAACACTGAGAAGCAAGGAACCTTTCCCAACATGTTCTATGAAGCAAACACCACCATGATTCCAAAACCAGGAAAAGACCCAACTAAAAAGGAGAAATACAGACCAATTTTACTAATTAATACTGATGCAAAAATACTCAACATAATCTTAACTAATAGATTGCAGCTAAACATTTAAAAATATATACATAATAATCAAGTAGGCTTTATCCAAGGGATGCAAGGCTGGTTAACATATGCAAATCCATAAATGTAATACATCATATCTATAGTAGTAAAAACAAAGACCATATGATCCTCTCAATAGTTACAGAAAAAGCATTTGACAAAATACAGCATCCTTTTCTAATAAGAACACTTAAGAAAACAGGCATAGGTGGCACATTTCTTAAGCTGACTGAAGCCATCTATGAAAAACCCACAGCTAACATCAGATGGAATGCAGCAAAACTGAAAGCTTTTCCACTTAGAATTGGAACCAGACAAGGATGTCTGGTATTGCCACTATTATTCAAAATTGAGTTGGAAGTTCTAACTAATGCAATCAGGCAACAGAAGGAAATGAAGGGCATCCAAATGGGGGCAGAGGAGATCAAACTCTCCCTTGCTGATGATATGATCTTATATTTAGAGACTCAACCACAAAACTCCTGAAGTGATCAGGAAATACAGTAACATCTCAGGGTATAAAATCAATATCCACAAATCAATAGCCTTTGTATATGCCAATAACAGCCAAGTTCAGAAGCAAATTAAGGACATAATTCCCTTCACAGTAGCCTCAAAGAAAATGAAATACTTAGAAATATACCTAACAAAAGAGGTGAAAGTTCTTTTCAAAGAGAATTATGACACACTCAGAAAAGAAATTGCAGAAGACACTGAAAAATGGAAAAGCATACCATGTTCTTGGCTGGGAAGAATCAACATTGTCAAAATGTCTATTCCACCCAAAGGAATCTACAGATTCAATGCAATTCCTGTTAAAATAACAGCATCACATTTTGAAGAACTGAAAAAAATAATACTTCATTTTGTATAAAACAAACAAAAAAAACCTCACATAGCTAAGGCTATTCTTAGTAATGAAACCAAAGTTAGAGGCTATGAGGCTATAGCTTACCAGTCTTCAGGCTATATTACAAGTATAAAACAGCATGATATTGGCACAAAAATAGAGACATGTACCTATGGAACAGAATAGAAAAGCAAGCGATGAAACCAGTCTCTACTTGCCATCTAATCTTGGATAAACCAAAAAAAAAGCATAAAGTGGGGGAAAAAATCCTTATTCAACAAATGGTACTGTCAGAACTGAATAAACACATGTAAAACACTGAAACTCGATCCACACCTTTCACACTTAGAAAAAACTCAAACTGCCTTATAAAAGACTTAAATCTAAGACATGAAACAATAAAAATCTTAGAAGAAAGGGTGGGGGAAACTCTTGAGGATGTTGGCCTGGGGACAGATTTTATGACACAGACTTCAGCGGCCATTGCAAGAACAACAAAAATTAACAAATGGGACTTAAGCTGAAAAACTTCTGCACAGCTAAGGACACAAGTAAAGCAAAAAGACAACCTTCAGAATGGGAAAAGATATTTTCAGGGTATAAATCTGACAAAGGATTGATAACTAGACTCTACAGAGAATACAAATTAATCAACAAAAAGAGTAAACAATCCTGTCTACCACTGGGCAAGACATATAAACAGAACTTCTTTGACGAAGACAGACGAGTGGCTAGCAAACATTCAAAAAAATATTCATCATCCCTGATCATCACAGAAATGCTAATCAAAATCACCCTGAGATATCACCTATCCCCAGTGAGAGTAGCCCACATCATCTCAAAGCTGCAGATGCTGGGGTGGATGTGGAGAGAAGGGAACACTTTACACTGCAGGTGGGACTGCAAACTAATACAACCTTTCTGGAAGAAAGTATGGAGAAACCTCAGAGAACTCCAATTAGACCTCCCATTTGATCCTGTAATCTCATTTCTAGGCATCTACCCAGAATAAAAAAAAAATCCTTTTATCATAAGGACATTTTCACTAGACTGTTTATTGCAGCTCAATTTACAATTGCCCAAATGTGGAAATAGCCTAATTGCCCACCAACCCAGGAATGGATTAACAAGCTGTGGTATATGTATACCATGGAATACTGTTCAACCATTAAAAAAGATGGAGACTTTACATCTTTTGTATTAATCTAAACTGAGTTAGAACACATTCTTCTTCACAAAGCATCACAATAATGGAGAAGCAAGAATCCAAAGTACTTAATTGTAATATGAAGCCAATAGATGAGCTAATACAAGGTGGGGGGCAGGGGAAGAAGGGTATGGGGAAAGGGGTGGAAGAAGGAGCATTTGGGGTCACAGTGTAGGGCACACCTCATAGGGGTGAGAAACAATTATAAGAGGGACATTACCTAACAAATGTAATCAGTGTAAACTAATTCTTTGTACCCTCAATAAAACTAAATAAATAAAAATAAATTTTAAAAAAGAAAAAGCCCTTTTACTTCTTTAGACCTCAGTTTTTCATTTTTCATCTGTAAATTGGGAGTGAGTAATGATACTTAGCTTTCAGGGTTAGTGTGAATATTAAATAGGATAAAATTTCTTCTTAAAGTTTTTTTTAATTGCTATATGTTTGTTATTTATTTATCATCTATTTCATATACAACACCATGCAAATGTTAATAATTTAGAGATAAATGTAATATGGATTTTGTCCTCAAAGAATTATCACAGGTGGGATAATGATTTCAAATTGTTAGGCCCAGAAAGGAAAGATTAATTAGAATAAATTAATAGATAAATGAGTCTAAAAAGGTAAAAATGAGGTATAACTAAGAACCGGGCCGAAAGAATGATTAGAACTTTGCCCAACACAAGCAGAATGAACTAAAATTAAGAGAGGGGAGAAACATTTATAAATAGTAAATTGACCCTTGTGACTAGAGTGTGAGGCACAGGGGAGGGGTCTCAGAGTGAGGTTGTACCTAATTGTAAAAGATCTCACTAATATGAAAACACTCAGGGCTACATGTTGTTAGCCATGAGGAGCCAACAAAGCTTCTTGAGAAGGGGGAAAAACAATATAACTCAGTTTTAGGAAAATTAATTTGGAGGCAATACCTGTATACAAAGGACAAACTGGAAAGCAGGAACTGGGAATATGATAAGGACATTTTTTCACTCATATGGATGAATGGTGATGAGACACTGAATTGGGATGGGGAGGCAGAGAGAAAAGATGAACTTGAGGTTTATTTCATGGGAAAAGGAAACAGACTTCATTATTGACTGACTACGAAAAGTAAGAGGAATCAAAGATGACTCAGAGTCTTCTACCAGGGGAACTGTGTGGGCAGTCGTGCCATTAGCTGAGACACAATTTAAAGAAAAAGGACTGTATTTTGGAAAAGGAAAAAGAGTGAGTTCAATTTGAGGTAAGTTGAGTTTGACAAGCCAATAGTTATGCAGATGGAAACGTCCAGAAGGCCAGGGCACAGTGAGCAATTTACGTTTTGCCTTTCTTCCTTCCATTGGAAAATAGATTGGAGAATGGATAGGAAGAAAGTGGATTGCTCGCCACTTCCTCTGAGGACTGCAGAGAGGATTAATGAGGCGGTGTTCACATTTATTCCACACCAAGAATCCATGAGAGCTTGGCAGAGTATAGGCTGGCATTCCATTATGCTAAGTTGAAAATAAAGCAGCTTTGACATGAAAGTCAGTGAGGGAGGGCGTACAAATCCGGAGGCCACATGGTGGAACATAATTGCACTTCAGGCAGCCTCTAGGGGCATGGGCCTTCTGGGGGTGGACACTAAGCTGTTTCCTGCTGACAGCAATGTAATGCCTCTTTCCTATTGTCTGCCTTTTCTCTTTGTATTTCCTTCCAAATCCACCAGGATGCAGCCAAATGTGAGTTTAGGAGTTGGTCAAATAAG
Source organism: Otolemur garnettii (assembly GCF_000181295.1). Taxonomy (NCBI): domain Eukaryota; kingdom Metazoa; phylum Chordata; class Mammalia; order Primates; family Galagidae; genus Otolemur; species Otolemur garnettii. The sequence goes on from NW_003852400.1 coordinate 34,796,943, forward strand.
TTCTCTACCATTGCAATGCTTTCCAGTGAAACCCATTTCACAATTTCTCACTCAGTCAATAACATTGATTTCTGGAACAAGCTACTGCTACCTGCCTCTTTCCTACAAACACCCTTGTGTTGGCTCTCAGCTCATATGCCAGTGATTTGAACACTGACATGTAAGTGAACAGTTTGGCAAGGAGGTCACCACCTAATGGCTTGAGACCACAGCCAAGCCATCAGCACATATCTGAGGTGTTCCTTTGAAAAATAATTCATGGTTACAATTATTTCTATTCATAAAAGGAACTTTCTATAAATATTTCAAAACTCTTTAACTCTCAGTTTTATTTCTTTTTCCTCTACTTCAGAGGTGCAAATCAAAAAGCAGCAGGAAAAATATATGATACATGATAAAGAACATGTTCTTTGAGGAATCAGACCTGATTTCAAACTTGTTGCTCACCTGTGACTGTACCTTTGGTTTTAGTCTCCCTGGGTCTCAGTGTCCTTATTTGTCATGGGATGAAACTGTTGTCACTTTCTGTCTGTTTGACCTAGTGCAAGTTACTGACACTTTCTGTTTCAATTTTCTCATCCATGAAATGGGAATACTATTACCTACATAGGCTATGTACCCGTTGGCTGATATAAGATGAAGTCTTTAGCCTCACGTCTGATACACTATCATACTAAATAAATGGCAGTTCGTTATGTTATTGGTGATGGTGCTGCTGCTGGTGATAATGTAGAGGACAGGGATCATGACAAATTTTCAACAAACACAAATTTAAATATGGACAGTGTAAATAGGAATATCAATCTTAGAAGCTCCTGCATAATACAGGTTACTATACATGTGGGAGGTTATTTAAAATGCGAAAATAAATCACCACAGACATCTTTGAGTGGATAAAAGAACCACCTTCCCTGCACTATCTTGGTTTTGCATAAAAAAGTTCATAAGTTGTTTGAACATAAAAAAATAATACTAAAATAAAATAAAAACATGAAGTATTTTTAAATGCGGTAAGGTAGAGGCAATTTCTCTTACCTAGTGGTAGATTTTCTGATGTTTACAGCGAGGGTATTGGAAGTAGTGCCAGGGACACTGGCCTCTCTTGCCTTTATCCCAGTAAAACCTCTTGAGGGTGAGATGTTGAGAATTTCAGGGACATCTTTAGTCACTGAGAAAATCAGCTGAGAAGACAAGACAAAAACAGATAACCGCCTAACTTTCAGTCCAGTAGTGTCAGGAACAGGTAGAACTTTCAGCAAAAGACAGAATTATTTTATTTATTAATAATTTTTCTCCCTTTTCTTAAAAAAATAAAAGGCTTCTCTACTAGTATGTCATTTGTTCCCATATTGGCATCTTAAAATAGATTATATATATATTTGTCAAAGATAAAGTCACTTGGGAATGGAATCAGGAATTAAGAAAAAAAAAATAAGATGACCTCTCTCCTTCCTTTCTGTGGATTGCCAAGTCTTTAGGACTAGAACTAATTTAAATTTACTATGAACCAGGAGCAGAACCAGGGATAGAATATGATCCCAACATTACAACTTATATTATTGCTTCATAATGCTGTTGTGATTCTTCTTGTGTCCCTGACTTCAGAGTTCTTCAAACCTATCTCTATGCACTCTATACCCAAGCACTCAAGGTTACTCTTCCCATGCCTCAGAGAAGACTAATTTATTCTTCCTCAGGAAATGCAAATTTATTACGTTATCTCTCCCAGGAGTATCGACGAAGCTCCATGCACAAATGGATAATTGGTCTTAATGAAGGTTTTGCTTCATCTTTTATTCCATTTCATTGGAATTTAGAAGAGTTAGTCTACATCTACCTTGTACTGTACCCCTCCCCACAACTATTGTAAGGACGTTCCAAGTACAACTGTATCTAGGGAAGAAGGGATTGGAATGAGACTTTCTTATCACCTCCTTAAGCCACACCATGGGCAAAATGATTTATTTCATCTCTTAAACAGGACGAACATTACTTTATAGAAAGCAAAATATATCCACAGTAACAGCAATAACTGTATTCTAGCCACAGAAGTCAGTTCCCTAATGCAAGTTGTTGGAAGTATCAACAGTAAGAAAGTTGCAGCGAAGGGAGGAAAACTTATTTTATATCGGACTCAACATCAGTCTCATATCTGAGATGTATTCTTCATTATCTATATTGTAAAAACTGTTCTTCAATATAGGATGCCTTGACTAATACCTTGCTTTGCCAGATAGAAGAATAAAGTAAATAAATAAATGTTTATTTAGTAAATTTATAAGTAAATAAAGTAAATGTTTTGATTTTGATTCCCACTGTTACCATCAATGACAACATGCTGCCATTCATGGTACTGCAATAATGCTATTAAAGTCATAGCAATTTCAAAGATGATTGTGTAGTTGCCCAGGTAACTGCTATGGAGACCTTGACCTCTTACGAGTTATGCTGAAAATTAATACTAGTACACATTTTTTTTACCCCAAGGAATATCAATATTAGGAACTATTTTTGAAAATATAACTTGAGCTGACTGACTTCATTACAAATATAGCTGCTAAGTTCTAGATAGGGAAGAAAATAATTAAGTAAGGTGAAAGATCTTTGGAAGAGTAATAAGTGTGCAAATATTAGAATATTATAATGATGTTTCACAGAAAGAAGTGGTTTACATGTTTTCTCTGTACCTTGTACCAAAAATTGATTTTAAGGAAGGTTAAGCAAAAGTTGTTTGCAAAGAAACCTGTATAATAAGGATTATGACATAAAACTGAAAAATAAATGGAAGGCATGTGGCATTTGTGCTTATGAACATAATCTTAAAATTCTAAATAAGTGTTGAAACAGAATCCAAAGTGTAGCACTGAGATTCATGATGGGCAAAAAGAAAAAAATTGAGCAAATGAGCAGGAGGGACAATTTTATCTATCACTATATCTAAGAGATATTTATTAGAGTTTCTTTATACAAAGAACGCTTAAATTGTTACCGAGCTATGAATTAAGTAGCTGTTTTACAAAAGATACAGAAACTACACTTGTGTGGTTAGGTTCTATACATACCTGCTATAATTATAACAAAACTAAAGGACAAGAGAATAATAAAAGGACAGTTCTGTGAAGAGCTTCTGCTTGTTTCTACCTCCCTGCAAAACAATGCAATTTGCAGCTGCTATTTTTTATGGACTAATTAATAACAGGAATAAAATGTCTCACAAGAAAAGGCTATACCACTCAACATTTGAAACAAAAAGCTCGATGGATTGCTTGGGAAACAAGGGAGATTTGTATAAGTAGAGTATGTGCTATGGTCTGAATACTCTACCTTCTCCCCTGAATCATATGTTGAAACATAATCCCCAGTGTTATGGTGTTAAGTCAGACCTTTAGGAGAACAGTAGGTCATAAAAGCAGAGCCCTCATGAATGAGATCAGTGCCCTTATAAAACAAATCCAAGGGTCAAGAGCAGTGGCTCATGCCTGTAATCCTAGCACCCTGGGAGGCTGAGAAGGATGGATTGCCTTAGCTCACAGGTTTGAGATCAGCCTAAGCCAGAGTGAGACCTCATCTCTAAAAACAGCTGGGCATAGTGGCAGGCGCCTGTAGTCCCAGGTATTCAGGATGCTGAGGCAAGAAAATTGCTTGAGCCCAACAGTTTGAGGCTGCTGTGAGCTATGATACCATGGCACTCTACCTGGGGCAACAAAGTAAGAAAAATCAATCAATCAATTAATCAATCAAACCCGAGAGAACTTGTTTGCCCTTTCACCATGAGAGGACACAGAGGAAGGAAGGACCATCTGTGAAACAGGGAGCGAACCCTCACCAGACACTAGATCTGCTAGCAACTTGGTCTTGGCCTTCCAACCTCCAGAAGTGTGAGAAAGCTACCCAATTTAGTATACTTTGTGATGGCAGCCCAGATGGACTAAATTGCATAACATCAATGATTAATACAAACTGCTAACTTTAGGCAGGATTTGGGGAAACCTAGAGTTTAAAGACAGGGAAGGTCTCAGAAGTGGAAGTGATTTGGGCTTGGTTGATCTTTGTACATGGAAGTGACTCTAAAAGTAGCAGTGTTTCCTCAGCTGTGCAAGTATCTCTAAAAGCCATTCACTCTCACTGATTGACCTTCACAAAAGTGGCACCATCTCAAATCAAGAGGTTTTTGGAAGTGTGGTTATAAAAGCAAGTTGTCAGGGATTCACTGGAATTCAGTATAGCTGAAGAATAATCAGTCTTTTATTTCCTTGAGTATCAAGTATAGTTATTATTCTCAGAGCAGAGAATCTAGAAATGGATTGTTATCCTGCCCCCAGTTCTCAATTAGACTTTTAAAGAAGTTCCTAAGTAGTCAATTTAAGTTTTAATCCTCATGAAGTTCTTGAATAATAAATGTTAATTCTTTGATTAAAGGAAAGCAAAACTATCTTGGAAACCAGAAGAGTAGGTAATAATGTTAGCATATTGCTGTAAAAACTAAAGAATCTAATCACTTTCCTTTGTTTCAATAATAAATAACAGGAATTAGTAATTATAACTACATCATTTACATTAGCACCAAAAAGTATTTAAGCATGAATCTAAAAAAAATAAAAAAAAAAAAACCCACAAATTTTTACAAGATCTACATGAGGAAAACTACAAAACTTTGATGAAAAAAATCAAAGGAAGTTGACACAAGGGTGGCACCTATGGCTCAAAGGAGTAGGGCACCAGCCCTGTAAGCCGGAGGTGGCAGGCTCAAACCCAGCCCTGGCCAAAACCTGAAAAAAAAAAAAGAAAGAAAAGAAAGAAAGCCAACACAAATAGAGAGACATTGCATGTTCAGGGATAGGAAAACTCAGTATTATTAAGATGTCAGTACCATGCTGTTTTGATCACTATCGATTTATAGTATAGTCTGAAGTCTGGAAGTATGATTCCTCCCAATTTGTTTTTATTTCTGAGTAATGTCTTGGCTATTCAAGGTTTTTTCTGTTTCCATATAAAATGAAGTACTAATTTTTCCAGGTCTTTAAAATATGACAGAGGTGCTTTAATAGGGATCGCATTAAATCTATAGATTGCTGTAGGTAGTATAGACATTTTAACAATGTTGATTCTTCCCAGCCATGAGCATAGCATATTTTTCCATTTGTTAACATCATCAGCTATTTCTTTTCTCAGGGTTTCAGTACAAGTGACTTAATTAAAAAAAATTTTTAAAAAGATGTCAGTTCTTCCCAACTTGGTCTATAGATGCAGCACTGTCCCAGTCAAAATCCCAGCAAGTCACTTTATGGATATCAATGAACTGATTCTAAAGGTATGAAAACCTGTGGCCCAGAAACCGCATGCTGATTTTGTGAGGCCATTTTTCACTTATCCACCATGCAAAGTATTCACAGACCTTTTTTCCACTGATCAGCTTTTGTTAGTGTCTGTGTATTTCCTGTGTGGCCCAAGACAATGCTTATTCTTCCAATGTGCATCATAAAAGAAAAATGGTTGGATACCCCTCGATGAAATTCAAAAGGCTGAAAGAAGCCAACACAATACTAAAAGAGAAGAAAAAATCATAGGACTGACTTTTAGACTTGTTATAAAGCCACAGTAATCAAGACATTGTGGTATCATAAATGAATAGGTAAATGTGTTAGTGGAACAAAATAAAGACCCCAGTTGACACGAATATAGTCCACTGATCTTCAAAGACAATTCAATGGAGCACAAGTAGTCTTTTCAACAAATGAAGCCAGAACAATTGAATATCCACATACAAACAAGAAAGAGAGAGAAAAATCTAAACACAGACATTACACTTTTCAAAAAAGGTAACTCATAATGGATCACATACCTAAATGCAAAACACAAAACCGTAACACCTGTAGAAGATAACACAGGAGAAAAACCTAGGTGACTGACAATGAGCTTTTAGATACAACATAAAAAGTATGATCCATGAAAGAAAAAATGAGTAAGTTGGACTTTACTAAAATCAGAATTTTTTTTTCTTTACTCTATAAAAGACATTGTTCAAAGAATCAAAAGAAATCAACAGGGAGAAAAAAATTACAAAACATACTAATAAAGGACTTATATCCCAAACACAAAAATAACTCCTAAAACTCAACAATAAGAAAAAAAGCAACCCAATATTTTAAAAGGGCAAATAATCCGAACAAACAAAAGGAAAGATACTGAAGAAAAATAAGCATAGCAAAAGATGTTCATCTTCATATGTCATTAGGAAGTGCAAATTAAAACCACAATGAGATACGACTACACACCAACTAGAATGGCCAAAATCTAGAACATGGACAACACCAAATGCTGGCTAAGGGGTGGAGAAATAGTAACATTATTTTCATTGTTGGAGAGTAAGGAAAATGGTACAACCACTTTGGAAAATAATCCAGCAGTTTCCTACAAAGCTACACAGCTGCATGTAGTCTTACCATCTGATCCAGCAATCATGCCCCTTGATGTGTAGACAAATAAGCTAAAAATGTTTATTCACACAAAACCTTGCAGATGGATGTTTATAGCAGCATTCTTGATAATAAGCCAAGATGTCCTTCAAAAGATGAATAGATTAACTAGGTTACAACCATACAATGGAATATTATTCAGCAATTAAAAAAGAAATGAGCTATCAACTCTTGAAAAACAGAGAAGATTCTTACAAGCATATTTCTGAGCAAAAGATGACAGTCTGAAAGGACTAATACTGTATAATTCCACCTCCATGACATGGAAAGGATAAAAGTATGGAGATAAAAATAGTAACACTTGCCAGACGCTTGGCAGAAGAATGGGAATGATGAATAAGTAAAGCTTGGGGATGGGGTAGGGTAATGAAATTATTCTATACAATGCTGTGATAGCAGATACATGACAATGCTTTTATCAAAATGCAGGGCACAGAACAACACAAAGAGTGAATCCTAATATAAACAATGGACTTTGCTTAACAATAATAATAATGCACCAATGATGATTCAGTTGTAACAAAGGCACCACACTAATGCAAGATGTTAAGCTGGGTGGGAGGGGGAGGGTGTGGAAGAATTTTCTGCTTATTTTTTCTGTAAATCTAAAATTACTCTTAAAAAGAAAGTCAATTAATTAGAAGTGAAGAGTCTGAATTGACTTGTTGCCCATGTAAGACTCATCCTGTTCTTGCAAGGAAATAAGCTACATATTTCAAAAAGTTAGTGAGGTGTGAGTCAAGACAAAATTTTTCTCAGGAAACATATTTAGATTTGTTCATGTGGCCAAAACTGAGTATATTTATATTTTATAAATTTTTAAAAGTCAATAAGAGTCTGTAGCTATATCACTTACCCTTGATTCTTCTGCATCTTGAGGTGTCTATCAACAAACCAGCTCATCAGGCCAAGTGTGGTGGCTCATGCCTGTAATCCCAGCACGTTGGGAAGCCGAGGTAGGTGGATTGCCTGAGGTCCCAGGTTCAAGACCAGCCTGAGCTACAGTGAGACCCCATTTCTAAAAAAAGCCAGGCGTTGTAGCAGGTGCCTGTAGTCCCAGCTGCTTGGGAGGCTGAGGCAAAAGAATCGCTTGAGCCCAAGAGTATGAGGTTGCTGTGAGTTATGACACCAGGGCACTTTACCAGGGGTGAAAAAGTAAGACTGTCTCAAAAAAAACAAAACCTCATCTTACATAAAGGCCATTGGCCTTACATCTACCCTCCTTGAACGGAGCAGGGGTGTGAGTTGAAAGAGGCAAACCTTGTACAACAGGCATAGATGAAGCACCATGGGCACAAAGTATCCTGGGATATCTCCTCTAGGAGAAGGGGAAAGCATAGCCGAGTGTAAGATGGAGGACAAGGATGACATAACTGTGGGAGGGTGGAAACTAGTCCAAATTATAGAGTCCAAGATGGTACAAGAAAACCAAAACTGAGCTAAATACCAATATGCAAGTAGAATCATGTATCCTGTATTGTACAGGAAAACAGACATCTAAAAAAACAAAAGTGTTCAAGTCAGATGGAGGTCAGTCAGAAATCAAGCCCAGTTCCAGGAGAGTTTTATGAAGATGGAAAGGCATTAGGGCTCTTATCTTACAGACCAGAATTCTAAGGACAGGCTCAAGTCCCATGAGGATCTCGAGTGGAAATGAGTCACCATGGCTTTGGCAATGTGCCTACCACATGCAGTGGGGATGAACACTGTAGACGCAAGCTCATCAGCTGCCCGGACACTGCTCCCCCACTGGACATTTTATGGACATCATGGACTACACTCTGGTGAGAAAGAAACCCATAATATTTTGTTCTCGTTGGTTTTGGAGTTAAGTGGAGCTGAGTAATAGACCTCTACTATTGTGGTCCTCAGCCTCCAGGCTGTAAACTGGTACTGGTCCCTCATCTGTTATAAACCAGGCTGTACAGCAACGCTGCCTGAGCTCCACCTCCTGTGCATCCCCGCTTGCCCCCCATCCTGTCCATGGAAAAACTCTCTTACATGAAACAAGTCCCTGGTGCCCAAAGTTTCTGGTTCGTGGCCTATTAGGAACTGGGCTGCATAGCAGGAGGTGAACCACTCCATGGAAATGGTCCCTGGTGTCAACAGGTTGGGGACCACTGCTGGACTATATCCTGCCAGCCTGCACAGAGCTTGTCATTTTCTGAAGTGCCCACTGTAAAGAGTAAGTTGTGAGGTGCTAAATTCCTGGCCAGAGAGGATGGGCCTATGTGGGACTTCCCCACGTGCAGCAGGCAAGCCCGAGAGCACCAGGAGAAGTGAGCTAAGAGCAGGGCATTCACCAGCAGACTGCTCTTTCATACCACTCCTACCAAAATACTCTTGATTGTTTGCAGACACCTCAACTCTTTTTTGCTAAATCACCACTCTGTACATTTTTTTTTTTTTTTTTTGCTAAAGAGTGTGTGTATGTGTTCCTGATAAAACAGGCATCTCTAGCTCAGTATGACCATCCTCCTAAATCATGAATAAATAGAATAAGAAACATAAAATAAAACCATTGTGTTTTGATCTGGGCCCTTTATGTGCCATGAAAAATAACACTAGTGTCTTTAGGTGCCAGTCAAGTAGCTTCCCACTTGACAATGATGCATGTCAATCAGGATAATGAGTTTCATAATCACAATATTTCATAGGATCAAAAGTTCACTAAATTATAGGCATCTTTTAAGCCAATTCCGTATGAATAACCCCAGAGCCAGCACAGTGTCTTTGCATATAGAGCAATCAACATACCTTTGCTGAATTGAGTGAAGCTAAATTATTTAATTGAACTGGCTTTTACAAAATAGGCGTTAAATACATTTAGTTTTTTTTTTTTTTTTAAATTTCAGGTTAATGTGAGAGACAAACAACTAGGTTACAATGTTTGCATGTATTATTGTGTTGTTGTTGTGTCCTGTACCCTAGAAGTCCTATACCCTTACTTTGTGCCCACTAAGTAGGAAGACACCCATCCCCCTCTCTTCTCTTTTCTGCCCTCTTCCATGTATCCCCTCCTCCCAACTTGAATTTTTTCTTACATTTAGTTTTTGTATTAATTTAAGGATGTCGTTATTCTAAAACATGGTAAAGAGATTTTATACAAGCAAAGGTTTTAGGTTAGCTGAAAAAAAAACTATAAAAATAAATAATCAAGAGTTGACAGTATAGTAAATAACTGAAGTCAGATTTCTACAGTTCCAAGAAAAATGCCTGGGTATGAAGTTGCTTCTACTTTTTTTTCTGAGACATGATATAGTCTGGGAGTTTTCTAGTTCAGACACCCACATTTTATTAGACTCCCATTTACTCTACTTGATATACTATAAATTTGCATACTATATAGCATGTAAGGTCAAGGTTATAATTATTTAATTAAGAAAAAATGATTATAATAAATAAAATATGTCATTTATAATAAAATCTCTGCTTTCAGACTACCTATCTTAATTCAAAATTGATTTAACAATTAAACTAGTTTAATCACAGTCTACAATGGGTCTACTGCTCAGCCAGTATGACAGTTATGCCTGTTCTAGTCAGGGACAAAATCTTCTAATTTTCAGAAATTTGAATAGGTGATTAGTTATTCAGTTAATCAGTGACAAGTTTGATCACAATAGAAGTGATCGGAACGTTTTATGTTTTTATTCAGTCATCAACAAAAATTTTTAGACCCTACTCTGTGGCATGTAATTTTATTTCTCAATCCTTAGTACAGCTCCTACGAAATTTTCAATGTTTTAAGTTGCCATGTTAACTTATACAAACATTTGTAACACACCTAGGTCAAAATCTTTTTAGCATAGTTCCCTTTATAACATTAAGGAAGCACTCAAAGAAAGAAAGAATGCTTCAGAACATTATAGACTAATTCATTAACAGGTTGTGTTAATGCTATTGCCTACAGCTGTTTCAATGGAGTAATTTTTGGTAATTGTGCCAACACATAGCAAAAAAGAAAAATTACTGAAGGTACAAATTCATTAAAGTTGCAGAAAGGCTCTGGAAGACTTTTGCCTTTTTATAGACTATGTAACACAAAATTTGATTAGGACAGCATTAAATTACTTATGTTTTATATAACTGTTCACTGAAACACCAAAAATCCCAGCTTGCAAAAATTTCAATGAATATTTTTAAATTTAAAAAATTAAAGATTATTCAAGTTATTGAGTTGTGAGTTGTCCTGATAAAATGCTACCATACATAAAACTACCTCGTTTAATGAAACTCTTTAGACAAAGCTTTTTTAGTAGTAAAGAAAATTAAGTCAAGCAAACAATAATCTTTTTAAATCCAGGAAAGACACTTTGCACAGTTCATACGGCTTAGGCTCAGTGACTCTTTCAAGATGCATTTACATCTAATTGCATCTGAATTATTTACACACACACCCCAATACACATAGTGATACAGGTAAGTAATGTCAAAGCTAAGAGAAATAGGAAAGTTTCCAGAGTTCTGATCCTTTCTTTATCTAAGCAAATCCCTCCCTGATCACCACCCTGATTATCTCTCAACTCTAGCTCCTTACATTCAAAGCAATAGTTGTAATCATATAACTGAGTTGTAGCCAATGGAATAAGAGTCAGTGGAAATTACACCTGCAACTACAAGACCTTCCCCCTGAAAACATTCCATGTGTGTTCCTCTCTGCTTTCTCCCCTTACAGCTGGATTTAATAGAGATGGCTTCTACCAGCCCCAAAGAGGTCGTAGAGGCTACATATCCAGGTCCATGGATAACTACGTGGAAGACAGCCACAATGCCAACATATGTCAAACATCCAGCACTCTTGGCAAAAAATAAAGCTCCTTTGGTTTGAGCCTCTATACATGTTAGGGTCTGTTCATGTAATAGTTAGTGTAACATAATTAATATGCTGCCATACATGTAGAGGATCTAAATTAAGCCCTTTGCAATGGTATTCTCAGAACGTTCAGGCTTAGAGGGTATATACTAAGAAAAAAACACCCAGCTCTATCTAACTATTTTCCTTTTTTTTAATTTCAAAATATTATGGGGTTATAAATGTTTTAGGTTACATGAATAACTTTTGTTAACTCTGAACCATAACCCAAATAGTGTACACTGTAGCCACTAGGTAGGTTTTCACCAGCTCCCTCCTTCCCACTTCTTCCTGCTTAATTTCCCTTCCCTCTGCACACTTGTTTGTTCACTGGTTAGCTCCAATTTAATAGCGAGTAATAGTGGCATTTGGTTTTTAGATAATTCATTAGGGTAATGTTCTTCTATTCCATCCAAATTTCTGGAAAAAGCATTAAGTCATTCTTTATCACTGAAGAGTATTTTACAGTACACATATACCACGTTTTGTTAATCCATTCATGAATTTGATGGGCACTTGGTTGCTTCCACATCTTTGCAATTGTGAATTATGCTGCAATAAACATTTTAATGCAGGTATCTTTTTGATAAAACGACTTCTTTTCCTTTGGGTAAATATCCAGTAGTGGAATTAATGGATCAATAGGTAGATCTACTTTTAGATCTTTGAGGAATTCTCCCTACTGTTTTCCATAGTGGTTGTTCTAATTTTCAGGCCCACCAAGAGGGTATAAGTTTCTTGCACCCTTTCCAGTCACCTATATGGTCTGTCTAACCAGGGTACAAGTGAATTTTTCTAGAACTAGAGTATAAATGTTTTAACACAATAACTAAGTAAATGACACAAAGTCTATGTTAACCAGTTTGATGAAAATATTTCAAATTGTATATGAAAACACTACACTGTACCCCATGTTTGCATTAATGTACACAGCTATCATTTAATGCAAAAAAAAAAAAGTTTATTGTGCTCTGCATGTATGCCAGAATCCATTGTTTTGGGACTTTGTAATAAAAGCCATTCAAACGAGGGTAAATTTACTACATTATTGTGGTTTTAATTTGCATTTTTTGATGATTAGTGCTGTAGTTCCCATATCCACTGGCCATTTACCTGTCTTCTTTTGAAAAGCTTCTGTATCTTTTGCCCACTTTTTAATGGGGTTATTTATTTTTGTCTTGCTAATTTGCTTGAGTTCTTTTGAAATTCTGGTTATTAGCCCTTTACTGCAGGGGTCCTCAAACTTTTTAAACAGGGGGCCAGTTCACTGTTCCTCAGACCATTGGAGGGCCAGACTGTGGGCCCTGGGATGAGTCGGCTGCTAAACAGGACAGGCAGCGGCAGTAAAAACACCCAGCGGGCCGGATAAATGTCCTAGGCGGGCTGCATGTGGCCCGCGGGCTGTAGTTTAAGGACGCCTGCTTTACTGGATATAAAGCTTACAAATATTTTCTCCCATTCTGTAGATTGTCTGTTTGCTCTGTTGATTATTTCCTTAGCTGTGCAGAAGCCTTCCAATTTAGTTTAGTCCATTTATAAATTTTTGTTGTTTCTATAATTGACATTGGGGTCTTCTTTGTAAATTCTTTGCCCACATCAATATCTAGAAGAGATTTTTCTTCTAACATTTTAAGGTTTCATGCCTTACATTTGAATCTTTTATCTATTTTGAATTAATTTTTATGAGGGGTGAGAGATGTGGATCCTGTGTCTCTATTATTGTGCCAATACTATGGTGTTACTTATATCCTCATAATATAGTTTGAAGTCAGGTAGTATGGTGCCTCTAGATTTGTTCTTTTTGCTTAAGATTGACTTCACCTTTCAAGCTTTTTTTCTGGTTCCAAATTAATTAGAATTACTTTTCTAGACCTATGATATGTGACATTAGTAATTTTATGTGGATGGCATTGCATCTGTAAATCAAGTTGGGAAATATGGACATTCTAATAATGTTGATTCTACCAGTGTCCATGAGCATAATATGTTTTTCCATTTGTTTGTATCTTCTAAGATTTCTTTCATCAGTGTTTTGTAGTTCTGTTTGTAGAGAGAGAACTTTCACCTCCTTGGTTAAGTATATTCCGAGGTTTTCAATTTTCTTTGTGGATATTGAGAATGGTATTGAGCTTTTGAGTTGACTCTCAGCTTGATTGTTATTGTTGTAACAGGAATGGTACTAATTTGTGCACATTGATTTTGTAATTTGAGACTTTGCTGAATTTATCAATTCTAGGTGTCGCTGGGTGGAGTCTCTGGGGTTTTCTCTACAAGATCATATTATTAGCAAAAAGGATAAGTTGATGTCATCTTTCCTGATTTAGATACCCTTTCTTTCTCTTGCCTGATTGCTCTGCCCCAGGATTTATAAGTAGACTTCACTCTTCTAAGTACTATGTTGAATGGACGTGATGACTGTGGCTACCTGAGTCTTGCTCTGGTTCTTAGTGAGAATGCTTTCAACTTTGCCTTTTTCAGTATAATGTTGTATGTGGCTTTGGTGTATGTGGCTTTTCTAAGTTTGAGATATGTTCCCTCTCTGCTTAATTTCTTGAGGGTTTTTATAATGAAAGCATGCTGAATTTTGTTGAATGCTCTTTCTGCATCTTTTGAGTTAATCATATGGTCTTTGTTTTTGCTTCTATTTATGTGGAGAATCACATTTATTGACTTATGTGTGTTAAGCCATACTTGCATCCCTGGGATGAAGCCCACTTGGTCATGGCAAATTTTTTTTTGATGTATTGTTGAATTCTGCTTCCTAGTATTTTATTGAGGATTTTTGCATCTATATTCATAAGGGATATTGGTCTTTACCTTTGTTTTTTAGTTATGTTTTTTTCCTGGCTTTGGTATCAAGGTGATACTGGCTTCGTATGACAAGTTGGGAGGATTTCTTTCTTCTTAACATTATGTATTAATTTCTGCAACATGGGTAGTAGTTCTTTGTAGAACTGCTAAATTCCAGTTGTGATTCCATCTGGTCCTGGGCTTTTTTTTTTTGTTCGAAGCTCTTTTATTACTGCTAAATCTTATTGTGCTTTAATAGTGTGTTCAGGAGTTCTATTTCTTCCTGACTGAGTGGGCTTTGTGTGTTTCCAGGAATTTGTCCATTTCCTCTACATTTTTGAGTTTATGTGTGTGCAAATTTTCATAGTATTCACAGATGATATTTTGTATTTCTGTGACATCAGTTATAATTAGGGCGACCAGACGTCCCGATTTTGGCAGGACAGTCCCGCTTTTCAACAATTTGTCCTGTCCCATGGCGTTTTAAAAAAGTCCCGATTTTTGGAAAGAATGCACGACCGGGCGGAGAACAAGAAGGGAATATACAGTTTTCGGCCGCCATATGGCTATTTCACCGGAATATGAGTTTTATATTATTTTTGTTAATTTTATAATGTAAACTGTAATAAATAATTGCTAAGAAGTGATTATCAAGAACTGCTTATCAGAGTTTGCCTTGTTGTCAGGCCCTGCCCTGCGGCGTCCCCTGCCCGGTGCCCCCGCTCCGCCCCCCAGCCATGTTGTCCCACCTTACAGATGTTAAATCTGGTCACCCTAGTTATAATATCTCTTTTTTTATTTCTGATTGAGGATATTAGAGTTCTTTCTCTACTCTTCCTGATTAATCTAGCAAGAGGTCAACTCCAGACCTTTATCTATCTAACCACAGATGAATTATCTATTCTCATTTCTAACTTAAGCCCTCTTTTTTTCTGCCCCAGGTTTTATACGTAGGCTTCACACTTTTGACACTTTAGGCACAATGTCCATTCTTATCAGCAATGTGTTACTGATTTAGCCCTCCTTATGTGCTATTCTAAAATACACCTGATTTGCCTTGTATAACCTGAATAACTGGTAAGGTTATATGATATACTTTTCATCACTTTTGAATTTATCTGAAGAAAAAGAAGACATTTCCCCCTGACCCAGCATATGTCCCTGGTTACCTAGTAAGATAAATAAAAAAACAAAGCACAGTGTGTAGCTACCCAGGAAGAGGAAGGTAGTGATGGAGGAAGAAGTGAAGAGGAAATTCAGATGGTTCCACTAGGCATGGCCAGTTTTCAACATCCTCTGGTTGGCAATACTTCCACAGGGCTGCTGCCACTATGCATTCTTGCAGATGATAATAACCCAGCTCAACTTGCTTCACTTACACTTAATCAAATAAAATGTTATGGAATACCTATTATATGTTGATATCTACATTAAGGGCCAGATAGGATACCAAGAGGTAAAAATCAGTCTTTTCCCTCACAAGGCTTACGACTTAGTTATAGAAACAAGACACACGAGATGGTGTATAATTAAATGCCAAAACTTACCATGCAGACAATATGAGTCTTGACTGAGTTAAAGATGGAGGAGACCAGTATGAATTGCATTTGTCAAGAGACATTTCAGGGAGCAACAGCAAAGAAACAAAACTAATCAGGATCTGAATTATCGTTTCTTGTACCCTAAGTGGTTTATTTTTACCTCCCTATGTGGCAGCATGCATAATTGTATTAGGGGCCAGCAACTAGAAAATATTCCCTCTGTTGACAGATATAGTTTACCTGGAAAAGAGAATGTCAAAGATTCAAAGGCCCTGAGCCCTAGCTGGCTTTTGTCTTCATTACAAGTTCTCCCTTGAGCAAAAGGTATAAAAGAGCACATCACTTACATATCTGAAACATAATGAAATGACATGTTTTCCAAAGGTCAGGATGCCAGAAGGCAGCATAACTATTGTGTTAATCTCATATATTTTTTTAAAAAATCAGTAAGCTTAAAATCTTTGCAGAAAATCACAGTTAAATGCTAGATAGAATGACATTACTGAGCCCTTGAAAAATGTTATGAAAAATGGCACTCAAACAAAATCCAACCCCCATCTAGAGCTTAACTAAAGTAAGATTTCTTATCTCCAGGGTCTTCAGTTTCAAAGAATTCCTTTTGGGGTTATAAAGTCTGACTTAACACAGTGTTTTAGATCAACAATAGCCCAAAGAGCCAAATTTAATGATCTTGGTGGAATTACAGGAATTAATCTTTAGCTTACAGCTACTCATCCATTTTGGCTTTACAAAAGTGTCTGCCTTTGACTTAGAATGTATTTCACTTGACTGGCTGTTCGTTAACTCTGAATTCTTTCCAATGAAGCGGGAGTCCCCTACAGAAATTCTCAAGAGGCAAAAAGTGACATTTGGAATGCTATTAACACACCCCAGTGTTTGAAATATTAGCTGTCAAACTCAAATCTCAGAGACTGGCCTCTTCAATGGTTTATTTTAAAAAATGGATTACCAAAAATTTCATGGACAATTTTTTTGAAAGTTTCAGATTTTAAGTCAACCCTTTTCATAGTTTTGTTGTTATTATTGATGTTGTTATAGCTTAAATACACTAAAGATAATTTAGTTCTTCATTTAAGATTAAATGATACAACCCTGTGGCCCATTTCTACGAATATCCTGAAATGTCTCACCCCTTGGCTTCCTCTTGCCAATGCACACACTCTGAAAAACTTTTACTTCTAATTCAGGTCAGCTGAAAACATCACCTCCTTTGGCAGGCTTCCCGAAGTTCACAGGCAAATAAGGCAGTCATGTATAATCTTTGTATTACCTGACATTTGCATATTTCTCCATTTTAACAATTATAATATTGTATTATATTTGTATATTTTCTAGTAGGCTTTCTTAAAAGATGACTGTTTCTTATTTGCATTTGCTTTTTTGTTTTGAGTGACAAGTCTTTTAGTACTTGTATTTCTATCTATATGTCAAGAAAGGTGTATTAGACATTCTATACATTGTACACCACACATAGTAAGGATTTGCTTTTTAATTCCTAGTAAATGATCACCATAGAGGCTTTTAAGAAATATTTTTAAAAGAATGGATAAATGAATGGAACTAAATTTTTAAGTTTCCCCTTCTTTTTAGATATAACCAACGTATTTAACATGCTACCCAATTCACAACAGTTTGGAGGCAAAAATGAATTAGAAAATTCTATATTGATTAATTCAATCATGTGTTTTTTCATTTATCCTCTCAGGAAATATATTTTAGGGTCCAAAATCTGCCAGGCACTGTGATAGGAGCTAAGATACAGAAAAAAGTCTATTTTTTTTTTATTTTTAACTTCACACTTAATTTGTTTCATATGTTACCATACTTGTGAAATGTGCCATCGTTGAGCAGCACCTTAGCAGCACCACGGTGGCAGCTGCAAGGCTGGCATGCGATATTTTCACAAACTCAGCTGATAAAGAAGCTATGAGTCCAAATAGATTTAAACAGTTATTACTTTCAGCAATAATAACATCTTGTTGGAGCTGGTTTCCCCCAAGTACCTATTTACACAGAGTGATAGAAAGAGAGTCAGATGGACCTCTGAAGGGGCTGGAGACTAAAATCAGCCATGTGGGCAGTCAGCCTTGCCTGTGGGATTGAACCCCAGCAAAACCCCTGGATACTAAAGCTCAGGTGAGCTTCTGTGGCTGGCAACACTCTCTGTTTATTGTCACTCATCGTCGCTGAAAAATTAAGTGTCCTTGTGACTTCACTGGGAAGGAACAACTAATTGGAAGGTTGTTTTGGGCAGCTCCTGGATTGTCCTATATGCCTTTTTATGTTGCTGATCTTTATCAGCATCCTTTCAATGCAATAAAAAATGATTGCAAAAAAGTCTAGCAGCTTTTCTGAGAATATTATTCCTTCTAGCAAATCATTACATGGTGTTGGAGACCACTGACTAGAACACCAAAAAGGCTTTATCAAGACTTAATAATTGTTGGCCAGGTGCGGTGGCTCACACCTGTAATCCTAGCACTCTGGGAGGTCATGGCAGATGGATTACTTGAACTCACAAGTTCAAGACCAGCCCAAACAAGAGCAAGACCCCCATCCCTACTAAAAATAGGAAAACTGAGGCAAAAGGATCACTTGGGCCCAAGAGTCAGAGGTTGCTGTAAGCTATGATGCCAATGCACTCTACTGAGGGCAACAGGTTGAGACTCTGACTTAAAAAAAAAAAAAGACTTAATAATTGGTTATTAATCACACCTGTTACTCCTTCACTTAAAGGCACTACATTTGTGAAGTCTAAAATTAAACAAATTTACGTTTTAAAACACCCTTATAAGGTGAAAATTTGCACCTTAGATTTAAGTTGTAAAATAAATACAAATGTATGTCTGTCAAATTTTAATTTTCTAGGTACTTCACAGTGTCCTAAAAATGTGAGAAATGAACAGAGAAATAGATTCTTGAGAATTATATATAGATAATTAGTAATTTTTATGGTTAAATATAATGTTTATAAGTGCTTATTTCACAGGTCTATAATAGTATATTGACA
The DNA here is from genome assembly GCF_000181295.1 of Otolemur garnettii. Classification (NCBI taxonomy): domain Eukaryota; kingdom Metazoa; phylum Chordata; class Mammalia; order Primates; family Galagidae; genus Otolemur; species Otolemur garnettii. The sequence goes on from NW_003852400.1 coordinate 34,815,636, forward strand.
TTAAAGAGCAAAAAAAACTAATTCTAATTAAGTTACCTCTTTTGAATTCAGGACATTCTATTACAGATAGCATTTTGGAAACTTTTAGTCTTGTCTATGTACTTAGATGTGTTCTTTTAAGCATGCTTTACATTCTGATAAATGATAGCAGAAAGACAAGAAGTCAACAAGCTATTGGGAAGGACAGAGCTTATACAAGTTGTAATAACAGTAAGGATTAAGTACATTATTTACAAAAGAAATAATGATATAAACCCACAACCCAGTTAGTTAATTAAAATCATATAAATAATAAAAAAATAAATTAGTATTTAGGAAATAAACAAAAACATGATTGATGAGTGATGAATAAGAGACTTATTCACAAGCACTATAAAAATGAATATTATTTACACTATCAAATATAATTTTTCTGAAAAATTATTTTATGAATTTAAATAATTGCTTATGAAACTATAACACACTAATTTACTCTCCTCTGACATATGTTTCTTCTCAGTGCTGATCAGTTCCAGGTAAATCTCTTCCTTGAATTCAATGCTAAGTATGCAACTCAGGTGGAAACCAAGACCTAGGAGTATAGAATACTAACCAAGTTCTTTCTTACGCCTAGGAATGGTGAAATAGGTGATGGTGATTCCTAGAATTTTGAAAATTTTAATATCCTATTTTTGCGTTGGATAGATAGCTACGTAAGGTGTGTAGCCTAGCCATGAGTTTGTCATTTAGATGAAATAAAATGCTATTAGTGTCATTATTTCGTTTTGATGACTTCCTTGTTCTGCTCTCGTGATACATTACTGCAAGGGCAATGCATTCTTTGACAATAATTCATAAAGTAGAAGAAACAATGTTTTTAAAAAGTACCATTTTTCTTGCCCAATAATACTACTTCCTATATCTGAATTCATATTATCTCAACATGGATCAAAATATCCATTTCTAATCCCACATTTTTCTTAACAAAAAAATAGATCTAAGAAGAGACTAAAACACCACCAGAAGTTTATGGTGATCTGGTTATAAAGAGTATCAAAGGACTTCTACTCCTGCCTAGATGGAGCAGCACCGTTCTCCTAGGTCTGCCCAATTACAACAACAGAAAGACTTCAGGCATACATAACAAAACAAGCAAGCAGGATGGTGATTTCAGAATCTAACAAACAACATGGGAAGGAACTTCTTGAGTCTCCTACATACCACCTATATTTCAGATAGGACATTATAGGAACCTCTAACTCAGAACCACCAATAGGCACAGATAACAAAAGCTTCATAAAAATCCTATTTATACCACAGTTTTTACAAACTATTGGTTATTCTAGAGGAGACATGTGTGCATTCACATTTGAAGACTTGCTAACATCAGAAGACCACAGCAACACTATGGAAGTTAGCTCTTCATGTCCCACTGGAGAAAAAAAATTATAAAGTATGCTTCTGACTAGAGCAGTGGTTCCCAAACTTTAGTTTTAATCATAATCTCTCAGAGAACTTATTGAAACAGTTTGTTGGAATCCACTCCCAAACTTCCTGATTCAGTAGATCTGGGATGCCCAAGAATTCATATTTCTAAAACATTAATACTGATATAATTCCAAAAGCAACACCAATGACCCCAATTTGTCAACAACTCTTTAAAAATCACTGTTTTAAACCAGGAAGTGCTCGACCTAACTGTAATATTGGTATTCTCCCATATACAGTGTAATGTAAACCAAAACTCCCAGATAAAAATGGACTGGTAACAGAGAATTATATTATATGTATACCATGTAGGGAACAAAGATATGATCCACTAAGTGGATAATGTGGTATACCTGGAAGGGAAAGACTATTTCCTTTGTCTGCCCCCTTGAGAAGAAATAGATTCAAGAGCAGAAAACAAACATATGAAGGCAAGCCTTAGAGTATTAAGTTTAGTAAGGAGGAAAGACATTTCTCCTCGTTGAGTTCCATGGCTATTGGAGGTTGAATACAAGAGGTATAGAAATTAATTCCAACAGACATGCAAGTGAGGGATTTTTAGAAGGCTGAACAAGAACATAATAGTTTGAAAAAAGAGATATCAGAAATTCTGGAATTAGAGTTGATCCCTAGGTAGGAAAAGAGGACCATGGTTTGGGATCTGCAGAGTAACAGATATATCATAACTGATCCTGTCTCTGCACTTCCAGAATTACCTGGAACCACAGGAAAAAGCTTATAATGGAGGTGAGACATATGGATACTAAAAAGCAGGTAATTTGAGGCACTCTTAGCCAAGCTTAGCACTAACAGATTGCCTACCCTAAAAGAACCACCCTCAGGGACTGCAGGAATCTGGGTCATCTAGGCTTCATGGCATCAGTGATTCTGTACTAATTCCCTGACAGAGCAAGTCTAAACTCAAAAATCAAACCATGTGGCAATAGATATCATGGGCAATACAGTGGTAAGGCCACAGGATTCTTTCTTGTTGATGCAGAAATATAAACTGTTTTGAGTCTGTGTGAGGTGCTGACATTCTTGTACAAATTAAGGGCAATGGGAAACCCCAAGAGGGAGTTTCTAGGTTTCCTGATAAATAAGGAAGTTGGGTACTGAAGTGATTAATTGAAAAATTAAAGAGATGTGACCAAATTGGTCTTCTGAGTTAGTGGAGCATTTCATACCAATTACATGGTTATTGTTAAATTCCCTGTGGCTGGTTGGCTCATTGGTTAAATCATGATGCTAAGAAAAAGTGGAGAGATTCAATTTTGCACTTGAAGGGGCTGATTTGCTCATGACCACACACTCTGTATTCTCCCCTAAAACTGGGCAGTAATTTTACCAAAGGATGGCGATAATTGAAACTAGGAATTTGAAAAGATCATGACAACACAGCACAAATTCATCACCACAACTGGACTAAACAGCTTGAAAATGTGCCTAATTCCAGTAGGCAGTTCTATCAACTAGATATCCCAATTATTCTTTAAAAGCAGAACTTTAACTAAGAAATGTCACTTTTACCTTTATGGGGATCCTCAAAATTCATTCAAAAAATTTATTATGTGTCAGCCTGGGCATGGTGGCTCACACCTATAATCTTAGCACTTTGGTAGGCCAAGGTGGAAGGATTGCTTGAAGCCAGGAGATCAAGACCAGACTGAACAACATGTGAAACCCCATCTCTAAAAAGCAAAAAAAAAAAAAATTAATTCATTATGTACCAAACACTGTACTACACAAAATGCTTTACTGGATTCTCCATTTGATCCTTATAATAACTGTATGAAATAGGCATCATCTTCCAGTTATAGATATAGGAACTATAGTTTGGAGAGAGATTATGTCATTTTGATTATAATTTGAAAATATTTCTAAAAGAAAGTATTGAGTTATTAGAATGGTGCTAAGAAAACAAGTTAAATTTTATCTGTGTAGTATGGATTCCATTGAGTCCAATCAGTACAAAGGCATAATAACCATGGTCAGAATTTTATCAAACCAACTTACACCATGTAATTGCATGTGTCAGTTTTAGTTAACCAATTTAACAAAGCATTCATGCTGATCTATATTCTCATCAATAGTACAGGAAAATTCTAGTAGTTCCACAGACTAGTTAACAGAGTTTTCTGTCTTTTTGATTTAAACAAATTTGTTTGTATACTGGCATCTCATTGTGGTTTTGATTTTTATTCCCCTCATGGTTGATGAATTTGATAAGCTTTTCATATGTTTCTTGGCATTTAAACACTCTCTTCTGTGAAGCTCTTGCTATCTTTTTTATTGCAATGGGTTATCTCTTTTGTCCTTGTTGACTTGTAGAAGTTTTTTGTAAATTCTGGATATAAGAATTCTTTGTTGGATTCACATTCTGAAAATATGTTCTTCCACGGTGTAGGTCGCCTTTTACTTCTCTTAATGGTATCATTCAGTGTACGGAAGTTTTCACTGCAAACAGTCAAAGATACCAATCTTTCATCAGTTTGCTTTTTGTGTTCTGTTAAGAAATATTTGCCTGTCTCAAGGTAAATAAAAATTCCTCCCATGTTATCCTCTAAAGTTTTATTGTTTTACCTATCACAATTAGATCTCTAAGCTACTGCCATTTTGAATACTTTTTGTATGTGTGGCAGAAAGAATCAAGGTTCATTTTTTTCATGTATATTTAGTTCACCCAGTATAGCTTATTGAAAATACCATCTTATGCCTCACTGAATTACAGAAATCCCTTCATTGTAAATCAGTAAACCATTTAGATATAGTGATTTCTAGACTACTTTTTCCATTATTAATTTTTTAAATCTTTGCATCAATAGCACACTAAGTACTGTCGCTGTGTGTAGTAAGTCTTAACACTTCATAGTTTGAGTCCTCTTACTTTATCTTTAAAATGTTCTTGGCTATTTGACATCCCTTGCATTTTCATATAAATGATAGTACCAACTTATAAATTTCCACCAAAATGGAAGCTAGAATTTCGATAAAGATTGCATTGAACCTATAGGTCAATTTGTATAAAATTAAAATGTCAGCAATATTGAATAACCTAATCTGTGAACAGAGAATACTTGTGTGTTTATTTAAGTCTTATTTCTTTCAGCAGTATTTTGTAGTTCTCAATGTAGAACACTTATACAACCTTTATTATTATGAAAATATTCTTAAATATTTAATTTTTCACAGATTTATAAATTTCATTTTCTAGCATTTGATGCTAGCTTGTAGAAGTAAAATTGATTTTCACATATTGACATTAATCTAAATGCCTTGCAAAATTTACTTATCAATACTAATTGTTTATAGATTCTTTGAATTCTCTATGTATAGCATTATATGATTTGTGAGTAATGACAGCTTTACTTTTTTCTTTCTGATGCTTGTATCATTTTAAAAATTTTATTCCCCATAGCATAATTATTTGTAGAAACTTTATTTCCAACCACTAGAAATTGTTAGCAACTTAGATACATTCCAATAAATGAATTTAGAAACAAACCATCATATACTAATACTATGGAATATTATTTAAAGACCAACATTAACGAGCTATTAATTCACACGAGGCATGAATGAATCTTAAATGCATATCGCTAAATGAAGGAAGCTAGTAAAAAGATAACATACTGTATGATTCCAAATATATAATATCCTGGAAAAGGCTAAAGTATAGCAGTAGTAAAAAGATCAATAGTAGCCACAGGATCAAGGCCAAGAGAGAGTAGAACAGTAAATCATGGGGTATTTTTAGAGTGGTGAATATACTCCATATCAGTGGTTCTTAACCACTGTAGCAACGAAAATAATTTTATGGTTGAGAGTCACCACAACATAAGGAACTGTGTTAAAGGGTCATGGCATTAGAAAGGTTGAGAACCACTGCTCTAGATGATAGCAGAATTTCAGACATGACACTATGTCTTTGTCAAAACCCATAGAATTTTACAGTACAAAGAGTACTAGTTGAAAATTTAAAAAAATAGTAAGTTATAAGGTAGGAGATATGAAGATGGAATGCAGAATGTGCATTTAACTTCATTATAAATATGTTAAACAACCTCATGGGGTGGGGGATATATATCAACCTAAGTAACTTTGGAAATTACTGAAAACTATAAGGCTAAGATAGCAGAAATTGTACATAAACATAGTATTCAAGTTTCCCATGGGGGTATGGCTTAACAATTCTGACATTGTGTTACTTATAGAATAAAACTGAATAATTAAGTTAAATTGATGGCAGATGGTGGGAGCCAGATGTCTGTTTATTGTTGGAGCTGGAGGTTACAAATAAGGAAGGAAAGGAAACTGGATTGGTCCGTGTAGTAATGGATTGGAGTTAGCGATATCTGTAGGAACTTATGTTTAACTTAATAAAGATACTTATAGGTAAATACATAAATGATTATAGATGTATCTGTGTACCTGGATTAGCATGCAAACATGTATCCCCCAGCTCTGTCTCCTGAGAGAAACTAGAAGCAAAGATATCCCAGTAGCAACAAGAAAGTCAGTGCCCTGATCTAAGCTTCTAATGCCATTCTCCAACATAAGAAACCAGGGCTTCTTAGAGAGGGGACTGATGCTAGTTTAGGGCAGAAAACATACAAGATGAACTAAGTAGAACCTCCATAGTTGACGACCTCCCTACACTGACTCCTTATTCCTTAAGTTGACCTAATTTTCATAGACAAGACATGCACCACAAATAAGCATCAATACAATGGGCCTAGTTCCTTGTTTTGACCACCTCTATATGTTGAACAGTTTGTTACAGTCCCTTTGGGTGATCAACTTATAGAGGTTCTATTGTAGTATCTTATAGAGTGAGAAATTGAGGAAATACTATACTCAAAAGCAAAATGATGTGGATGTATTGAAAAGACATTATAGCCAACTGAAAGAGTTCTCAATGGCAAATTTAGAACAATTTGAGCAATAGAATAAATAACATGCTATTTAATTATAACCCAATGTAAAATACAAATACACATGAATCCACCCTGGTAAAAATAAATGACTGAACAAATAAATCTCCCATGCAGAAGAATTCCAAATAATTTAAGGTAATATTCCCCACTCACAGAGGTGGAGAATAACTCACTATACATAAAGTGTGGGCTTTATTTGATGACTTTCTTCCAAAAAATAGTACAGAAAAGTGACCACATAGTCACTTTTTTTTGGAGAAAACTGGCAAGGATTACCCTAGCCAGGTGATCAACATTAACATCATAAATAATAAGTCATGTATCATATTCATAGCTTAAACTTTTTGAAAATGTTTTAGTGTAGTAAAATACATGTAACTTAAAATTTACTATCCTAACATTTAAGATGTACTCTTGATATTATAGCACTTCCCGTTATACATGCTTTTACTTTCTGTGGTTTCAGTTACCCAGGTCAACCATGGTCCAAAAGTATTAAATGAAAAATTTCAGAAATACTTAATCCAGAGGTTTTAAATTGCATACCATTCTGAGTAGTATGAAAAAGTCTTGTGCCATCCCACTCCAACCTGCCAAGGACATGAGTCACCCCTCTGTCGAGCATCTCCATGCTGTCTACACAACCTGCCAGTCAGTCACTTGTAACAGACTTGGTTACCAGATCAGCTGATGTGGTTTCACAGTGCTTGTGTTCAAGTCACTCTATTTTATATAACAATGTCCCCTAAGTGCAGAAGATGCTAGCAATCTGGATATACCAAAGAGAAGCCATGCTTCAAGTGGGTAAACATTCTCAACTTAATAAGGAAAGAAAAAAATTGTATGCTGAGGTTGCTAAGATCTACAGTAAGAGCAAATCTGTTTTTAAAATTTCAAATAGTGTGTTGTTATAATTATTCTATTTTATCATTACTTTTACTAATCTGTAAATTAAACCTTACCATAAAGTAAGAAAAAATCAATTTATATATAGAGTTCAGCACTATCTACAATTTCAGGCATACACTGGGAAGTCTTGAAACACATCCCCCATAGATAAGAAGGATTATAGTAGATGTTGAAAATGCCTTTCTCTTCAGTGGTCTTCCTCTCAAAAAGCCCTAATTCAATACTAAATGTCAGAAAAATAACAATTACCAGAGAGTCTATGTAATAGCTGACCATTACCCCTCAAAACTATCAAGGTCATAGAAGGCATAGTCTAAGTGTATCAATGAGGATTCTACCAGAGCCATTGTAGGGAAAGAGGGAGGAGAGAATCTTGTGCAACTGGCTTATGTGATTATGGGGATGCAAGTCTGAAATCTGCCCAGCAGGCAGACAAGTTGGCATCCCTGGAGTGAGAAATGGCATTGCAGTCTACAGGTGGAATTTCTTCTTTCACTAGGAAACCTCAGTTGACAATGACCAGACAACTAGAGGATATAGAATGAGAGATGCCAGAACTTTTTTGGAAATAAAAAACACCAAAGCATTTCAGAAATAAAGACTAAGAAGCAAAGGTTGCACTGAAGGAAGCCTAGTAAGCAAGAAAAGACAGAATAAGATTGAGTAGAAAGAAACAAATAAAAGATATTTTAAAATTAGAGAGGGGTGATTTTTATCACCAATATGAAGATAGCTGAAGTCTTAATATAATAAAAATCAAACAGAACAAAAGCTTAAAAAATATAACTCTAGAGAGTGATCCCCCAGAAGAGAAAAGGAATAAAAGACTACTTGGTTCACGGAAAAAAAAAATGACCCAAAATAGTCTTAATAAAGAATCATACTAGTAAAAATAATTGCAAGTCAAAGAAAGAGAGAGAATCCTTTTAGACATCAGGGCCAAAAAAGAAAGGAAAAAAAGCCAAATCGTTTATACAGAAACTAAGATTGCTTTAACACTGCAGTAGACAACACAAGAAACAACATAGTAATACCTAGATGGCATTTGAGGGAAAACAACATACCAAAAAAGCATAAACCCAAGACTCTTACATCCATTCAAGTGCTATGTAACCAATTATAAAGTCTTGAGACAAAACATCTGAGCTCTTGAGGGAACAGATATTATTAGTCATGTGAGTCTTTTTTGAAGAAACTATTATAGGACAATTCAGTCTAATTCACTGGAAAAAAGAATGAAGATCCAAAGGACTGGTTTCTAAAACTTCAGTAAAATACAAAGTAAAAGGAATAATATCAAAGATAATTATCTGCTTCTTGATTTTAAAGAAAATGCTTATATTTGACCTCACTATATAAGTTTCATATAGCTTATTGATGGTGCCTTTTATCAGATAAAGAAATTCTTTTCCATTCCTAGCATAGCATGAATTTTTCGATCATGAATTGTTGATTATATAAAAAGTCTTTTCATGCTACTATTAGTACTGATTTTATAAAAGGTTTTTTTTCTGCTACTATTCAATCTCTTCTTATATTCCTGGGTTAAATCTTAGTCATATTATCTTATATTATTCATACATTGCTGCTTTGTATATGTACTCACTTAAAACTATTAACATCATGTTCATAACTTAAATTCCCCTATAATTTTCCTTTCTTTAACTGTACTTAACATTTTATACTAAGTTATATTAACCTAATAAAATGTGTTAGAAAACTTTTCCTATGCTCCCTTCTCAAGAATAATGTGTATGTAGCAGAGATCTTGGAGCTTCCATAAAATTATCTAAGCGTGATGATATTTCAATATGTAGATTCTAATTACTATTTAATTTTTAGTGTAGAAGTACAATAGACATTTTAACTTATATTTGGTAAATTATGTTTTTCTATAATATTTTCCATTGTATTTTTTTTTACTTTAGATTTTATTTATTTATTTATTTACTTATTTGACTTTATATTATTAACCTTTTCTCCCTCACTCTTTTTTTAAGCCTAGACTGTCGGGGGTCCCGCCCCACGAGCTGTGTCCACAGAGACCTGTGGAAACTGGTGGTGATCAATTAAAGAAATATAGAGCTAGAAGCAACAGTAAAGAAAGACAAGAGACATAGGGTAGAATTAAAAGTAGGAGTTCAGGGCCCCACTGCCCATCATGGGATTCCTGCAATGGCCTATTTTCCATTGTATTGTTATCAATTTCTTGCCATAAAGTTGATTCCATTGTTCTTTCATTGTATGTGAATTAATGAGTCAAGTTCAATTTTTTAATTCTAATTTTATCTTATAGTTTTATGCTTTTTAAAGCAATGTATAAGTTGAGTGGATAGTAGTTTCTATGAAATCCACTAAAGTATAGAAATATAATGTATAAATTGCAAACTGGTAGAAGGAAGATGAATAGAATGGAAAAAAGAAGAAATAATTCCAAAGGAAAACAAGAGAGGAGAAAAATAAGACCCTAAATAAAGTGGAGCAAGGAGAAATTACAAAATAGAATTCAAAAATAAGCCCAATATGTTAACTTTAAAAATAAGTATACACAAACTAAGCTCAAAAAGCTAAGCATTGAAATTGGATCATAAGCAAGGAATAAGAACAAAGCCAAAGTATGAGGAAAAACATAATAAAAATAGCAAAACTAACATTAATGAAATCTGAAATGGAGAAACAGCAGAGATTTTTAAATGTATGTGCAGCACCTGTTGCTCAGTGGGTAGGGTGCCGGTCCCATATACCAAGGGTGGCGGGTTCGAACCCAGCCCTGGCCAAATTGCAATAAAAAAATAGCCAGGTACTGTGGCAGGTGCCTGTAGTCCCAGCTACTCAGGAGGCTGAGGCAAAAAAAATCACCTAAGCCCAGGAGTTGGAGGTTGCTGTGAGCTGTGACTCCACAGAACTCTACCGAGGGACTGAGGGTAATAAAGTAAGCCTCTGTCTCTAAAAAAAAAAAAAATTGTAGATACTGGTACTCTAAAAAGGCTAATGAAACAGACAATACTGGTAATATTTGTTGAGAAAAAAGGAAGGCACAAATTAATAATATTTTAAAAAGATTAATAGTAGACAAAGAAACAATTTTAATATAAGGATTCTATTAATGAAATAGACCAGTAAACATGAAAATTTAGATGAGATGTCAAATTCAAAAAAAGATATTTAACTTTTTTTTTTTTATTAAATCATAGCTGTGTACATTAATGCAATCATGGGGTACAATATGCTGGTTTTATATATAATTTGGAATATTTTCATGAAACTGGTTAAGATAGCCTTCATCACATCTTCTTAGTTAATTGTGTTAAGACATTTATATTCTAATAAATTGTGATATATGTAAACCATGGAATATTATGTAGCCTTAAAGAAAGATGGAAACTTTACCTCTTTCATGTTTACATGGATGGAGATATTTAACTTTTAAAAACTGGCTCAAGAAGAACCATAAGTATTTCATAATTTGAAAAAGAAGTTAAAAACATGCCCTCCCACCCCCTGCCAAAGAAAACTCCAGACTCAGAAAGTTTAGTAGGTGAGTTCCACAAACCTTTCAAGGAATACATTACTCAAATTTATAAAACTTTTCCAGAGAGTATAAAAAAAGAGTCCCAGTTCTTGAGATTATATATGGAGCTGGTTTAACTAGATACCACAACTGGGTAAGTACAATATGAGAAATGAAAGAAATACACTAACAGTAGAGTTAAAAACACATATGCAAAATCATAAACAAAATCTTATTCAAAATCACAAACTAACGCCAAATCTTTTATTATGTAAAAAAAATCATAAACAAGTCACTGTTGGTCTTATACGGGAATGTAAAGTTAATTTAACTTTTTCAAAAATTCAACTGATTAAATTTACCACATTAACATTAAACAAGAAAACAATAGAATCTCAACAATAATGAAGGAAAAATAATTCAATAAAATTCATTATCCCTTTATGATAAACACATCAGCATACAAACCAAAATACACTTACCAATCTAGTAAGAGATTATCTTAACCTAATAAAATGACATTTTCAAAAATATACATAGAAAAATGACTAGATGTGTGTTCAGGGCTTTCTCTTATGAGTTATGCTAAAAGTTTTGAAATTTTTCAAGAACATTGTGAGGAATATTTCAAGCAGAATGAATCCCATTTTGAAAAGATATTTCTGTAAAATACACTGCGGGGGGATTAAATTATAGGCAGCGGTCTACATTTGTTATGTATAATTGATATTAGAATTGGTAGGTTTGGAAAGGAAGAGAGAAATACAAACGATATTAAAGTAAAAGACCTGCAGAGTATTGCTGGTGAAGGGGGAGGAACAGAAAGACAGAGGGTGTCTGGGTTTATGTCATGAAGTGGACACTGGGAGAAAGGGGTATACTCAGTACATGGAGCCAGGGAAAGCAAATGAAAATACCCTTCAGGCAGTAGGGTATAAAAGCATAAGGCTCAGAGGGAATGTGAGCAGCAACAGTAATGTAGTGCTTGAAGCCACTGACTTAGATAGATGAGGTTGTCTGAAAAGAAAGTACAAAAGCATGTTTAAGAAAAACAACAAACCAAACAAAGAAGAAAGATCACAAAAGGAAACTAGAAATGGACAGCCAAAGAAACAGAAGAGCTAGAGAAGATTTCTGTCATTAAAGATTTTAAGAAGAATATGTTCAACAAGGTGAAATACTACAAAGCTGTAATTCTCTTTTTCTACCTCCCTTTCACCAATCAGAAATCATCAAATCCCACCAAAATTTTGGCAGAGACTATGGATGTATATAAGTAATCTAGCACTGTCACACCTGGGTCAAAAAATAAATTTTTATTCCCACCTTCTACCTTGTCTTAATAAAAACTAGTTAGCTTCATAGGTCCCTCAGAAGAGTAATGTTACCATTACAGAAACATTGGTTTGGACAAACTTTCTGCTAACTGAATTATACCTAAGAATATAATGGCACGTTGGAAAATGTTTCTCAGGAAAGATGAGACAAAGAATGTAAATGAAATTCTGAGTGAAATTCCAATAGCTTATCTTACTGAAGGACTAATAGAACCCAACCTAAAGAAAATGTTAGAAGAAAGGTCAAAAGTGGACAGCGGCAAAAGTACCCAAGGGAGATTAATGCTACATCATTTAAGTCCACTTAAGAGCTAAGTTCCAAGGATTTAATGAACTGTGATGTTTCCCAAAGACAGTGCAACATTGATAAAAGAAGGGAAGTAGAATCTATGTAATTGTTTCATCAGGCCCCACTTAATTCCATTCCAAATTTAATTCTACTCATCAGAAATTACTTTTTAACAGCTTTACTGGGGTATAATTGACATACAATGAACTGCACATATTGAACATTACATTTTGCTATGTATACACCACAAAACCATCACCAATCAAGATTATGAGCATATTCATTGCCTCAAAAGTTTTCTTATATCCCCCTCAATCCTTTCTCCCTTCCTCCTGTCCCCAAGCCATCCCAAATTTCCAGCAAGCCAGTGAGCTAATTTCTGTCATTAGACATTACTTTATAGTTTCTAGGATGTTCTATAAATGGAATCCTACATTATAGTATTAATAGTTTCCTAAGGTTGCCACAACAAATTACCATAGGCCATGTGGCTTGAAACAACAGAAATTTACTCTCTAACATTGTTAGAGGGTGGAATTCTTAAATCAAAGTGTCAACAAGGCCAATCTACCTCCAAAGGCTCTGGGAAGATTCCCTCCTTGCCCCTGTTATCTTCCGATGGTTTCTGATAATTTCTGGCACTGCTTGGCTTGTGCAATCTCTGCCTCTGTCTTCACATGGAATTATTCTTTGTATGTCTACAAATTTCTCTTGCCCTGTAAGTAAAACAGTCATTGGATAATCCAGTATGACTTTATCTTAATTATATTTGCAAACCCTCTATTTGCAAATAAGATCATATTCTCAAGTACCAAAGATTAGGATTTTAACATATCTTTTTATGGAATACAATTCAACCTACAAAAATCTGCCCTCTGATCCCTAAAAATTTATATTTTTCCAAAGTGCAAAATACATTTACCCCCAACTCATCCAAAAGTCTTAACCTCATTTCAGCATCAACTTTAAGTTCAAAATCTGATCTAAGTATCATCAACTCAAGAAGTCCCAATTCACGTCTTCTAAATTGTCTAAATCAAGTATGGTGAGATTCTGGGGATGGCCCATCCTGGATCAAAATTATTTTCCACTTGTGAACTTGTGGAACTAGAGAACAAGCTGCTTCCAAATTACAGTCATGAGACAGGCATAGGATAGACACTTCCTTTCCAGCAGGGAGAAATTAAGAGGTTCCCAAGCATGTCTCAAATCCAGTGAGGCAAATTCCAGGAGATTTCAAGGCAAGAAAATAATCTTTGTGACTTGACACTATCCTCTGTGCTTCCAACAGCCTTGGCCTCTGGGCCCAAGGAGGCCCTGTCAGTGCTGTTGACCTCTGAGCTGCCCTCAGAGGCATTCCTCCCTTTTCTTAAAGAATAAGATGTTTGTAGCCAAGTGACTTTATAAGCTATAAAATTTCACAAATCTGACTGCCCTCCCCCACTCTGTCTCCTTTGGTTCAATCTAGCGATGTTTTGTCTAGTATAGCTTTCTCAAAATTCTTGTGGGTCCTCTGTGCATGTCAAAGGGATCATTTTAAACTAATTACATCTGTAAAGAATCTACTTCTGAATAATGTCATGTTTAAGGTTAGGACTTAAACATATCTTTTGGCAGGGGACACAATTCAACCTATAACAAGCGGTATCTATTCTTCCTTATATTCTTTGGTTCAGGATAATCATTTTAATATTCATCCATGGTTTTACATACATCAATAGTTTGCTCCTTCTTATTAGTATTCTTTTATATGAATCAACATACTTTGTTTACCCCTTCCCCTATTAGTAAGCATTTCCAGTTTTAGGCATTGCAAATAAGCTGCAATGAACATTCGCATGCAGGTCTTTGCATGGACATGTGCTTTCATTTCTCTTATATAAATACCTACTAGTAAAACTAGTAGGTATTTCATAAGTTGGTGTTCATTCAACTTTTTTAAAAACTGCCTAACTGTTTTCCAAAGTGGTTGCCCTACTTTAGATTCCCACAGTGGTATATAAGCATTTCAGTTGTTCTACATCTCCATCAACATTTTGCATGATTAGTCTATTTTACATTTTAGACATTTTCATAGGCATATGTGTTAGCCTAGACAGTGATATAATATTGCTTTTCCTTGATGAATATAATGTTGAATACCTCCTTATGTGCTTTTCTGCCTTACATTTTTTTAATCGAGTAGTTGTCCTGTCATTAAGATTTTAGAGTTCTTTATACATATAATCCGAATACAAATCCTTCATCAGACATGTAATTTGCAAATTTATTCTCCCTGTCTGTGACCTGTCTTCTTATTTTATTAAGTGGACTTTCAAAGAGCAGAAGTTCTCAATTTTGTTAAAGTCCAGTTCATCAATTTTCCCATCTATGAATCATACTTTGGGTGTTATATCAAGGACATCTCATACAGTGTTAAAGCCAAAGTCCTTACAAAGACCTACAAGACTCTAAATGAATTTCGCTCTACCATTATCTTCTGACCTCACCTTTTGCTATGGACTTCTCCCTTTCTCACTCTTCTCCAGCCTAACTGGCTTCCTTTCTCCTTCTTAAACACTCCAGATACAAGGCTGTCTCAGGGTACTTGCTGTTCATTTTGCCTAGAATTCTCTTTTCCCGAGTAGCCACAGAGTTCACCCTGTGTTTCCCTTCATGTCTTTATTAAATACTAACACAGTCAAGCCTACCCTGAACTTCCTCATGACAATGAAATCAATCCCTCAACATTTCTAATCTCCCTGTCCTGCTTTGTTTCCTCCATTACACTTTCTATTATGCTATATATTTTTCGTGTTTATTTTTATCAGTTCCCTCATTAGAAATTTAAGCTCCATGAGACCCGGGATTTTTTCTGCCTACCAGTGTATTCCCAATTAGGGCATTACCTGACACTTAGTAATACTGAGTGATACTCGTGAGTGATACTCAAGGTGTTCAATGCACAAATGATACCTGATTACCTTAATATATTGATTTTTGCTTCCATACTAATTTGATTGTTTGGCTAACTTTAGAACACTAGTTAAAAATTATTTTCCCTTGCAATGCTTTAAAAAAAAACTTTTTTAAAATTTGGAATTTTAAATTAATAGAAAATTTACAAAACTAGGATTCAGAGATTCTCCTCACTCTGTTACCACCATTGCTAATATCTTACATTACTATGTCACATTTGTCAAAACAAAGAAAATGACACAGGTACAACTGTATTAACTAAACTCCATACTTCCTTCACAATTCTAAAATCAGCCTTTCAATGCTCTCTATTTCTAGAGTGCTAATAATAAATATGATAAGTCTAGTATTTATTATTATAGGAGAGGGTTCATTATAGACTCCATATAGAGTTGTGGGAGATTTTAACTAAGACAAGTACAAATCCTCTGTAATTTTTTCCTTTGGCTAGATAGAAAAATCCCTGACTGTAGAAAAGCAACCACATTTCCTAATAGAGATTTCCATCACATTCCCACTGGTTCCAGATGCAATCTGGTGAGGGCCTTTCTCACCATTGAGGAGAAATAGTAAGAGCAGGTATATCATAATGCCTTAAACAAAATCAGTGACCATGTAAGCCAGACACCAACTTTCAAGAACATCCACAAGGAGAAGCATGGTCTTAATACCACCTCAGAGAACCACATGTAAGGAACATGTAAGGATGTAAGGAGCACACAAGGATGGACAGGGAAATGTGATGGTGCAAGTGTTAGATCCCTATAATCTAGGCTGTTGTTCCATTACCTTCTTTAAAACAGAAAGACCACAGAGTCTGAAGCTCTGAATGATGAAACTAAACTAAACGTTTTACTCTTCTAGAAAAGGCTCAACACCCCTGCTTTCTCATGCTCCCAGCTTTTAGTATGTGGCATTGTTTAAGTGTTAACTGTCTGGGACTTCCCCTGGAGACTGTGCTGATAAGACCCTGGCAACACCAAGACCTTGGATTTCCTTGTTTATCAATCTTAAATGTTTTAAGATTGACATTGTTTTAGGCCTATAGATTACTTAAAGTTAAGGCCAAAATCACCTAGGATGAAAATAATATTCATTTGTTTCGGGAAATGTGTGCTATGCAGATAATACTATTGCTAATAACAAATGCATATGGAATTTTAAGAGTCAAGATGCTTGAAACCAGTTTATAGTGGAGTCTTAGTATTGTAGGGATCAAGCAAGTGGCAGTTATTTTCTAGTAACTAACTCTCAGTTATGCTCTGATAAACTCCCTTTCCCATGAGACAGCAGATTCTTTAACAAGACCTTGTCTAGATTCCTTAACTTTTCTATTCTTTTTGGATATAAATCTATTTCAGTAGGTTAAAGCCTTATATCTGATAAAACTTAGTAGAATTTATTTCAAAATTTTATTCCCAATTTTTTTCAAAGCTTTTCAGCCTCCCTCAGAGCTGGTCAAGTCCTATCTACGGCTGAAGTTGATTTTCTAAAGCAGCAGTTCTCAACCTATGGGTTGGGACCCACAGGAACTGTATTAAAGGGCTGCAGCATTAGGAAAGTTGAGAACCATTGTTCTAGAGGGTTACAGAAGGGTCACATTTCACACACTTCTCATTATTCCTCTTTCCATATGCCCTTTCTCTTCTCTTCTCTTCTTAGTTTTTTGGCATTCCTAGGTTTTCCATACCATCTACCAACCAGCAATAGCAAAAAGGAAATCAACTCAAAGAGAGTCATCAACACAAGGATGCGCCACAGATCTTAACCACGCACAGCCTCAGTGAAACTGGTGCCCTCACTCACCCCCTCAAGACTAGAGTGAATAGGAATGCAGTGAGTGTTTCCTGCAGGCTTCTCTGGCACAGGCTATTCCAAAGGCCTTCTATCTTCAAAAATCTGGCATTAGTTTCTCAGTTCACATCTATACCCAAAATTCAGAGAACACATTTTAAGCAACCACCCTCCTCCCTACTTTTTAACAATGTGACATGTTCTTAGGGACCCAAAAGTCTCCCCAAAGAAGCCTTTCAACATACTCTGTCTCCTGTGGTGTGCCACAGAAGTGGTCCTGTAGAATTTGCAACCAGCAAGCATTTAGCCAGGGAAAAAGGTATCCATCTCCTCTTCTTACAGATCCACTCATTCTTTAGAGCAATTATTTTAGAGTCCTGCTCTTTGCTTCAGGAATAGTAAATTACTTCATTTTCCATTCACATGAAGAGGGAAAGAAATAGATCTTGCTTGTAAACCACAAAACCAATTTTCCCCTCTCTCTAAAACTTTCTTTCAGGATTTCCAGTGAAAAAAGGATGGACCTCTTTGATGAACACAAGAAAGTTAAGGCAACTTTCCCGACCACAGGAGACTAGAATGTTAGTTGCTTCTTTTCTTGCCATACAAAGAAAAAATTGAAAAGTCCCATCTATCTTGAAGACACTACCCTTGGGGATTGCTTCAAGTATATGTACTTATACTCTGCTCTAGTTGGGGAATCAATTCAATTATGTACATAGGCCAACATCTAAGCTCATCCTGAGCAGAAGACTCCCAACTTGGTAATTCTCTGAGTACATAATTTAAATAAGATTAGTCCTAGCATCGCAGATTATATTTTCCAAAGATGTTACAGCAATATTTTCCACCTCCCATGTTTCTTTGCAATATAGCTTTGATGCTTCTTTAATCAAGACTTGGGGTCTATGACCCCTGGTCATGAATCTGTGTAGGCTTAACATGATAATGACTCACATGACTTCCGCGACTCAGTAATAAAAGATGATGCGGGTTCCACCTTGTTTTCTGGGATACTTGACAAATAAAAGTCTAATTTCCTTGAGGCTGCCATGTTGTAAGGACGTCAAGCCATGCAGGTGGTGGCAGTCCTCCTCTCTGAATCTCCCTAGTCCAGGTGACAAATGCATGAATAAATGGGCCTTATATTGTCTCATCTCCTAGTTATTCAGTCACCCACATCCTTTGACTGTTCTCTACTGGCAATCCAGATATCACAGAACAGAGATAAGCTATCCCTATAACCTATCCCTTTCTGAATTGCTGACCCACAGAATTCATGGGCATAATAAAGTATGGTTTTATGCCACTTAGTCTAAGATGGCTCATTATACAGCAGTAATAAATGGTACACCTGGGGGGTCCCTGGAAATGAGTCTTCTGTCAATCTTCTATGCTACTTATAGCTATATTTAAACAACTATAACTTTCTCTCAATCTGGTTAGTTTAATAATTCTTGGAATGCCTCCTGGATCATCACCATAAGTAAAGCATAGAAGAATTAACAAGTTTTGAGGTCCTATTATTTATACATCTGGGAGACACAGAGTCATGTGAAGTAGCAGGAAATGTATACCAACTTCATTTGTATTTATAGGTATTAGGATTTCTAACCTTTCATATCTTTAATCCTAATACTCTGGGAGGCTAAGGCAGGTGGATTGCTTGAGCTCTGGAGTTTGAGACCAACCTGAGCAAGAGCAAGATCCTGTCTCTACTTAAAATAGAAAAATTAAATAGCCACTGTGGTGAGTGCCTATAGTTGGGACTACAGGCAAGAGGATCTCTTAAGCCCAAGAGTTTGAGGTTGCTGTGAGCTATGATGCCAGGGCATGCTATCCAGGGTGACAAAGTGATACTCTGTCTTATTAAAAAAAGGTATTTCTAATTCTCTATTTGTTTTGGTACAACTCTCTAATCATGAAAGAGCTTCTTGTCTATCCATAGATAGACAATTATATAGTTAGGAGACTATGCTTTATTGGTATAGACAAATTGTATGCTTTGATTTTATCTAACAAGACACCCAGGTGGCATTTCAGAGGCATTCTTCAAATACTTAGTCATGTTAATCATAGAAAGGTAGGCTGAGAATATGCTTGTCATGGCTGTTTCTTTCTTTAGAATTTTTTAATTATTTTTTTCCTTGTTGCTATGCCATTTATTCATGTCAAATTATATCAGTGCACTTACTTGCATACTCCTTATGGGACCTTTCTTGACCTACCCAGTTTCTGTTCCTGGGACTGCAGTCTCTTTACCCTGAATAGTCCTTATAAGAATTAGGGAAGGAAAGATAGCATTGTGTAGCCCCACTTTGACTTCAAGGGGCTCAAGAATTTGAAGCTGGGCTTTGAGGAGTGGCTGCCAGTGCTTATTATATCCTGTCAATATCCTGAAATATGAGTACTACATCTTGCCAGTGTTTAGTAATTATAGTAATTACACTCCCATAATAGAGAGGGGACAGTTGATACATAGGTTACATCTTTTCCATCTTGAGAAACCAAGGCAATGCTTAGCTAGAGTCCTTAGGGATATGGTGGAGTTTTCCAATAACTCAGTTTCATAGCTGTAGATGCTGCTGGAACAGGGTGACATCCCTCAGGCTGTCTAAGGGTCTGGAACAGTACTTTATATTGAAGGCCTACATTCAATTCACACACAACAGACTGTCTTTAACATAAATAATATAAAGTTCTGTCCAAGAGGAGAAACCAAAATGTTACTGCTGTGTGGTCATATACCAATTAGATTTACATAAGCAGTGAAAATATTTTGTGATTTAAGACATGGGATGGATTTCAGAAGTTGTTGAATTGGACCGATAAAATTATAACTATAGATTTACATATCTGTATAACCAGATATAAGGTGGGAATTTCTCCTATAGTCCCAGAATTATGGGTAAAACTAAGGAAGTATTCTATAACCTATGATCTAACGCAAGCTAATAGTATATCCCTAAAACAAGATTGTTTAAAAAAAAAGAAAAAGCCAAGAGAGTTTCAGGAAACAGGGGAGAACTAATTTACATGTTTACAATGGCAATGATGGCAGGGGAAGCATGACTGCAAAATTTAGCAATTAGGAATGATTTTGGTAAAATTAGAATTAATTCCAGGATGCAATGGATTGAGGGATTACAAAGACATTACACTAATTAGGGTAGAACATCCTTCAAGGAATTTTTTGTGGAAGAAAAGACAGAGACTGGATAGGAGCTAAGATTAGATGTTCTGATAAAGAGGCCAAGAAAGAAAATTTGAAAATACTCAAAAAATGAAGGCTGAGCAAGGTTGGAGGTGATGGCAGACAATGAGAGAGATAAAGGTCACTCAGTGAGGCTCAAAGAACATACAGAAAAGACAATGTTATCAAGGAAGTGGTTTGTTCTATAGGTATCTAATTAAAAGATCTAGGAAAGATTCAAAATCTCACTTTTGAGTTTCTATGCTCAGTTTATTGGTCACTCTGCCCTTTCTTTCAAGTCATCATGACTAAATACACTTCTTTAGCTAATCTATTTCATAATATGCTTTGTAATGAGATATTACAGAGTGTGATATAATTGCCACTAGTAATCTTTTATACTGCTGACATAAGCGTAAAAAACATATTAATTTCTATGCTACCAATCTGACTTTAATATTTTTTGCATAAGAAAGATATCAAAATGTTGTATTCCTCTAAAATTATCAGAAAAGATTAGATGAGGTCTCATTTAAATACTAATAAAATTATTATATTTTTTCACATATCAGATATTTTTCAGAGTTAACCTTAGTTGGTCATCAGCAAAATGATAAAATAGGATTTCAAAAAGAGTTTAACTTTTTGCATTTTTAGAAGATTATAATTATCCCTATGTCCTCCGAGGCTTATAATTTGATAGCATGCCACTCTTAATAAATAGCCCAATTCTGCAATTCTAATATAATCCTATCACATCTTATTAGATGATCATTAACACTTAAACCCAATGATTTATTCTTACCCTCTGTTAATACATACTGTCATCACTTCTAAAAGAGATTAAAGGAAACAGAGAATTTGTTTTCCCAGAGGAGAGAGATGCCGTTTGTATTAAAGTGACAAATAAACTCTGTGACCGGCTCCTACATAAGGCCCCCATTTTAGTCTAAGCCTTTAACCTGTGCAAAAAAGAAAAAAAGAAAGAGGGGCGGGAGGAAGGGAGGGAGGGAGGGAGGGAGGGAGGGAGGGAGGAAGGAAGGAAGGAAGGAAGGAAGGAAAGAAAGAAAAGAATACTGCTGTGCCAAAAGGAGCCCAAGTACAAATCATGTAGAGAGAAAAATTAGTGGTGCAATGTCCTTATTCAGAGAACTATTAAGTACCACATGTAGTCTCTATACTGAACCAGTATCTACTTTAGAGTTGAGGAACCCAAACAAGGTGCTACATACCTCACACACAAAAAAAGAGCACCGGGAAACACTCTGACAATTCTGCTGTAGCCTGTGTCCAGGTTCCATGTTCTAGTCATAGGACTTCCACGGTTGCTCACATTTTCTACTGGGGACTTCTGATGTGACTCTAAAGAACTCTCACACCTAGCATGCACACCATCTTATTAGCTCAAAGCCATAGGGTTGAAATGAAAAGGAATTAGGGACAAATAAAGGAATACTAAGCGTATTCTCTTCAGTGGAAGCAGGTTAGTAGGTGAAGAAAACAGCTAGCCACTAAGTGGAGTGTAAGAACACTGCAGGGGGAAGCCCTGAAGCCCATTTTCTTTCCACTGGTCTTCATTCAAGATGTAGCATTCTAGCTGCCCTAGAAAATTAGGTCTCCAACAACAGAGAGCAATGGCCTCATATCGCTGTTTAGCCACTTCAATATTTGGCTAAATAGAGTCACTAAAACCAGAGAGGATGTCATGATATTCATGGTTCTTGGCTGGGTGGGGTGTATTTCATTTGGAGTCAGACTGACATTGACAGACACTCGAATCCCTAAAAGAAAAAAGAGTTTTTGTAAAAAATTAAGATGTAAGATCCTACAATGAGAAAAATGATCTTTTCAAATTTACAAAGGCTTCCAAATGTGAGTGTTTAGAATCCTTCTTCTGGAGAAATTAGGGAAGTTTCTGCACTTAAAATAGACCCAAAGAAAATTTAGAATCCTCATTATAATTAAAAAAGGTCTCCACTGTGAGGAAGTGGCCATTTTAACATCAAAAGAAATGAGATCCAATAGAGTGAAAGAGTTAGATGAAGATTGATGCAAGAACTCTATAAATCTGAAGTGGATCAAGACAGACAACTGTCTTAGTCAGAGGTACCTAAGGTTTTCTTTCACTATTTCCTTAGAAAGTAGGAAATGAATCTTTAGCTTTCAGTTGGTGCATCTATAAAATAACTATATAGTAGAATTCTAAGTCTATAAATTGTGTTCAGTCACTTGCAACAGATCATTCTGTTGTTCTCATAAAGTGCTCTAAGAGTAGGATTAATAGTACTCTGGGCCCTGCTGAACTATGGACTATGAGCAGATCAGACAAGCAGTCCCACCTTACCGAATAGGGCCTTAATTTGACTCGGGAGTAAGAGTACTACAACACTGATCTTACACATGCTTTGGAAAGCGTTCATTGCTACAGTGTGCACTGTCTTATGAGTACAAAGACAAAGATGACAATTCAACAGTTCAAGGGTGGGTAAGGAGAGGGTTGCTAAGACATAGGAACGAATGGCAGGTCAAACACCTCCTGATGCCTGCAAAAGTCACTCCCCTTGCTGTTCTGCAATGGCATCCAGCCACACATTCCTTATAGTCATTTTTCTGTTCCATTGTGACAAGTTACTGGGGAGAAGGAATTGGCATATTCAAGTTGGTATTCCCTGTGTATTCCAAATATAGTGGGTGCTTTGGAATAAGTTTCTGGAATGAATTAATGAATTCAGAGGACAGACACAAACTTTCAGTTTATATGACCTGGAATGACCTCAAGAAAAGAACAAACTTGAAAGAAGAAAGAAATTGTGATAGAAATAGTAGTGAGGGGAACTTTAAAGAGAAATGCCCATAGTCTGGAAAACATAGCTGTCTCCAACCTCAAAGTTTCCTTCCCTTCTGTCTTTCCTCTCAGATCAGCCTTCAATATGGAAAACCTATAAGAAAAAGAATAATTACTTAAGTAGAACAAGTTGACTTTTATTTTACTTTGATTTTTCTAGATATATTAAACTTATGGAAGAAAATATATAGTTTTAAGTTAAATTTTCCAGGTAAGTTATAGCTGTAGACATAGCTATGTGCACCAAAGAAGTCCTATTCTGTCAGGATAGTTTGTTTATTTACCACATGCTAGGAGTCAAATTTTGTGTCCCTCCCCAAGAATTCTTTTGTTGAATTCCTAAACCCCAATATCTTGGAATATAATCACATTTGGAAGGAAGTCTTTAAAGACGCAATTAAATTAACGTGAGTTCATTAAGGTGGACATTCATTTAAAGGAACTGATGTTCTTACAAGAAGAAGAAAAATGTTAAGACACAGGGAGAAGACCACCATCCACAAGCCAGAAAGAGCAGCCTGGAACAGACCTCAGAAAGAACCAACCCTGCACATCCCTTTGTCTTGGACTTCCAGCCTCCAGAACGGTGAAAAAACACATTTCAGTTGCTTAAGCTACCCTGTCTGTGGCACTTGATGACGGAAGTCCTAGAAAACTAACACACTGCACTAAAACTTCGCAGCTCTCTGGCCAGGCTTCAGTTTTTCCATCACTTTATTCTAGGCAATTAGAAAAGTCTGCCCATTTTTTAGTATTTAGATTAACTGACCAGCAGGTAGAAGGTCTCCCATTTGGGGATGGAAGTGCCATTTTGTGCAAACCAGTGACCTTGGAGAGAACTGGAGAGAACTATTCCCTGAGGCAGACTCTTCAGAATGCAAAGTCATCCCAGCCACTGAGCAATCTCTTAGGAAAGAAAACATTTCTGTAACAAGCCAATGACCTCTACTGGAAGCTGTGCAGAATTACAAACATCTTACTAAGTGGAGAGAGGAGAAAGAAGAGGAGAGAGAAAGAGAGAGAGAGAGAGAACAGGCCTAAAGGATAAGAAGCAGTGTTACAGCACTGTTACTCCAAAGCACAAAAGAAATCTAAATTGAAAGGAAGTGTAGAAGAACAGAAGCAGGCAAACTAATTCAAACTATTTCAAATCCTGTGTTGCTTGCTGCCGCAGGGGAAGGTGGGGAGAGGGAGGATCACCACTGACTTACTGAATGATAATCTAAATTTCTGTAAGTTACCCCAGGTAATCTGTTAACACTTTAAACTTTGAGAAGCACTTAACATTCTCCCCCATGCAGAAAGGCTGACATTTCAGGGATATCTTTTGTCCTATCTAGTAATTCCAGGAGGAAAAATGCAAATCAACCTAAAGAAGGTACCACCCGTGAGATAGATCTATGTTCTAAGCTGCTCACCTTTTTTTCCTTCACTTAAGTACATATGATACAACTCATAAAATCTACAGATTGAATTGACAAATGTTGAATTAGCCTTTGGTATTTTCCTTTTTAAAAATCTAAAATTCAACAATTGACAGTTTTGGAACTCTGTGATTTCCAGAGTTTTCCATGAAAATGCTGATCCATCTATCCCTGCTATTAATCAGCCTGCTGTCGGAGAAGCACAGAGTTTGAATTTTCTCTCTTTTTAATAAATATATTTCACATACCAAAATTACCTCGCCAATTTGTTCAGCAGCTTTAGATGCCATTACTAAACTATAGTTGAAATGTGTTTTGTCTGTTTTCTAATCTGCCTCTATAATTCATCTTTGGAACCTGTTCTAAAGGAAGGTACTGAGAATCAGCTGGTTTTGTTCATCAAGAAAGAGTTTTTCTTGTAAATTCATGTAATACCAGAGAACATTAATGTGTTTACAACTGTAGTTTATTTTCAGTGGTATTCTGGTGAAAGTTTAGCAACCAGCTCTCAAAAAACAAATGAATAAATAAATAAAGTAAGTAAGTTTGGATTTATATCATTTGTGAATTGCCACAGTGTAAATTCTCACTCCTTGACCAGTTTCAAGAGACCAACATGATTATGGAATTAGGAAAAGAGAAGCACGGTTGCCTCATGGCAGTGCAAACAGGCCACAACATACCACCATTTATTCCCAAAATGCCATAAAATACCCTCGTTCTCAAGACTATTTCCTATAGTATCATAGTTTTGAAATATATACCAGCATACAATATATAGAGGGTACAAAAAATGTATACATATTTTAAGAAAGCAAACAACTGTATTAAATTTCTAATACTTAAGTCGTGTTTGCACAAGAGGTAATTACAAAAGATGCTCCTTAAGTATACTTATCTTTTGTTGTTGGTATATATTAAATATTACAATTTTGATGCATCTTCTTTGCTTTCTTAAAATGTGTATATGTTTTCTGGCACTCTCTGTATGTGCTGTACAATTGTACAAACTAAATATTTACCAACAGGAAATTGCCAGGTTGGAGATAAAGTACTGGCTTTATTAATGATGTCATTGATGTTTTTATTAAAACAGAAAGAAGGTGATGCATTGAAAATTTAATATTCCTCTCTTTTATTTATTAAGAAACTCTGTGGAACATAGACAGAAAACAGCTGCTGACTCCCAAACTGTAATAACCTCATCCTTCCCACACTTACCTGTTGGTACAATCTTTCGCCATCATGAAGAAGGCTCAGTTTGCATTTGATATCCTTACAATTACTTCATAGGAGCCCTCCGAGTTATGGCAACACTTGCTCTATCTATTTAGTCCCAGTACCTTTCTGTTGATAACTCAAGACTATCCCATCTGGGCTGGTCATGCCCCTGGAAGTCCCTGCTCTATCTTCAGTCCCTCCAGCTCATAACAGAAAGAAAACTTGTCTAGAATTATATTAATTTTTGAAGGACAATGATCCACCTCAAAAATTAATTCATGGTTTTTCACACCAATCCCACAATGGAAGATCCCAATTATAGGCTAAATTGTGTGCCCACCAAAGATGTTGAAGTCTTAACCACCACTCTGCAGATGAGCAAGTGAAATAGGGTCATTAGGGTAAGATGTCTCCCTGATGTAATGTGATTGGTGTCCTTACAAAAATGGAAAATTTGGACAGAGAGGCAGACATGCCTAGAAGGAAGACAATATGAGGAAACAGAAGGAAGTCAGGCATCTCCAAGCCAAGGAGAGAGGCCTGAAACAGGCTGTCCCCTCACAGCCCTCCAGGGAACAACTCTGCCAACTCCCTGAGTCCTGATTTTCTAGCTTCTATACTGTGAGACAGTAAATCCCTATTGTTTAAGTCAGCCAATTTGTTACAGCAGCCCTAGCAAACTAATACAGTGGCACCGTAAGAGGGATGGCACAAGAAAATTTTTTTACCCGAAAAATACCATATGTGGAGAATTATTTATACTTTTATTTTTATAAAACTTAAGCAGATTCTAGGTTATTCTAATAATAATTTCACTTTCACTATTATCATTCTGAGATGCTTTCTTAGCAGGAGGAAAGAGTGAGGTCATAAGAGGCTTTATAAATAACCGTAACTACATCAGAAGGAGGGTGAAACACACAGGGGCAATCTCAATCCTGGATGTCATGATAGAAAAAGCAGCTGAGAAATGCTAAAGTATCCTGTATAAGACCATTGTTAACTCACTAACACAACTTAATAACTCCTTATAAAGGGGATCTGCGTGTTACTAACGAGACCCGACTTTAACCCTTTCCTCTAATGGAGAAATTTCTGGAACTGAAAACAGCTTAGTGTGGAAGATGTTCTGCAGAGGCAAGACATCCTCAGAATCAACTCTGCCTAGTCAGCCCCAAGCCCCCTCTGTATAAATGGCAAGCTCTGTGAGTGTGTAAACCCAAAGGCACAAAAACAGAAATACAACTGCTGAGACCATGTCACAACTCCCATTTATCTAAACATAACATTTTTAGGCCTGGAAGGACCTGGAGACTCATATTTTGTAAGAAAGAAGAGAAACCCAGCGGTACTCCTCCAAGTTTGCAATTACTGGGATACGCTACCTCATTCCTCATTACTCAGTTTCTATCATTCTGTTACAGTTCCAACTACCAGAAGTTAAGGCTTAAAAACCTGATCACATCTCTTTGTCAATTGAAAAGTTGTTTTAAAACATACATTTCTGGGGTCTAACCTTAAAAATTCTGAGTCCAATCTCAGGTTTGGTTCACAGATCTATAATTAAACTCTTGGGCAATTCAGCCTTCTTTTGGAAACACAGTTGGGAAAGATTCTGCCCAGAGTCCTGTTACCTTTGGTCTGCTGCTTATTCCAGTCATGCCTACGTCTGTGTGATGATTATCACATCTTCCCTCAGCCCAAGAAAGATACTTAAGGTCTCCCCGGTCTGCTTCTAATGCCTGGCACATTCACAGTCAGCCTTACACCGTACAGGCTGCTTATTCTGACTATGGAAAAGTTCTGAGCATACACATTCTTCTAGAACAGGAAAGCAATGGGGGGGAACCTTGAAAATTTTTTAAACAACTTATTTAGAATACTCCCATTTCATCCCTATTTGTTCTGTTCCATAACGTGCCCAAGCAAATTCAGTTTGCTGCCTTAGAAATAGCCATTTGCTCATCCACCAAGGGCAACATGATTTATGTAGGGTGACTTGTAATAAGCACAGTTTTCATTTATTTTCTATCATTGCTGTATCTCTTAGAGGGAGGAGAGTTGATTTAATAGCAAAACAAAACTAAATCAAAACAAAAAGTTAATCAAACTATGGCCTAGTGAATCTCAATTATTTATCCATTTTGAGAGTTCAAACTGGGACACAAGGTTTCCTTGGGGATGTGGAGGCTGAGGAGAGCACAAGTAAGAGCTGAATGTAAGAAATTTGGAGCCATCAATAGCATCGTGGTGGTGGTAGCAGTGGTGGGGGACAAGAATGAGGCTGTGTCTACCTTCGGGGTATCCCTGAGCTCCCTCAGACTTAAAGATCCCAGTCAACAC
This sequence comes from Otolemur garnettii, assembly GCF_000181295.1. Classification (NCBI taxonomy): domain Eukaryota; kingdom Metazoa; phylum Chordata; class Mammalia; order Primates; family Galagidae; genus Otolemur; species Otolemur garnettii. Next base: position 34,843,864 of record NW_003852400.1, read on the forward strand.
TGAAAAAGGAGAATGAAACTGCAAAATATAAAAGAATGGCTGTACCTTGGAGTTGCCCTTGAATCATTTCTCAAGTGTTCCTTCTCTTTCTTTTCTCTCACTCTGCCTCCTCCACGTGACTTTTTCCAGTGATTTCGGGAGCCCTCCCAACCCCTCAACTTCTCTCCTTATCTCCGGGCTCTTCAGTACTCATGGTCTTTCAGCAACACTCCCCAACGCTCAAGGCCTTTGCTCTTGGTCTCTCTGGGAAATAGGAACTGTACTACCCCCTTGTGGCACCTGTTTGGAGATTCCAGCTCTAGGATGCAGGTTCAGTCTGAAGTCCCGGTACCTACACAGTCTGCAATAGGTCCAGGGCTTCTATGCCAGACTGGAGAACCCAAGGAAGATATGGACAGTCAGACTTTAAAATCCTCCTTGAAGACCTATTTATTTGAAAGGGAAAAAGAAAAAAAGAAAAGAAAAAGATAAAGGCAGTGGGGTTCTTTTGGAAATTGTGCTTTCAAGGCTACAGCTGCTGTTTGTGCCTTTATTTCCAGCACTGAAACATGAGGCCAGTGGGCTCAGTGGCAGACACAGAGTGATTAATACTGAACTCCAACTTCAATTCCTTCAAGCCTCCTCAGAAACTGCATTCTGAGCCAGAATTTTTTAATAATAAAATAGACATACCATGTCTCGATATTGATGTTTCATCTGACTTTGGGTTTCATCAGTCAAGGATGAAATAGCCTCATAATGAGCAAGACATCTTCTGACTCAGCGACATGCTAAACAAATCACCCCATGAATATAAAGCTGTGGCATTTTAGGTTTAGGAGTAGCATTTGCACAGTTCTGCAGCATCACAATAGGATAGGGCTAAACCTTCCAGCTCTCGGGTACTGGCCCTCCCACCCCACGGAAGCAAGAAAGAATTCAGAAATTCAATTGCAAGATGGCAGAAAGATTCAAGTCACTGATCTACCTTTTAGGAACGTCTGAAGAGCTGAAGGGACACAGATATGCCTGTCATTCATCTTAAAGGCAACAGAAAATTCCAAGACTCCTGCAATGGTGAAGCAACTCTCACCTGTACTTAGGAGAGCCAGCCACTGGCCAGGCAAGAACTGAGATTCTCTCCACCATGGCTGTTTTGAAAACACAAGTCGCTCACTTCTTGGCTTTCAAAGACTTTCAGAATAAACAAAGAACAAATTAGAGAATTCTCTTCTCAATGACTTTCCCTACCATCTATGCTCAGTTACTCTCACATGGATAACTACAGCATAGCACCCTCCCCTAAATAAGAACTTAGGAACTATAGAGGCTGAGTCCCCATGAGATCTAGAAGAACCTGAATCTGGCAATGTCTCATCTTTGCAATACAAATAATGTTTTTTAAAAGATAAAATAATGTGCAATTTCAAATTGCACATGAACTTTGTGGCCACCCTGTATATAGTACAGCCTTTTCCTCCTTCAGGTTTTGTCTCCAATTCTGCAACTTTTGTCTCCAACATAAAGGGTTATCCCTTTCTGGGCCTGATGTCTTCTCTGTGCTCGTTATACCACTTACATCATAGCTATAGTGTCCTATCTGAGCAAGGCTGTCTGAGAAATTTGATCTTTTTTTTTATTATTATTAAATCATAGCTGTGTACATTAGTGCAATCATGGGGTACAATGTGCTGGTTTTATATACCATTTGAAATATTTTCATCAAACTGGTTAACATAGCCTTCACTGCATTTTCTTAGTTATTGTGTTCAGACATTTATACTCTACACTAGTAAATTTTTGACTCTGCCTATTCCCTGTCTGCGTCTTGGCAAGTGCACGCTCTCCGTGACCTTACTCCCTGGCGGTGTGAGGCTCTTCATCTTTCAAAGGAGGGGATGAACACAGAAGCACTTGGTGCCCCACAGGTACCTAAATATTAGTTCCCCTCTCCTGGGCCACTCCACACTTGAACATGACACTCTGAGACTCCCCAAGGCAATGTCTGTTTTATCCTCCAGCACCAAACAACCCCTACAGTCCTGGACCTGAACATCCACTTTCATCTGACCCACTTTAACGTGATCCAACTCTTTGCTTTTGCTGTTGTTTTGCCCCCCCCATGTTTCTCTCATGGACAGTGACGTCCTCGTCAAAATTAATTTTTACATATGCCTTCACTTTTTTACCTTTAAAGTTCCATGAAAGGGGAAAGAACAGGGGTAACTCTGGTGAGAACCAGTCCCCTAACCTTCACTAGGCTTCTCCTAAAGGCGGCTAATTGCCTCAGACAGATTAATCACAGGGACCCAGTGTTCGAGATCAAAAATCTCAGGATGCATGTAACAGCTAATAAGGCTAAATTCATGCATTCTTGAGAAGAAAGGAAATTTCAATCACCCTCCTTCTGCTTCGGAAAATTTATGAATAAATAAATATGTTAATGCAAATAGCTCCCACCTCAGAGATGAGTTTGTAGGAGGATGTTTTTTCCTTAAACTAACTTGCATCCTAAAGCAACTCTCCCACCTGACAGTAGATCCGGCAGAACTGGTAAATAGGAATGATCTTTACTCAGACTGTAATCTGTATGTAGATTGATGACAGCCGCCAAAGATACTAACATTCTGACCTGGCACTATTACATTTTCAAGGTAATTTGTGTCATAATGGTTCATTAAAAAACATGTACAAGCAAGCTTATGCAGCATTGAATATAATCATTTGTTCACAATCTCGGGGTCTAAACCAAGTGGAATAGGCTTTTAAAAAATCAATACACAAGCCTAAACCTGATGGATTTTCTCATCAGAATCTGCTCTGCTGCACGGCAGGATCCACTGCCCCAACTCAGTTCTCAGCAGAGCTGGGTCAGAGCAGGAGAATCTATCTGACCCTCCTCCCAGTCTCAGGAAATTCCAGGCATCAGGAAAAAACAGCTCCAATGCAATCTCCATGAGCAAGAAAGTGGCCTTCAAGACAGTTTTAAGAGGAACCAACTTCTGCATGAGAACAGAAAGAAGATCTCGCTCAAAACATTATCCCTGGATGATTTTTCTACTCTCTTTGGTGTACTGTTCATAAAAGTCTAGAACTTGGGAGAATTTGTGGCACCTTGACATCCTGGGGCAAGAGCAGAAGGCACAGCTGGCTGAGAAGGGCACTGTAGAGCCCACAGCTCCAAGTAGGGAGCGTTTCCAAATGGGATGTGTCCTGGCTTGCAAGGCAAGGAGACCAGGGGCCATTGTGACTCAACAAATGATTCTAGAGAAAATACTTCTTAGACCTCTGTGTCTCAGTATCCTCCTGTGTGAAAGGAGGATGGAGAAGGGGGCTTTATGGAGAAAAGGAGGCTTTCCATTCTAATGGGGTGAGACACTGATAAAACAAATTCCTGGATCAGAGACACTGCCAAGCCTGGCCCAGGCTCCCTGACCAAGGTGACAATAGGACCACAGAGGTCCTACAGGACTCGCCTTGCCCAGGGCCTGGACTCCCAAGTGTGTCTTTAGGCACACAACAAGGGCAGAATTCCAGGGACTCAAGGGGCATGGCAGAATTTTCAAATATAAAAAAGGTAAATGTGATTCAGTTTCAAGCGTTCACATAGTCCATGTAACAATTTGGGGCTTACAGAAATATTTGGAAAGGAAGGGGAGCAATGGGGACATGAGGAAGCTATATCCAAGGGCCCCTTATACTCAAGGAATAGATTAGACACGAGGAGAAACTGCTTCCTTATGGTTTAGGCAAATATCAAGTATTTCCATATTAAATAAGCAAACCCAAAGGCCAATATTCCATAGTCATTCAATCAGCTTCAATGTTCCATTTATAATATCTTCCTCTCCTTTGCTATCAGTGAATGAGTCTGGAAGCCTACACTCCAGATGACATTTTTAAAATTCTGTAATCTGGCTTCTGTCATTGTAAATCAGAAACTCATACATTCAAATGTTGCTTAATCATTAATAACTTGCATGGGTATAATTTAAAATGCACACACTATTTAACTTGGATTTACTTCAGTGCACAATGGAGAGAGAGTAAACCTCTCAGAGCACTCACATTTACAAAAGTAAAAACCTACACTTACTTGAACAATAGCTGTATAATAAATGAAATTGGAGGAATAAATATCATTGCAGCACTTACCAGGTAAGAATAAAGTAGAATCACGTGCAGATAGGGTTTGCTGGCCTGACTCATCATTTCCCCAGTCCTCTTCCCGGTATCGGGGAAAAGCACCTAAGTGAATTGCTCACTCTGGGTTTATACCAAAATATTGCGAAGCAAAAATTCTAACTTCTGTTTTGTTAGTAGGAAAAGTCAAACATTGACATCACTTATAATTAACTTAAAATGGTAATAGAAAAATAAATCTTTTTCCCAATTTATACCTCACTGCCAGGAATCTGAGGTTTGTGTATCAGTTCTTCCAGATTTGAGCCTCCATCTGGAACTTTTAGAAGATAATAGGTGGAAGAGTACTTAGCACAGAACCCAGAAACTGTTAGTTTCTCTTCCCACTCTCCTCCCCACCGCAGAAACTCACCTGTTAGTAATTAAGTCTTTTTCCTTTAACCAGGGGTCCTCAAACTTTTTATACAGGGGGCCAGTTCACTGTCCCTCAGACTGTTGGAGGGCCAGACTGCGGGCACCAGGACTAGTCAGCTGCTAAACAGGACAGGCAGCGGTGGCAAAAACACCCGGTGGGCTAGATAAATGTCCTTGGGCGGGCCGCATGTGGCCTGCGGGTCATAGCTTTATAAGTTCTACCATCTCAAAACAAGTAGAGCCTACTCTTCTCACTCCAGCTGTCCTGTGCCTATAAAAACCATTTCCCTTAAGTTCAACACCTGTCTACTATGCTATCCCCATGACGGCGCTCTGTACTCCCTCTGCACAGCACTCTGACTCCCTCACCAGGATCCCCCAGGTGAGGACTTGAAGAGATCCCCAGGAGACTGCTAGGGCTCCAGGTATTACCTTTAGAAAGTAAATCATTTATTCCCAAGCACAATCAAGTACAATGACAGAAAATGAGTAATGCAAGATGGTACTTGCTCTAGGATATTTAGATTTAGCATTAATTTTAATATGACCTAATGAGAATAACAAAGGGAAGAGAGAAAATGTATCGCCTAAAATCTCAACTTCTTAGCCTCATCATCTCATTCAGTGTTTGTCCTAATACTGTGTATCTCCTTTACCGTGGATAATTGATGAGAAACCTATAATACACTCTTCTTTACTAGTATTGACTGATTTATTATTAATGGTTTGTTGCACAAAGTAGATTTCACCATTTTCTTTAATAAAAAGATTCAAAAGATTAAAAATTTCACTGTTCTGGGAAGTTGCCTAAAAGAAATGTTCCCTCTGAGTCCTCTTATGTTTTCTCTTGTGTTTCATACCTCCCATATAAATTATTTCCTTCATTCACTCAACACATATGTATCAAACCTCGGCCATGTACCAGGTCGTGTACTCACCGGTGTTGAAGTTACAGATGTGAATAAGAAACACCTGGTCCCTGCTGTCATGGTGATTACATTCTAGTGAGGAGGACTGAAACTAAGCAAGTTAAAATTCTTCTTAGAAAAGATCAACAGAGTTATGATGGAGGTTACCAGTGGGAGTTAAGAAGATAACTGTTAAGAAGTACGGCCTAAGGTAGATAGAGCATTCGGGAAGGACTATTTCCTGAGGTGACCTATGACCCACACTTGAATGTCAAGAAGAAGCAACCATGGGAAGGGCTGTAGACCATCCCAAGGAATGGGAATAGCTAGTGAGCTCTACCTCCAAAAACACTTACCTACTGCCTTGAGGAGGGAGCGCTATGTGGGTTTAGACGTGGTCATCTTTCCACTCTCCTGAGCTTCCCTCTCATCAGCCCTGACCCAGGAGCACACACTGCACCCTCACTCAGGCACATCCTCACACTGGCTGAGGACGCCCTCCCCATGTGGCCGCATTGCATCCATCAACCTCCCCTAAGTGTTAATCTTCCCTGGGTGAAGCACTTGCCAACGAGTGCTGGACAAAATTAGTCAAACTGACAACACTTTCTGAAATAAAACCAGAGTGTGTGGCTAACACAGTGGTTTGAAGTGTGCTCGCTCTGCAGAGACAGAGGCTGCCTCCTAGGAGGCCAGAAGAGCAGCCTTCTCCCTCACTACAACCACTTTCACCTGCTTCCCATACTCGGCCTCTGTTCAAGACTTCACTCAATGAAAGGGCTTTGTGAGTAAGGAGCATTTGAAAACTATGGGTTTTTTCAACAAATCCAACTTTCCCAGGAGATGTTAGCAATTCTCCTGGGTTCCTCCAGGCCACCTCCTATTTTTCCATCCACTAAACCTAAATCCTTTATCTCTTATTTCCCTAACTCACACTCCATTTTGGCTTCCTATTTTGCATCTAGTTTTCTGTTTAACCTGTATACTGACATCATTTTAGACTTGATGAGTCATCTTTTTCCTCCTTACTTAAGCAAAACAAAAAAAATCATATTGCAGAGATCATTAATATATAAAAGTTAGCTCAATCCAGAAATGAACATTTCTCCCTCATTGATTCTAAGTAAATTACTAATCTTTGATGATTAAAATAAAATATGAAAAAGAATTAAAAATCAGTTTGCCAACTTTCCAAATGCATGAAAACATTCAAGGTAATTCAAACACAAAATAAATCAAAACACATAGTATAGTCTCCTGTTATGACCCTTTCTTTTGACAGAATATCTCCCTCCTTGCCTCAAAAGGAAAATATATAAACTCTAAAAGAAAAAAAAGAAGAAAATCAAGGGAAGAGATGAAAAAAATGAATAAAGGGCAGTGCCTGTGGCTCAAAGGAGTAGGGCACTGGCCCCATATGCCTGAGGTGGTGGGTTCAAACCCAGCCCTAGCCAAAAACTTAAAAAAAAAAAAAATGAATAAAAAGACTGAAGAAAAGTAGAAAAAACAGGATACTTGCAGACAAGTTTTAGAAAATGAAAGGTCGGGCAGCGCCTGTGGCTCAGTGGGTAAAGCGTCAGCCCCATATACCAAGGGTGGTGGTTCAAACCCAGCCCTGGCCAAACTGCAACAAAAAAATAGCTGGGCGTTTTGGTGGGCACCTGTAGTCCCAGCTACTTGGGAGGCTGAGGCAAGAGAATCATCTACCAGGGGTCCTCAAAATTTTAAACAGGGGGCCAGTTCACTGTCCCTCAGACTGTTGGAGGGCCGGACTGCAGGCCCCGGGACCAGTTGGCTGCTAAGCAGGACAGGCAGTGGCAGCAAAAACACCCGATGGGCCAGATAAATGTCCTAGGTGGGCCGCAGTTTGAGGATGCCTGCCCTAATGGTCTCATTGCAGTCTAAGCTCAGACTGCCGCTGATGATCTGATGAGCTGTACTACTGATGATCTGCAGAGCTGTACTACACAGCCTTCTGGATTTCTCTTCCAAGTTTAGTTAAAATTAGATGTTAGGGCACCGGGGAACAGAGAACACCTTGTTAGCTGTCACAAATGTCCATGGACTCCACAGAAAACACATTGTTTTAAAAATGTTGGAGGTGCCCATTTAAAGTCTTGGTCACATTTATTTACCTGTCATAATGAGATCATTTTCACTGTGCAATTTCCAATCAGAAGCATGAAATTAAAATCAGCTAACTCCATTCTAGCTTACAATGCAGTGCAATGCTGTGCAATGAGAGAGTAGAATTAAAAGGAAGCTGAGTTACTACTGCTTAGAAATTTAGTAAAAATCTCAGATTCACAAACCCAAGGAAATTGCCCTTTATTTAATATTAAAAGAAACACATTGGAACACTAATACTCAAACTATTCCTTATTTGAATTATAAAGATGAGAACAGGACCAATTTATCGGCCTATTTGCACAATAGCAGCCGGGGGAAGGCTTTATGTAACTACCATCCCTCTGCTCCTGCAACCTGTCTAATTCCAATTTATTAATTGGGTTTCCTGTACTTCCTGATGTAGAAGATAAATTTATAAATGTATAGTACAAGAAGCCATTCCCTTGGATTTCTTTGGAACGAAAAAAGATATTAAAACAAAATCACAAATGCAAGATGAGAACTATCAATTTACAAGTAATCTTCAGAGCAGAGACAATATTCACTTAACATCTTAGGACTTAATTACAGAAAAAAAAAAATAAGAATTCCATGATCTCTGATCAATTCTTGCAATTGAAACCTGGAGCTCCATTGGGCCTCTACAAAGATGAATAGTGAGCTTTTCTAAAAACTGTTTGGAAAAGAGGCTCCCAGCAGAACTGAGAGGTTTACAACTTCCAACTCCTGGGGTTGGCAATCACATCTCAGCAGAAATTTGGAAGGACACCATTTGTGAGGGCCAGAAAACAAAGAACAATTAAAAGACTAAATGAACTCCTTCAGCTCTGCCTAAATTGTGGCTCCTACTCCAATCCTGCCAAATAGTCCCATGGTGGCTTAGAAAGAGGCGGATTTGGAGGTGCTCACATATCTGTATCAAGCCCCCTTGCCAGTGTCATGAGATTATCATTTCCTCCAGCAGTTTTGTCTTTGTAAGTCCAAGCTTCCTGAGTTATCCTTCAAGTTGCTTTACCAAAAAGAGCAACCCTGTATTATTTACTTACTCTATAAATATGGCTTTAATTAGAATTCCATTTGCATTCCTCCTCTTCTGAAATTACATATAAATGAGCACATTTGGGCCCTTTTTGTTCGTCACAAAAGACATTTAAAACTATTTAAAAGATTAGTGAAATAAATCCTGTCCTTGAGAACTATTAAAAGACAATAGATCATAGTGCAAAAGTAATTGAAATAAGCATATGTATTTCACTATACCAGTCCATAATATTTTACTTGAGAAGTCATATAAAGTAACATTAAAGTAGAATTTTGAATTTCTCCCTGGAAATTCTATAATTAGAAACTAAACTCGTCTATTATTTCCCCCAAACACAGTGTTTCCAATAGAGCACTATAGCTCCATGTCACTAAGTAATCAGTGTACAGATCAGTCCTTAGATAACGCTTCATCTTTCCACCAATTATAATTACCTTAAAGGAAATATTATAAAGCAACACTTTAATTCCTTATCTTGATGACAAATAGGATTTAGTGAGCTTTCAAGGCCTTATCTTTATGGACTTAATCCACACTGTTTATAAATTCTGTGACTATAAATACATCTGGTATATTGCAAGTTATGTTAATTTGTCTACCCAATGGGCAAGCTAAACTAAATAATAGATAATCTATGAGTTTTCTTTTGAGAAAAAAAAAAATCTTTAGCCAGGAGACAACTGATTTCATCAAAGCTGAGTTTACTCTTCCCCTCTGGACATCTATCTGCCAAACCCCTTTGGTGTCCTCACGGCACCAAGCTAGCTACTTCCCCCAAACTCCCCCTGATTCTCATGGATAGCCCCACGAGACTAGTCTGGACTGTCAAGGGAATTCCAGCATGTCTTATGCCTCAGGCTACCAAATTAGATAATAATTAATAATAGTTAATTATTATCTTTATTATCTAAAATAAAGAAAGTAGAAACTCAGCCCTGAGAGAACAAATCCAGAAAGGTAAATTTGGCTTTGGGTTTTTTTTTTTCTTCATTAAATCATAACTGTGTACATTAATGTATTTATGAGGTACAATGTGCTGATTTGATATACAATGTGGAGAGCTTACATCTAACTGATTAACATAACCATGCCTTCCCTTACTTATTTGTTGTGATAAGACATTTACCTCACCTAATGTACATAATGCAATGATACATTTCAAAACTATTAAGAATAGAGTATAAATGTCTTACCAGAAATGTCAATTTGAATCAGCACTTTGGGGAGGGGATTTGCAGTTGAAGGACAAAGATTTAGAATTCCGAATACTTAGAGTATGAATGTTTTTGCCACAACAAAGAAGTAAACAAGGAGATGGTTATGTTAATCAGTTAGATGTAAGCATTCCACATTGTCTATCGAATCAGCACATTGTACCCCATAAATGCATTAATGTACACAGTTATGATTTAATAAAGAATTAAAAAAAAAAAAGATGGGCACTAGCGGGCAGGCACTAAACCTCTCCTCTGCTTCATGAAAACTTTAGGTTCTTAGGGAACCTAACAAAAGATTCCCAACTATAGTTAACATTTGCAGTGAACGTGACTTCACCATTCTCCTAGCTGTCAATTTAACCATAGAACGTCCTGATAATATCCTAGTAAATGCTCCTTTTGTTGGAGCCCTATTGCTAAGTTATTTTTCCTAAAGAAACATGAAACAGAATGAGAAGCTCAGCTACAGAACCATAAGCTCAACCACCCTGGACTCTTCAGGTGTAGACTGTGTGATAAGCACAAATAAATCTTTGCATGTTATTGAAGTCTCTAGAGAAGTAACTATTACATGTTCCAACTGACTAACATCAAAATTTCATACACAAATATTCCCAGTTGATCCAACTGACGTCTTTTAGACATCGAGTGATTGACTGGCACTGCTTCTTCTGACCAGCATTCATCAAGTCCATCACTAATATGGCATTGTTTTTAGAAAAGTGTTTTACAGTTCAATTTGATGGGAGTGTTAGCCATTTGATTCCTCTTAATTACTTTAAAGACCACGTTAGAATATTTGGAAAAGACATTTCCAAGGCAGATCCAAGACTTAGACCAGATAACCTGATGAGTTGAGTCCGGATCAATCCACCAGAAACTTTTTAAGATGGAAAGATAACCATGGGCGGACACCATAAGTATATCTCATTGTCTGTACCTATATTTGCCTTTACCTGTCATGGAATTAAAACTAATCACCCTTTCTTCTGTACAAAGAACAGGGGGGGGAAACCTGTTATACAGGATTCATTAGAATACATTAGAATCCTGTATCTAAGTAAATGTTTTCCTACCCTGAGCCATATCTGGCTCGATCTGGTACTTCTAAAACTTGTCTGTGACTACAAGTTTTCCAATAGAAATGATTTCCCTCCTGCAAAGCTCTAGCTGATTGTTCATCCAGTATTGTGCCCTTTTCTATGACCGACCAGGCTTATACTTTTTTGGAAATTCACTTACCTATACAAGATATTGCCTTCCCAGATACATCCTGCATAACTAGGATTCCTCCTTACTTTCCCTGTTTGAGTTTCTTCACCATCTTTCCCCCAAGATGCTGGAATCCCAGGGTTTAATAGTAACGCGAGGCATCACTAACAGCCCATGTTTTTTCCTATCTGTTGGAGCATTCGACAACTGGTATCACTCCAAATTTCAGGTCTGAGCAACCTCTTAGAAAATGACACCAGCAATAGAAGAGGCTAAAAAAGTAGTGGGGGAGTAGAAAACAGATTCAATGGTGGTGATGCAGTGAAAAATAGCATGAGAAGAGTGAATTTTGAGAGAAATAGAAACCAATAAAAAGAGAGCAGTATGAACAGTGTATTTGTCAGGGTTCTCTGGAGAAACAGAACCAATGGGATATACAAATGTGTGTGTGTATGTGTGTCTAAGAAGAAATATATTATGGGAATTGACTCACATAATTATGGAGGCTCAGAAGTCCCACAATATGCTGTCTGTGAGCTGGAGAAGTAGGAAGGCTGGGGACATAATTCTATTTGTGTGCCAAGGCCTGACACCCAGGAGGGTGGGGGGGAACACTGGTGTGAGTCTCAACTCCAATGTCTGAGGGCAAGTTAAAGTGATTATCCCAGCTCAAGAGAAAGAACTGACCCTTTCTCTGCTCTTTCATTTCATCTGAGTCCTCAAGGATTAGATGATGTCTGCCCACAGTGGTGAGGGTGGATCTTCTTTACTTATGTCTTCTGGAAACACCTTCACAGATACCCACAGAAATGATGTTTTACCAGCTATCTGGGCACTCTGGTCAAGTTGGCATTTAATTAACCATCACAAAGGCATAAGAAAAAAACTTATATAATGAAAAGCTTTTGTTCTTGTCTTGAATTTAAAAAAAAAAGATTTGGTAAGATGCAACCTACATAATTCACTGGGGACACTATCAGTTTTGGAACCAGTGATTATACTACATGCTCTTGGAAAAGAATCCAGAATCTGAATTCAAATCCGAGTCTCAATACAGTTTTTCTCTGTTACACAATCCTACCTCTAGCTCTAGCTACCTATTTTGAAACTAGGAAGGCAAGTTTATTATCACTTAGAAGTTTATTCTGAATCAGATAAATATTAATTCTATATTTATATTCACTCAACAAACATTTTTTAGAGAGCCTTTCATGTGAGAAGTTTTACTAGTTACTGGCACATCAAAGATACTCAAGAAATTTTGTTGAAAGGCTGAATATTTTCTTGGCTTCTTCATAGTCCTCTTGACAGGGCCTTCGATACTTTCTATTCTTTTTATCTACCCTGCCTTAGGCGTACCAATTTTTCTATAGTAAACCAATAATCTCTTAAGATTCTTGACCACAATTTACCCATCATTCTGATTGGTTCCTTGGGAAACCTGTTAATATGTACACTTCTTTTTCTGATATGCCTCATTTCCCAATTTCTTATACTTCAACTTCTGATTTCCTGCCTGCACTGCTGCCTGGGGAAACTGGGGAAAATACATCAATTTTCAAATAGTCTCCTCAACTAATTTGTTCCATGTGTACCACTATCTCTATAGAAAATTCCAGTGGCATAGGGTTTTTATATTACTGGCAGTTTTCTCTTCTAGGGAGAACCGTTATATAACAAATACCAAATTGACCACTGGAATAATACTGTGAAAATTGTTTTGATAGCCTAATTTTTACTACCTATTTTTTTTTTTTCAAAAATAATGAGGACTAAGTTGTAAAGCTACTCTATCCCCACCTGGGGAGCTGTCATCCTAATTTAAGCACTGGTTTAACTTGGGAATATCCTTATTCAGTGACAGATATTATTAATAATTAAGTAGTAGATTGGATGTATGTTTCATGTATTGTACATGTTGTATTGCTCATAAGCAAAAAGTTGAGCTTCATTTTTAAGGAACACATATAATTAAGCAATCATATAACAATCTACTACTTGTTTTAACTGGAAATAATTTTCCTGAGATGCTTTTAAAGAAAGTTCCATGACTTAATAAGGACACTTCACAATGATATGTCAACATTTCATTCATTGTAAAGTATTGGGCTAAACAATACAGAATTATTGATATTTGACTGTTTTTACCTATGAAATGGTAATTCCATATAGTTCAAATTATACCACAAGGGTTTGCTAATTTTTAACCATTTACAACCTTCAAAACATCAACTTCTTATACTTCAACCTAATACTTTAATAAATGTCAACTCTCATTAAGCATACACAATATGCCATTTTCTCGGCTAAGCACTCTTCATGGGTTTTTCATTTGATCCTCACAGTCATTCCAAAGTGTGAATACTATCATTGTCACTCTACAGATAAGAACATTGGCTTTAAAGAATGTAATTGTTTCACAGAAATGTGGATGTTAAAGGTGATGCTGGTGAAATCGTGGAGGGAAATGATGAACATGTCAGTACACTTGAGAAAAGGTAATTCTTGCTATATAGTGGCAAAAATCATGGCTGAATTTTGGGTTGAAGGGAGGGTGGCTCTGATTGTGGGCTGTATTATATACTTCAAAAAGATGTTAAAGCCTCAATCCTCCATACCTTAGACTTCTGGCTCCCAGAGCTATGAGAGAAGTTTTTGCTATTTTAAGCCTTCAGCCTCAATCATTATGGTAACCCTAGGGAACTAATTCAGAGAGACAAGTATAAGGTCAGCATTTAGTAGGTGGTACAGACAGGATTCAACCCAAGAAGACTGACGTCAGAGCTCATGCTATTATGATGATGTACTGCCTCCACAGTCACATCTATGATTTCATTTTATTTCTATCACATTCAATTAAACAGGCATGAAGGATTATATTTTATAGATGAGGAAATTGAAGCTCAGAAAATGAGGCAACTTACTACTCAGTGGTAAGGCTAGCATTTGAACCCACATAAACCAATTTCCATGTACTTTTGACTAAAACCCAACCCATACTTGGCAATAATCCCCACATGGCTGCATTTAGAATAAGGGTATTTCAGTTGAGTATTGATTTCTCCAGCAGTTTCTGAATTTATGAGCATGTGTACTGTATTCCCCAGGGAAGATTTGAGAACTAAATCAAAGGCTTAGCTCTGTAAATTCTACATGTAGCCTAGATTTATAAAACCTTTCTAGTATGCTTTCATGGGCATGAATCCCCAGGGCTAGTGTTCTGTAGAACTAATACCACTGCAACCATGGCCACATTACTCTTTACCTTGCAAAAGTTCTTAAAAATCTGTAGTAGTCTATGGCCCCCAATAACTGACAGAAGTTTGCAATTTTCAGTTGCAGCTTAGAAGGTATTTGAATAAGTTTTAAGAATAGAAGTATGGAAGATTAAATAATTGTTCAGTAAATATACACACCACTTCTATGGAAGGATTACCCATTCCCATTATATCAATGGATTTGGCCACGTAACTTGCTTTGACCAATGGGACTTTAGTAGTCATGCCAGAAGCAGAGGTTAGAGTGCACAGGCTGGGCCTTATCACCTGGTTTCTCTGCTATTGCTGGGGAAAGAATAGCTCACTGCTTCCAAAAGACTGAGCAATGCAGCCACATCCAGCCTTGACTACCTGTGCCCAGATCTACAGATGCATGAGGGGGAAAAGAATGTTAGTTATTGTATACCAGTGATGTTCTTATAGTTACAATTACGTAGCACTATTGTGGTAATAGCTGCTTGATACAGTATGGAATTTTTGGTATTACTATGCTTTAGGGAACTATATCCTAATTTTTTTTAAAAAATCCCTCATTTTCTAATGCTATTCTTTTTCTCCTGCCTCTCCATAACTTTGGACAACTGTGTGTGTCTTCCAGGTGCCACATTCTTTTATTTTACTCACTTTTCATTTTCTGAAAGGCAACATGACAAGAAATAAATCCATTTGGAAGGGAAACATGAATTCAGTTCATAAGCAGCTACAAAATTCCAGATGATAGCTGCACGCCTGCCTGGACAGTTTAGTTATAAGAGGAGCCCACCCTCACTAAGGTATGGTCAGCCCTGGATATACTGACCAAGACATCAGTCTCTTCTGTTGCCCTGGACTTTCTGCAAAGAACTGTTCTCTCAACTGTTCATTATTTGTTATATTTGTGGCAAAATATTATTATTCAAGTTTATATGCATCAAGACTACTTTTCATTTATGAAATAATTATAGAAAAATATAATTACTTAACTCATATGATCTTAAAATATTCCTTCCATATGTTGGCTATGAGGGCAACCTCTTGGATTAACGAATTCCACATGTGTGCTTAAAAGAAAGCTAACCAGACTTTGATTATACTGCTAGAATTGACTCTATCTGGATGTTTTACTAAAACAAGGACGAGCTACAATTTTTAGATTCATCCTCAGGAGTCTGTTTCTCTTATAAAAGTAAACTTTTATCAAATAGAAATGCTTAGGCTATAAATCTAAGTTTTCATTTCTTTGTTTTATTCAAATTTACTAAGAAGGGTAAACAGTTGTCAATAGCAAGAAATTTCTAACTTATTAGGACATACCCTCACACAATATTGTACAAAACAGATTGAGTACCAAGAACAAAAGAAGCTACAAAATGAGGAGAGCAAATGTACATTTACTGTAGAGCACTCACTCTAAAAACACTTAAGAAATGACTTAGAAGAGATAACTTCTTAGTCCTCACACTTATTCCAAGGAAGAGGATGGGCGCCATACTTGAAATATGATTAATATAACAAGAGCGATGAGAACATAAGCCACTTTACCTGTCTCCAGACCAGAATACATGGGCAAAAGAAATTATGTGCTAATGTACTAGAAAATATAATACTTTTGAAACTATTCCCATAAAATACATGTTATGCATGGGACCAAAGGCAGTTCCTTTGCCCCTGAAGAGTTGAAAGTAAAAGATGGAAACGTGGAGAGGGAAGAACTGAATTCTGTCCCTTGAACGTTACTCTGTTCCTTCTTCCCTTGGGTGTCTAGGACCATTAGACCACTTCCCTAATCAGTAAACAGCCTTATAAACAGAAGCATGATGTTTGCCCTGGCTGACAAGAGAAAGCCTGGGACAGGACCCAGAAACTTCAGTTATGATCATGGCTCTTCCCTGGCCCACTTTAGCACTTGGGGGAAGTCCTTTCACACTTCAACAGGACTGGAATGTTTGGTTAAATGTCTGCTCTACTCTCAGAGAGGAGGAAAGCTTGGTATGTGGCAGCTCTCCCTCACATCTGACACACATCTGGCTTAAAGAATGTCCCCTCCCAAAAGGATCATGGCTCAATACATCTAATGTTCCATGGTCTGTGGTTCTCTGTTCCCTTAAGTAGTATAATAAAAGAACTGGCCAGAATACACAAGATAGTGAGTACCACATTAGTTTTCCAAGTTACTCCAAGTAATAGGGAGACCCTTTGTCCCCCACCACATATGCCACCTTCAAGCCTGGAGCAATAAATTATAAAATAATTAAAGGGTTTATAGTGGATGGCATAATCACAGATCATTTTTTCTTATTTACATTTTTTACAATGACATATATTATTCATGCAATCAAATAACCAATCACAGATAATTTTGAAAAAACAAAGAAGCAATTGCTTTAAGAAACCATATGGCAGATCCCATTTAGTTTAGTGAGCACACTTGTCCACAAAACCCTAGTGATCTGTTTATTCATGCAACTCAGGATGACCTAATTCAGCCCTGATCTTAGAGAGACGTGCAAGAAAGTTATTTAGCAATGAAAAATGAGATTTAGACCTGAAAAAGAGGGAAATTAGCAGAGGATGATTAGAAAGAGAGACTATTCTTACTGTTATCATTAAGTGACATTTCAATTTTTCTCCAATTTTACCTTTTATTTAAAAATACGTTTCCATATTTTTTAATGAAATCTGTTATTCTCAAAAAAAAAAAAAAAAGTCTTGGCCTATTCTTCATCCCCTCATTATTCTCCTTTATTTTAATATGTCCTTCTAAGATAGCAGTAAACAATCTCAGAAACCTGAACCTACAGAGAAAAAATGACAACTTCTAACCACTTAAAAAAATGAACTCTATTTTTATTCCACGTCTATCAATCCAACTCTCCCAGATCAGCTACTTTTTAAATGCAACAAACCACTTATCTCTTAAGGAAAAAAAAAATGTGTTTCATTTGCTTGTGCTCCAGAAAAAGCACAAAAACTGGTACAGAAGAGCTCAGTGCAGTGCTCTCTTTCCTTCACTGCTGTGTACTCGGGGCACAGCCCACCAGGAGCGAGCATGCTCAGGCTGACGCAGAACACACCATTCTCCTTCCCCTGGGCACTGGTTTCATGATCTCCACTGTCACTTGAGGCCCATTGATTCAACTCTTTAACCTGAACAAAATCTGGAAGCTTTCTTTTAACTGGCAGCTTTAGAATCAAAGAAGCAATTGAGAAGAAATAAAGGAATACTTCAGGATGAATTATGCTTTTTTATTAAATTTATACTTAAATATGTCCTTAGCAAAAAATAACATACATCTTGTAAATCTGATGTCTTCTGTTGCCAATATCTCCTGACAAGGGCGTTGACAAAAGTTTAAACTTTGGGGGGCTGACAAAAGAAAAACAAAAGAAACAAACAAAAAGAACCCTTATGAGCCCTCCTTTTCTAGTTCTGTGCAATTCATAATCATCTTCTCTATTCAGATACTGTCCCAATACAATTCCTCACAGTCCATGCCAGACTGGCCTGTGCCTCAGACAGTACTAATACATACACTATAAACATTTTTAGCCTCTGCCCACAATTACTCAAAGATCCGGCTTCAAAGACCGAGCTTTAATCTATTTGAGAAAGCACAGTGTAAATGCCACCTTTACACTCTTACCACTTTTACAAATAGGTCTGCTGTAACTGCCTGTGAATATCCTGGGTCTTACATCCATAAAATATTTCCTCAGGTAGAGGACTTTTACAGACCTCCATGACTTTTGTTAGAAAAGCATAACTCTTAGGCTCAATGCTACTTGAAAAATTGTTTTCTTGTACTCAGAAGTCATTTGGCACATTATGTTATAAATTTTTTAATGCCCTCATCACAGTGACTGTAAGGAGGTGGGGAGGGCAGGGGGGAGTGGGTATTAATTCTTCTGAAATTTTGTGATTTGTCTTAGCTTGGGTTCCAAAAGAAAGCAGAGCCTGAGACTAGAGCTTGCAAGCAGAGAGTTTATTCTGGGAAGTGATTCCAAGAAATAGAAATTGAGACTGGGAATTGGGGAAGGAAGGAAAGCCAACCCAAAGATGAGCTCTCAGGCTAGTCACTGCTGTGAGCAATGGGGATTCTATCCCCGGGACACTCTCTGAAGAGCTATGCAAAATGAGCTTTAGAAATTTCCAATCAGGAGACAGAAGAGGAGAATATTTATCTGCTAGTTTGCTTCCCCTTATTAGCAAAGGATTTGCTCTTTAAAGTGGAAAAGATTCTGATTATAGGAACTTATCCGTCTTTAAGGTAACAATGACAACGATGATGGTGGTGATAATAATGGTATCTAACATCTATTATTGACTCTGTGTCAGGCATTGTGCAAAGCATTTTACCTATATTTTTTCATTAGGTCCTAATGATAGTTAGTTTTACCTGTCAACTTGACTGGACTCCCCCAGGTGTTCAGACATTTGGCCAAACATTGTTTGGGGTGCATCTGTAAAGATGCTTCTGGATGAGATTTATGTCTCAATCAGTACATTGAATAAAGCAGTTTGCCCTGCCAGGCTTCATCCAATCAATTGAAGACTAAATTTAACAAAAAGACTCAGGGGGAAAAATTCCTCTTGCCTGACTATTTTGAGTAGGGTAATTGGTCATTTTTGACCTTCAGATTTGAACTGAAACATTGTGGTTCTTCTCGGGTCTTGATCCTAAAGGCTTTGGGGTTGAAACTTATAGTACTAGTTCTCCAGATTGTCAAGATTTAGACTCAGTCTGGAACTATACATCCTCTCTCCTGGCAGCTTGCCAACACCAACTGCCGATCTTGGAATTTCTCAGTTCTTCATCATCATGTGGCCAATTCCTTATAACCAATCCATGCATGGGTTTGTGCCCTATTGGTTTTGTTTCTCTGAAAAACCCCAGCTAATACAGTCCACAAGGTAACCATATGGTATATAGTCCACATTTTACCTGAGAGAGAACTGAGGAATAGAAACATCAAGCAGATCAAACAATACAGCTAGTAAGTGGCAGAGCCATCTGTATGATTCCAAAATTACCTCTGATACACGTATAATGGAAAAATCATTTCCCTACAATTGTTCCAGGATGTTGCCAATGGTATTAATAAGAGGATAGAGTTAAAAAATATACTTACATGCTCAAATACATTTCATTAATACTAGATTTAACAAAATTAAACAGGTCTCTTACGTTAAGACTTCCTGGAGTCTTTAACATAGTCACGTATATGGTGAATCTCCAAGACAGTGACATGTATTATTTCTCAAAAATGTTTAGCCTCATAAAATTCTTTGGTAACATTTGTTAATGTCTCATAATGCTAGAATTTTTAATATTGAAATAGGAAAATTTTTGACACTTAATGATCTTAAATGGATTCTGCTGAATGGTACTCATTAGTAGGAAAATCCATCCAGTGGGGGAAGCTGCTATATTAGCAAAAGACAAAATGTGTTAAGATGGTGAATTAAGAGAAATTTTGGAAAATGTAAGGAAGGAAAAGAAGACAGGCTAGAAGACAGCTTATACTCTTTTGTCTTCTAAAGGGGGATGAATAGATTTGAAATTCAATGAAATAGAGTAGAGAGTTCTACTGAAATTATACTTGACCAGCAGCAGTATTTCCTATTGACCCAGATTGGAGGCTATCTACCTAATGCTATTCATATTATAATAAGAGAAGCCACTAGAAAAAGATCTAAACAGTAAACACATTGCCTAGGTCTGACTTGAGAAAGTTATAGAAGTAAAGAAGTTTAAGATAAATTTGCACATAAAGGATGGACCCCCAGGTGGCCCTAAATTACAAATAAGTGTGATTTTACTAAGCCTGTGAGGTCATGAACTACTTAGGGTAAAACAGCTTAGTTGACTCTCCTCATGACATAATCACAGTCCATATAAAAAACAAGCATGTTCATAAATCTTCATTTTATCTCACTAGTGACCATGTGACATAGAAAAAGCTTTGAGGTCTGGGGTCAGCATATCTTCCTGAAATTTTCATAGATTGCTTTGAGTTGTATGTTTTGGACAACTCTCTGCTCTTTACTTTTCTGGTTCTTTGTTGGAATCATCCAGCCACGGGATTAGAACTAGAAGTCAATGCTATTGACAAGTTTACTTCCAGAATCAAAATGAAAGTTACCCTAGATAGACCAAGAATTCCATCTTTTGAGGGAAACATCCGGAATTAGAACTGACTATTGTTCAGAAAAACAGACTTAGTTTCTCAGTTAAAATCACTTGACTATAGGGAGCGCTATAATGACAAGCTGGTCATGCTGAGCATGACACTTAATATTCTGAGAAGAAACAGCCACCACGTTGATTCTGTGGGGAACATAAATCATAGAAATAAGGCCAATTACAAAGTTAATAAGGTCAATTTTCAATGGTATGTCTTCCTTAAGAAATCATAAAAGGTACAGATACACAGCCTGCTTAAGGAGCTTGGGAAGTGAAAAAAGACTTCCGTTCTACGATTTGCCCTGGTTAACAACAGAATCTCA
The DNA here is from genome assembly GCF_000181295.1 of Otolemur garnettii. Lineage (NCBI taxonomy): Eukaryota > Metazoa > Chordata > Mammalia > Primates > Galagidae > Otolemur > Otolemur garnettii. The sequence goes on from NW_003852400.1 coordinate 34,864,674, forward strand.
CAGTGTGTGATTAATTAAGAATGTTTGGTAAAATCATCCAAATGATTTCTGCGAAAATCACCAAGTCAGACATCACTTTGCTGGATTTAGAGTATGACTCAGGGCAAAATCGTCATCTCTAGTCACACATAACAAAAAGGAAGTGAAGGGCAAAGTATATGCAGGGAGAGGCTTTCAATCATACCCATTTCAAGTATTTCCTACTACTAAACAATGTCACCACCACAACCAAAGATAAAAAGGTTTGGTTTAAAATGTTATTAGATTGAAGAACTCATAAACATCTATAGTACGAGTTTAAAAAGCCACCATGCATGGGCAGGGCCTGTGGCTCCAAGGAGTAGGGTGCCGGCCCCATATACCAGAGGTGGAGGGTTCAAACCAGCCCCGGCCAAATAAATAAATAAATAAATAAAATTAAAATAAATAAATAAATAAAAAGCCAACATTCATATAAAGTATGATAGGAGAGGGAGAAAGAGAAGAGAGAGAGAGAGAGAATTTACGCTCCAGTCCCAGGGTGGGAAGGAGGGGAACTAAAGTGGCAGCATTTTTCTGCAGATTCCATTTGACAGCCTAAATTCCTAAGGCAGTGGATATTTCTCTCAGGTCTGTAACCTCATTTTGAGGCTTTCCAGAGGCATCTTCTTAATATAAGTACTTTAAAATATAATTTTCAAAATATCCTAATTCCCAGGTAAGCAGAAATGTCAGCAGAGGACTGAATGGAAGGAGATTGCAATTGAGCGACCTGACTACATGATCAGAGAGAGCCTCTCCTGACAGAAAGAATTCAATCCTGGGCCCAAATTCACTTTTACACGATGAGTGTCCTGACGGGAGTGTACCAGTGGGAAAAAAGAATGCCAGTTTTTCATCCTTAAAGTTGAGGATAATGCAAACTTTTTGTCTAATATGAAATATTACGCCTGAACCAACATAAAAATGTCTGACACCTCAATAGTGGTTTTTAAGAATCCACTCCATCTTAATATTTTCCCCATGGTAAAACTAAAATCATTATGAACATAAAATTATGGTAAAAGTCAACTAATTTCTCTTTGAGATACTTGAGGTTAAAGAAAGCAAACTTATGGATGTCAGAAATCAAAGAAAAATGTCTCAGGCAACATCCTGGGTGGCTAGTTGAAAACTTTTGGAGAATAGAGAGATCGAATAAAGCTTTGGTCTATGGCTCAGGAAGTATTTCCACACTAAACAAAGGAAAGAAATTTCATTGCACTTTTTACTACCTTATTTTTGCAGATCAACCTGATAGGCAACTTCAGGCCACGGAACCAATTTACACACTTATTTTGCCAAGGAACCCTGCTCCCTGCACCAAGTTATACCTATTCAAATCTGGAGGAACATGCAGTTATTATCTATTAAAATTCTAATAAAGTTTGGGAATTGATCTGATAAGCTCTCATCTAACAGAACACAGGGTCCTGGCATCATGCAAGTTTAGGGTCATAGTCATGCAAGTTTAAATGAGAGGGAAGCAGACTGGAAATGCCGGGTCACGGACAAGCAGGAGCAGACACCGGGGCACTGGCGTGACGCCTGCAGACCCAGACGTGAGCCAGATGATGTTAAAGTGAAAGCAGGCAAGTGAGAAGTGTGGAAAAGGTCTGGGCATGAGGACAGGAGGCAGGTGAGAGTAAGAAAAACCCAAGGTTACCTTTGTCTGCTGCACAATTTTGCATAGCAAGCCACTGTTCTTCCAGGAGACAAACCCAGCTACGAACAAAGACTTTTTAGTGGGCTTATGAGCCCAATGCTCTTAATCAGTGAAGCAAAAACACCAGTGTGAGTGCTCCGGCAATATCAGGAACCACAAGTCATATAAAAGGTTATATATTTTTTATCTCATAACTTGTTTCCAGGCTATTAAGCCTGCCTTTGTTAGATAAGGAGTAGAGCAAGAGTGTGTTGGGGTGTTTTCAGAAATAAACAAGCTCGCCCCCTTCCCATAGTCCGTATCACCCCCCAAGCAGTGCTATGACCCGGTCTCCCCAAATGTCCAGCGTCCTGTCCTGCTCTTTTTCCTGAATTCTAAGCATGTTAAAACCTTTCCTTATGAGAATAGCTGCTGAATGCATTTACACTCTAACTTCCATCCTGCTTAACATTTCACCTATCCCAGAGGGAGCTGCATGGTGTTGATTTATACACATGTTCAAAACAGATGGCCTTTCTTCACACTTCATACTGACAAGGGGTTAGTTTCCTCATGAGACAGCCCAATAACCTCTATCTCAGTATGTACCATTGTCTTGAGGGAAGAGAATCCCACTCTCTTTCTACAATTGTTTGATCCCTCTTAATATTTATCAAATTTTTATTTTCATTTTTAGCATCACCCAATTGACAGTAGTAGTAGCTGTGCCTATTACTGAATTGGCTCTTTGGCACTCTAGTAATGTAAGACTGAATTAAATTACTGCTTCTAAAATTAGTATTTTCCCATTATAGTAAAGAACCAACTTTTTTTTTAATAACTAGGTTTCCATGACGTATTTGATTTGTACAGTAACAAGCCAACAAACTGTGAAAGAGGAAATCTTTCCAGGGAGAAAAACAAGAAAAAGATTACAAGAGTGATTTTAAACTTTGAGTTGTTTCCAGTGTTGACATTGATCATTTGACAGATAACAGATAAATCGAGTAATATCATTTTTTAGTAAACAAAGCTTAGAGGAAATAAAAAATCTAAGCTTTCCACATTGGAACTTCAAAACCAACACCAGGGCCTCAGTTTCTTAGCTTGGAATCAGCATCCTTGTCATGTAAATAAAAAAATTAATAAGTAAGAATAAAAATAAAGAGTCCTCATCTTCACTATCCCCCATCAGATAGTTGTGGTACTGAGAAAGGGCTCTAGATGACATTACATATCTAACTCTGCCACTGACCAGCGGCACGGCCTAAAGCTAATTAAACAAGGAAGTTTAATCTGTTTTTTATTAGAAAAAATGGGAATAATACTTTCTTCACAGATAGGATGAAATGAGATCTGATATATAGAAGAGCTCTTTGTGTGCTATACAACACCATTCCAAAGCGAGTTACAGGAAGGCTTGTTTCTAATATAACTCAGACATCCACCAACCTCCTTTGCCCCAAGAAATCTTCTGCTGTCTTTCCACCTGGGCTCTCGACTCATGACCCTCCCTGTTGAGAACATCCCCATGGCAAGTGAAGCCCGTTCTCCCATTACAAATGATTTTTCCATAGGCAAAGGTCTCAGGTGCCAGGAAACAATTATCACCAGCTCATCCTAAACAAGTAATGATGAGAAAAATGAGGATTGGACATGACTGAAAATTATGATAGCAAGATTGAGCTGTGATCATTTACCCCCTTGCAAATTTCTAAAAATGTCTTCCTTTTGACATTCAGAAAAATGGAATGACCCTGCAGCACAAACTGGAAAGAGGGGAAGGAAGTGTGTACACCAGTGAGACTTACCCTGCCCTTTGAAGAAAGAGGAGGGCAGGAGAAGGGCATTTCCCTATGGGGATGTCCTGGGCCTTCTTCACAAGACATCACAAATGCCTGCATTCTATCTTCAAAAAGATCAACCTGACTTAACGACTACCTGGCATCGGAGATCTGGAGCCCTCTCAGCAATGTCTACTGATTGGGCAGCTCAAATAATATTTGGGGAATAAGAAGTTTTCATGGATAAGGTAATACAGAGAAAATTGACCATCCTTTCTAATAATATAGATGAAATGTGTTTGTCTTGCCTGGAGTTCTAAACTGCTACATTAAAAAGTACCTATGCTAAATAAGGGAAGATTAGAGGCCTAACATAGTTTGAAAAAAGATATTTGCATGCAAAAAAAATAAGCTTGTTCTCCATTCCTTCCTAAAAATATCTTCTCTTTTTATTTCTCCCCCCAGTAGTCTGGGTTTTTAAGTCATTTATATTCCACCATTTTCTATTCACAGAGATTATTCAAAAAATCATAGCTGCTATAACAATTATTTTATTTACAGCACCCCTTCTCATCCACAGAACATTCTTACTTGGTCTTCTCCATAACCTTGTATAGTGTATGATTGACAAATATTATTGTTACGATTATTTCAATTTTGACATGAAGAGATTGAGTCTCAAAGCAGTTCATAGACTATATAGCTAATAAATGGCAGTGCCAGGACTCAAGTGGGTCTTCTGACTCCTTGGTCCATGATCCCCTGCTTCAGTGAAACAAATGTGATGAGTTATACACAGCAACCCAATGCAAATGCAAAATCTCAAGGGCGGCACCTGTGGCTCAAAGGAATAGGGTGCCTGCCACATATACTGGAGGTGGATGGTTCAAACTGGGCCTCAGCCAAAAACTGTAAAAAAAAAAAAAGGCAAAATATTAAATATACGTGTACATAAACAACATTGTGAAGCTAGAGCAAATGTTCACGTATCTGAAACATTCTGCTCATGAGAGTTTTAGTTTCAAAAGAACACTATTATAGTAGGGACATGTCTGTCTATCACAGAGAAATATTGTACCATTGGCATCCCTGATGACCAGACTATTCTAAGAATTGTCTTTACAAAGCCCACTGTGTCTGCAGTTTTTCTCTTTCCCAACATGCCTTCACATATGAAAAGTAGACACAATATGGATTTCGTTGCTGCCCTGGCCCAAGTACTTATTTGCAAGTAACAGATCTCTGTAGCTGGTATAGACAGAAGGTAATTAAATAATATCGAGACTCAGAGCCTCCAGTGTCTTTGGAAGGGTTGATGAGGCAGATGCCAGGCTGAACTACTGGGAGAAGCTTCCAGATCCACCTCTCAGAACTGGCCTGTCAAGAAAACTGTTTCTACTGCCCTCTTCAGAAAGCGGCCACATCAGGATGCTGCTCGTGCCAGCCTCTATCTGTGCCTTAGTATCTGGCAAAATGGAAACTCAACACCATGCCTCTCTCCCCCAGGTGACTCAGCTGAGAATGAAGTCTCTCACAGGTGATGTGCAGAATCAAAATCACTTTCAAGGAAACAAAGGATGTTTTACCTGTCGTTTCTCTCATTGTGACTGTTAGACATATATTACATGGAATTGTTACAATATAGAGAGACTTTCAAAAATGCTTCATACATCCAGATATGGCAGAAGTTCGTTACAGTTTTTGTTTAAATGAAAATAATAGAAACCACCATATGGTGATTTCATATGAATTAAATGAAATAAAATTTGTAAAGGGCTTAATACAGTCAGTACAAAGGAAGTGATCAAACAGGAATTTTATATTTTACTATGACAGGTTGTTGAGTAGATATTTCCTACCCTGCTGAATTCAGCACTAGATATCAAAACATGAAATTCAACAACAAAGCTCTTCCCCTCCACTACGTGCTCCCTCAGGCCTGAGCGAGGAGGTACAGCAGGTGTGAGTTGAGTTCCACATTAGACCAAACTAGACCAATAACTGGAATTGGTTTGAAGGCCCTGAGATTGCCAAAGATGTTATTAAGGTCTGGGAAGAGCAGGTTCAACAGAATTAGGTCAAAGGCACCGGTTGAGACCCTTGCATGCTTGTATCCCACTGGGGTAAACTTGTCTACAAAGCAGTTAGAATGGTATTGTTTTTATTATTTCGATTCACTCCCTATTTCTTTGTCAAGACCTGTGTCTAACAATCCTTTGGCCTTCCTTCATCCAGTATTGGCCTGAACTTTCATACTCTGTGGCTAAGGTAAGAGAACACCCAGGCATTCTCTTCTTTGAGATGTTTTTCCCTGCAGACTTGTCAATAACCAATGCATATCTTAACTGGAGTGGTACCAGCAGAGCCTATCTTCACACTCTGTTAGGCCATGATCTGCTTCCCCACAACCTCAGAGTTATGATGCTAGAATGCTATAGAACAGCATTTGGAACTTGAATGAGCATATAAGTCACCCAGGAATTTTCTTCAAGTACAAATGATGATTTAGTAGGCTTGGACCACACCTTGTATATTAAGTCTCTAGAGCAGAGAATACTCTACCTCTCAAATGAGACAACCAAACATAAATAAACCAAAAAAAAAAAAAAATCAAAGTTTTGCAGTGTAAAGACATTAACAAGAACAGGCAATAAATTCTGTGTATTTTACCATAACAACATTTCTCAAATGTACTCTGTATACTTTAGGACTGGATTTTCCATATCTCTACTGCTCTCTTTTTATAGTAATGCTTATGACCTGACATTAGCTGTATTTTTCTTTCTAGTGTGGAGATTTTCATAGGGCATTTATCATTTCTTACCTCAGAAACCCTCTAGTCAAAATTAAAAAGGTGACTTGTGTTTTCAGGAGGAATCAACCTACAAATTCACTCAAAAGGAGACACAGACTTGTAGGACCTTAACCACAAATTCAGTGGTTCGGTTGATTTAGTTATGTTCAATTCCATGTACGTGCTGTACTTTAACCTGACTTTCATCCTCCACAGAACTATTCTGCTTGATTCTGTCTTTCATGTTCCTTTCATGTCATTGTGCATATTTGGTAACTCAAATCTAAGATACTTTGAGAGCAATCATAGATTCAAATGTTCTGATCTGTAAGACAAACTTTTGGGCTATAATTTTTGTCTTCAAAGAGGTTAAAGACAGACCAGCAATCTGTTTTAAAGAAATTTCCAGTTAAATCTAACACACCCAAAAGTTTGATAACCAATGCTATAAATCTGGTTTTCAATCCAGATTCTCAAGCCTGTGCCTGCCACCCCCAATTCTAATGAGATTGTTTCAGAAGTGGGGCTGGCCGCCTGAGTTTTTCCAAAACTCCCCAGAGGAGCCTAGTGTTTGACAGTGCCCCTGGATGTGCTCTTCAGTACGGGTCATACAGCTAGTAGAGGGTAGAGCTGGGATTTGAATCTACATGCTTTCATTTTCAAAGCATGAAAGCTTTCAACAGCTTACTGGTACCCCAGGTCCTCACTCATTCCTCTGTTCCAGGTCCATGGGATGATCTCTATATTCAAATTTATGACTATCTGTGATTTCTCCAAGCTTGCTTCTATAATATTTTTCATCATTGTTGCCTTTATACTGGGGTTTTTGTCAACTCCATTCCCTAGGTCACACACCCATTGAAACCACCTTTCCAACCCCATCCCCACTTCTTACTCCCCACCCCAGGCCCCTTTGCTATCTCCCCAACACCAACATAGCATGATCACACAAAGATCAAATTCTGCCTTTTGAAACTCCAGGCCATGAAAGCCAAAAGAATCTCTGAGATCACCAAGTCCAGATCCTTTTTGCTAATAAGCACAATTACACTAGATTTTTCCAGATGTGATCTCCCCAGTTACACACATTTCCATTAAGGGATACCAGGCATAGTACAGAGCAAGGGCCTCTACATGCAGCATGCACAAAGGAATTTTGCGCATTGAAATAAATAGGCTTAGAATTGCCAAAGGTGTCTGTATACATTTCTATTTTCCTTTTACTGTGGTGCTGTGACCCATATTTTCTGAAATCTAAATATAAGGCTCAAGTGTGAAAAATCTAGATACTCAGCCTTCCTGCAAGGTAAGAAATAGGCAGAAAGGGGCTTAGAGAGGGAATTAGCAAGTGTTATAAATTCCCAAGTCTATTTAATAGTCTATGCCTTGTCTCAAAGTACCAAAGCACATTTGTGCTTAAAACTGAATATCTAAATGGCAAAATGGCAGATGGGTTCATTCTGAACTGATGGGTACAGCGCACATCTGAATAAAGGGCACACTTGCAATTTTGACTCAAGTCTGTGCAAAAATAAATTGTATAACCAAAAACACATGTACATCCTAATATTCTAAATATTAAATAAAAAGAAAGAGAGAGGAACAAAAATGGAGAAAAAAAAAAAAGACTGGACAACTTAAGAGTGGAGAGCATTATCTTTAATTACCAGCCCTCTTTTAAGACCTAGGTATGAGTGGGGTATGCTCTCCTAAATTACCTGGCATATTTAAGGTTAAATCTGAGTACCTCATTAAAATGACAATTACAGCCTTGTTTGGACTAATCAGATTGTTTCAGAGTTTTTTTTTTTTGGTAAACCAGGAATAAAGCACTTCCCCTACAAGGCTCATTACTTGGCCCAAGGATTACATAACCTGCATGTGAAAGAAAACTGGAAAACAAAAGCAAGAGGATTTATCTTAACTCTTGTTATCCCATAGCCAAATAAGTCTTTTTTTTTTTTTTTTAGTGTTTCAGGTTAATGTGAGGGGACAAAGAATTAGGTTACCATGATTACATTTGTTAGATAGAGTCCCTCTTATAATTATGCCCTGCCCCTAAGAAGTGTGCCATACACCCTAACATTGTGCCCATTAAGTGGGACCACACCCATTCCACTCTCTCCTCTCCTCTGCCCATTCTTTCTTTCTCTCACCCTTTACCTTGAATTGATTTGGGTTTTTCTCTTATATAGGCATATATTAAATCGTCTACTGCCTTCATATCAGAATTGAGTACATTGGATTCTTGCCTCTCCATTCTTGTGATACTTTACTAAGAAGAATGTGTTTCACCTCCATCCAGGATAATAAAAGATGTAAAGTCTCCATCTTTTTTAATGGTTGAATAGTATTCCATGATATACATATACTACAGCTTGTTAATCCATTCCTGGGTTGGTGGGCATTTAGGATGTTTCTGCACTTTGGTGATTGTAAATTGAGCTGCGATAAACAGTCTAGTGCAAATGTCCTTATGATAAAAGGATTTTTTTTTCCTTCTGGGCAGATGCCTAGTCATGGGATTGAAGGATTAAATTGGAAGTCTAATTTGAGTTCTTTGACAAGTAGGTCTTTTACTAGTAACTTGGTGGGGTTTGTTTTTTTCTATGTTCAAAAATGGTAGCTACTCTGAACTCTTGTTTTGTGAAGAGATCCATAATATAAGGCCTTGAAACGACTATCTTTAAAAAAAAAAAAAACCAACAGGTACAGAAATGGTCAAATTCTGTTAGCTGCTGACCTGTTCAAATGATTAAATCCCACACAGGCAAACAGCCTGGAAGGAAATCAAGTGCGGAACATTGACTACACAAACACTTCTCTGCAGTCATTGCTCATACTGTGGATCATGAGCAGTCTGGTCCCTGATTCCCTTGGAAAATGAAGGTAGACAAAAGCCTGTCTGGGAGAAGGATGACCCCAAATTACCCTACAAGCCTGGCCACAGTGAGTGCTGAAATAGGCACGTTCAGCCTTCTTGACAATGTATTCACTGTAGGAAAAATACAGAAGAAAGCTCAAAGGTACTGCTATTTTAAAAGTGCATGAATGTAAGTTGCCTCTGTTTTAACTTGAGAGGCAGAGAGGAACATAAAAGGGACTGAAATAAAGAAAACATACTCAGGGCAGTAGGAATGAATTTCAATACTGTAATTGGAAATGAAGATTTTTCTCGCTTTGTCAAACCAGGGCTTCCCGACAATACTTTTTATGCTCTGTATATCGCTACATGTAAGAAAGCATTGATTTAGAATTAAAAATACATTTAACATAAAAGGAATACTTGGTGAAAAGTAATCCAATGCAAACAATATTTGAAAGGTGTTAGTTAGAAGCTGCCTTTTTTATGTGTGAAATCACTGCTGGTTTTCATTAACGCACCTTGCTTTTGCCTTCCTGTGAACTCCATTTGTTTTATCTTCCCAGTTCAGATTCCCCATAGTAATAAGAAAGTCCAAACTGTAATTGGCTTCCTTCAGTTTCTTATACTCAGAGTTATAGAGTGTTAAAAGTTGGTGGAGACTTTAGGAATGGCTAATTCTGGGTATCTGTGTCCCCACCCCCAACTTGCTAAGCTCATGCCACCCATCACTGGCCCACCAGGGCCCCCTTTTCTGATAAACAGGAATTTCAGAGTTCTTCTCAATCATAGCCTCTTAAATATATCATCAGGGTGCAGGCAGGAAACACGGGACATAGCCAAATTAAGATAATCACACAGGATTTACTAAGAGACCAGTTATAGAGGGATAACTCCCCACTTGTAAGGTTCAGACAATCTATGGAGCTCAGGGACAAAGAGACAACAGGCAAAACCATATAACTATGGTCTTCACAAGAGCAATTACAGTCCTTGCTTGAGACAGAGTCAGCCCAAGGTGATCCCACCCCCTAGAAAGAGGTCTGGAACAGTGACACTCCAAACTCACCATTGCCACTCCCTCCAGCCCCTACTGGGATTCAGCATTTAACAAACCCAACAGGACACCAGAAGGCTAGGAGCCCTCTGGTGTAGTCCTGAAAGGTCACTATCCAGGACAGAGAGTGGGTTGGGAGGGTGGAAGTGGAAGCAGTGGAGAAAAGGAGGTCTTTTACCTGATCTTCCTGCCATTTACGTGATCTGCAGTAGAGCGTGTGGCTCTGAAGTAGCAGAATGGGGACACAAACAGGCTCCTTCTCTCATTCTTGTTACCAGGCCTTTTCTTTGTATGACACTGGGGAGGGGGGCGGGGGGGAGGTATGTGCTCACATGTCCTCACACATAAACACAAGTACGTGAGTATATACCTTGATAAGAAGGAGTTGGCCAGTGAGCATCTTCCTCTGACTCACTGGGACTGGTTAACTGCCTCAGTAGGACCTTCAGTTCTGTGGCCAGCTTAGGTCCCGGCCGGTGATAATTCTGGATCCAATCTACCTGACCAACGATGCTGATCAACCCAGATGACCTTTGGGGCCCTTCTGATGCGGGGTTCCAATATGACTACGGGATAATTTCTTTCCTTTCTTTCACTGTGTAAAACATAAAGCTGCTTTCTGGATGTATGTGAGCCCAAATTAGCTTACCTTTCTGACCCATGGCATTACTGAAATGTCAGCCTGCCTTCAACCCAATGTTATTTTGGAAAGTCCTGTACCCATCATTAACTCAATGTCACATCTCAGCCTCCTGTGGTATTTGGTGAAAGTAAACAAAGAGGATTTTTTAATGAATGGGCCATTTAAGTTTATTTAAAATGCCAGAAATTTCTCAGTCACCACTGTTAACTAAAAATCTTCAGTCTTGTTTAAGTTCATAGCAGGAAAATATCTGTGGAAAACATATTTGGTTGGGATAGCTCTTAATATGCTACGTTTTGTAACAGGACAGTATTTATTTGTAGACATTTGGAACAAACAATTTTTGTTATATAAATGCAAGATGCCTTGTAAAATACTTCAATTTCCTATTCTAGTTTCTCTTTGCATAGATGGGATCTTAAATTTCCATATGGATTTTCTAAGTGTTTACTTATCTTGGTATGAAAAGTCAAATTGCAACTGAAGCAATCAAGTGGGAAACAAATAATTCCTTATTTGCACATTCAATCCACATCAGTGATTGACTCTCTACTATTTACCAAGAACAGTACTATTTGCTGAACAAACTCAGCAATGGGTAAGACCCAAATAATTATCCTGAAACATTATCCTACTTTGAGCTACTCTTGTCATCAAAAGCAGTGCAGGTGGAATCATTAGTAAAGATAAGCAATACTAGTAAATATTCAGGATTTAGAAATAATATATTTTTGTTAAATACTTTTCACTAAGAATAACAACAAATTCTAGACCAGTGGTTCTCAACCTTTCAAATGCCATGACCCTTTAATACAGTTCCTCATGTTGTTGTGACCCCAATCATAAAATTATTTTCGTTGCTACTTCATAACTGTAATTTGCTACTGTTATAAATCATAATGTAATATCTGATATGCAGGAGACCCCCAAAGGAGTCACAACCCATAGGTTGAGAACCACTGTTTTAGATCAAAGTCATTAATAGAAATTTCACTTTGTATAAGCAACAGGTCATAAGAAGAAAGAAAACCCAAAACCTAAATAATTATGCCCACATACTCACTTTAGGATAAAACTCTCCCACTTATAAAATCCTTTCCCATTGAGGAGTTGAAAATATGCCACCCACAAAAAGAGCCTGTTCTGACATATTTATAATTTTGAATTAAAGATACTTAAAAAAAATAGCAGTACAAGATTATTCTGACCTCATTTCCATCTCTTAAAAGCAGAAAATAAAGTTCTTACATGAAAGATACTTTCCATACAACAAAAGAAATAATACTCTTCATAAAAACAAGAAGTTGAGACCAAATGACTTCTCTTCTTATCACTGACTCTAACTGCTTCTTTGGGTCATCATTTCCTTACAAGGGGTCCTGGACCACATATTGTATTAAATAAATTTGCACTCTCTTTGCTGATCTGTCTTACATTGATTTGATCCTTGGGCCCAGACAGAACCCTATGAGGATAAGACGACCTTTGTCCCCCTACACTAACTACTTGAATCTCTGGCAGAAGTTGAGGCTTAATAGTATAAGTAGGTCAGCAGCAGTGGGGTAGACAAAGGAACGTGAGGGTTAAAAAGGACATAAGTCAGCAATGACTCCACCGCACCTCATGCCTCATCTAGTCTATGACACTTCTTTATCAGACAAGAGAAGTTCCTTGCCAAGGTGCCCAACCCATCAATAATTGAGCCAGAACCTGAGTTTCCTGATTCCTGGTCTCATGCTATTTCTACTACATTTCTTCTGATGAGTCTTCTGTATTTGAATTGAATTCGTAGCTCCCATTATTTTTAAGCAGAGCATTTCAAATAAATGAATATCTATGTTAGTTAAACCAAAATAATCTGTATTAGAAATCAAAAACAATTAAGCATCACATCCTATTTATGCTTCTGAAATAATCTTGTTCCCACAATTATTGGCTCAGCTCATAAAATAGTGATGCCTCTAGGTTATAGTCTCCCAAGAGGAAGCTCATTGTAATGTAGAAATATTTTCTCTTCTTTTTTTTTGATCAAAATAACTTGTATTGAAGATTTCAAACTGTGCACAGAGTAACATTCATATCATGAAAGTGGTGATGGGCCTTCAAGCCAGCCCAAACACAATCCCTGAGTAGGCAAATAAAAATGCAATTGAAAACTAACAATGACAACAGACACAGCTATTTTATCTCTTTGGGGATGTTGTTTTGACCTGTATGTGGCCTTTCTTCCCATTCCCACTACCAACGTGGTTAAGTCTAACTCATACCATCTCCTACCTAAGTTGCAATGCCATTCCTGACTTTGCTGTATAGCTTTGACTCTTCCTATTCTAGTTATAAAGTAAAAGCATGAAGTATATGGAAGATAGTTTCAATAAATAATTATCAAGCCCAGACTAAGGGCCAGGCTTAGTAACAAAGGACTTTATGTATGTATTTTCTTATGCAAATATATAGCTTTTGAGGTGGGTAATAACCCCCCCCCCCCATTTTAGATGAGGAAGCTCGGACCCAAAGAAATTAAGCAACTTGCCTGAATCATACATGTAGTAAACGGATTAACCTTAAACAAATAGCAAATGGTAGTAAATGGTATAACCTTAAAAAAATCAATCCACAATCTATTCCATATCTAATCTCATAATCTAATTCATAGTTACACCAGAGCCCATTCATTTTACTATCACCATTAAGTAAAAGTGATTCCCTTAGGATCTAGAACAAAGCAAACACCCTTTGGCAAAGACTTAGGTTCATGATCCTTTCCTTGCCTTGCACACAAGGCTTGCAATTGTGCAAGGCCCAGCTTCTTACTGGAAGCCCTCTTCATTACATAGCACCCTTCCTCTGCTTTGCCATGTCCTGAAGCACACTTTCATCACAGCACACAATTGTCTGTCCCGGCAGAAAGCAGCCACCTCCCCCATCGGGCAGCCAGCTCCTATATAACCGAGGCCATAGTTGCCATTGTTTAGCAAGACACTCACTTTTGCCACTATTGAGGGCTGATACAGGCGTACCTTAAGGCAGAAAAAGAGATAGCACTAAGATTAGAGCTTTAGTCATGTTTTAGACTGGATACGTTACTGAATTAAGACTAAGTTTGTGACTTATGTGGCTAAGAGAATGTCTATTATTCAGAAGTAAACAGAACATCCACAGGCATCAATAAGTTCTTATCCAGGGGATAAGGAAGTTTAAAGGAGCAGAAAAAACAAAGAATTTTGCATTCTAGTTATAGCCGGCATGTTCACCAGACTGGTCACTTAGTATTCCTGGTACCTAGGACACCACAGAAATAAATAAATGATTTTCCTCATCCTAAAATGTGAAGTCTTCCAATACTTCCCTAGGAATTCAGGATTCACTTCTAAATGAGCAAATTTTCCAGATACTAGAGTCCCCATCTTTAGAGATCCCAGAAGCAAAGAAACTAACTTTGCCTCAGGAAGTTCTAGTCGTAGTAGCTAACACTTATTACATACCTACTGTATGCTAAGAAGGAATGTTGCAGCCTCCTTGTGAAGGATGTTGCACGGTCTAAAACCTATTTCGCATATATTTTATCATTTTACCATGGTACCAACCTTATGATATAGATAACGTTATTCATCTTCCCGTTTTATGGACTTGAAAACCAAGACAAAAGAAGTTAAGTGACATTCCCAAGATCACGTCACAAGTCAACGGACAAGTCTAACCCAGTCTGTCTCCATAACCTATGTGCTTAAGAAAAACCCAAGATTGTCATCCATTCAGTGGCAGCTTCGAGGACAATATAGGAAGCAGGAATAGAGGAATTCCAGGAAGAGGGAGCTCACAAAAAAAGAAGTGCAGAGGAGCCTGTCATGTTGGGGCATGGTCATCGTTCCAACCATGGTTCCAACCATGGTTCCATGGTTCCATGGACTTCCAGAAGAGTGAGCGATTGTGGCAGGTGAAGTGTGTGGAGGCCTTGATGATGTGACAGGGAATCTGAGCATCACCTGTAGAGTAAGGGATTGCTGCAGCAACAAGGACAAGGGATGACTTCAGAAGGATGGAGAAAAGCATGCCTGCTAGATTCTGTTGCTGGGGGTCTGAACAGAGGCAGTGGGAAGGGAGGTAGTGAGGGGAGGCTTGGACTCAAAAGACAGTTCTGATGTAGAAGCAGCAGGAGTCAGCGAGCAACTAAATATGCAGAGTAAATGGAAGGGAAGAAAAGAGTCAATGGGAGACTGGCTGGGTGGTGAGGGCAATGAGCAACAGGATTTGAGGAAGTGACGAGTCCAGGTTAAAGGATTCTGGGTGTGAGGGGCTAGAATCCACATGAGATGTGTGGAGGCAGAAGAGCATGTGGGTCTCAGGAGAAGGGTCTTTGGTGGAAAGTTATCAGGTAAACTTTTGCATAAGTTCCTCTCCCGGTTCACCTGTACACCCCAACATCTGGATGAAGCCCTGGAAGCCAGTGAAGTCATTGGGGAAGAATATAAAAGAGGTAAAGAGAAAATAGACATTTTCTTTCTTAATTTCAATTTTTAGATTATATTCATGTTCTTTTAATTCAAATACCCTTTTATTTTCTTCCAAATATGAATTTAGCTTGGACAATACATTTTTATTCTTTAGAATTACTTATTATTCTTTATTTCATTTCTCTATGCCACAGTGAAAATTTTTCACATATTAAATATGACCTAAGCACACACACACAAAATATTTCCTTCAAGTTTTTTCTAAAGTATAATCAGATGTCTCTAAGACATCCGGAGGTACTCTCATTCTCAAGAGGCACCAAGTCTCACCTTACAAGAACTTTCATCTCAGTAGGTGACTTTATCGTCATCAGCCATACTTAGAAAGCATTAGCCCACATGTTTTCATAAGTCCACTGATAGTAACCATATTCCTTCTTGGAAAACTGTCGGATAGGGCGGCGCCTGTGGCTCAGTGGGTAGGGCGCTGGCCCCATATACCGAGGGTGGCGGGTTTGAACCCGGCCCCAGCCAAACTGCAACAAAAAATAGCCGGGCGTTGTGGCAGGTGCCTGTAGTCTCAGCTACTTGGGAGGCTGAGGCAAGAGAATCGCCTAACCCCAAGAGCTGGAAGTTGCTGTGAGCTCTGACGCCACAGCACTACTCTACTGAGGGCGACAAAGTGACTGTCTCTAAAAAAAAAAAAGAAAACTGTCGGATAATGAGCAGCTGGAGTTTTCTTCATCTCTGGCAGTGATATTATCTCAGGCTATACTGAGCCCCATTGGCTTGGAAAACATAATAGTAAATGCATTATTTATACTGATCTTCATTAATAATTAATAAAATTACAGGTACATGATGTTTCCAGCTTTCCAGTTCACAACCATGAAACTAGTACAAGATCATTTTCTCCCAAGACACCACATTTAATGATTGCTGCTGATTGTATGTTTTTAATTAATTTGTGTAACAATTTCATGCCAAAGCCAGAAAATAATGAGCTTAATTTTCTTATGGACAAACATGCTATGGTTTGTGAACTTCTGGTTTTAATGGTGTTGAAATTGCTATCATCCATTTTTCAGCTTCATATAGATACCTAGAAAAATATTATTATTATTATTATCATTATTAGGAAATTATTCTAAAGCTCCAGGAAAGAAAGGGAGCAGAAGAGTGTCCTTGCTGCAGTAAGGGACTTGTCTTTCAAATCCAGCATTTCCTTTGGTAGATCTGCTGGCCTTTCTGTCTCCCACCCATCCATCCACCACTATCCTACTCTTCCTCTTTTAGTTAGACGGTCTTCCCCCTCCACTTCACTCATTAACAGCAAATAGTCAATGACTTTAGATAATACTTCACCAGACAATAATTAATAATAATGATTTATCATGTTGATAATGCTCTGTTAGAACTCAAATGTTTCTGAAAGTATTTTATTCTCATCATACATATATAGTCTCTACAAAGATACGAAGATCATTGAAACCGTGCACTCAGAGTGCTTAAGATCTGGTAGTAAAAATAAAATATGTAGCATAAATACTCAAATAAAGACTCAGAAAATGAGAAGCACACGCTCTTCCCCTCAACTCAGAGCCCCCAGAAGACAGAGTCCCCTCTTATTCCTCTTCAGATTCCTGATATTTCAGCATCACAGTTGGCCAAGAGCTTGATGACTGAAAGAATCCATGAAAAGTGGCATTCTTTCTACCCTATGTGTCACTAACAGAGCTGGTAGCCCCAAAATAAGGCAGTAAAAACAACAGACTCAGTCAGGCATGGTGGCTCACACCTATAATCCTAGCACTCTGGGAGGATGAGGCGAGTAGATTGCCTGAGCTCACAGGTTCAAGACCAGCCTGAGACAGAGCTGAGACCTCATCTCTATAAAAAATAGCTGAGCATTGTGGCAGGTGCCTATAGTTCCAGCTACTTAAGGAGGCTGAGGTAAGAGAATCTCTTGAGTCCAAGAGTTAGAGGTTGCTATGAGCTATGATGTCATAGCACTTTACTGAGAGTGACAAAGTAAGACTCTGTCTCAAAAAGAAAAAAAGAAATAGACTCAGTCCCTGGCCTCATGCTCCTACTAATCTAATGTGGTAAATAGCTGCTAACATGGACAACCCAAAACTATAGCAGATTCAATACCTCCTACAAAAGAAGCCAACAAGGAGAAGGGAGAGAGAGTGGTCGGAGGTGAGCACAAGGGGAAGGCAACTTCAGCTTAGGAGATCAGAAGGCTGCTTGAGAAGGGGGAGCTTACAGTGAGATCTGCAGGATGAGAAGAGCTGGCCACAGGAAGAAGCAGG
Organism: Otolemur garnettii; assembly: GCF_000181295.1. NCBI lineage: Eukaryota > Metazoa > Chordata > Mammalia > Primates > Galagidae > Otolemur > Otolemur garnettii. Next base: position 34,882,247 of record NW_003852400.1, read on the forward strand.
GAAGGGGCATCTCAGATGGAAGCACCAACTGTTGCAAAAGCCCAGAGACAGGAAACACACACAGAAGGAATTAAAAGAGGACAAGAGCCAAGCAGGGAGAACAGGTGGAGCTTGGCCAAGCTCCAGTAACAGAGGAAAGCGTTTTGCTCTAGAAACACAGCATGGGGGTGGAAAGATACAGGTAGGTTTGAGGCTTATCTTCAGATGTGATTTCTTCCACTCTGCTCTTAATTCCTGCAAAATGTAATCACAATTCTGTCTTCTAGGAATTCTTCAAAGGTTCACATGTTCCAATGTATTTATAGAATTTTTTTAGTCTAGGGGAAACCATGAAAATATAGACTGAGCATCCCTTAACCAAAATGTCTGGGACCAGATATAGTTTTGGATTTCAGATTTTTTCAAATTTTGGAATATTTGCATTATGCTTATGGTTTGAGCATCCAAAATCTGAAAACTTTTTGAACTCAGAGGAAATATTCATTAGAGTGTTTCAGATTTCAGATTTTCAGATTTGAGTTGCTCAGCCTGTACCAAGCCTTTTCTGATATTTCAAAGAATGTTGGGTAGAAGTGGAAATAGACCTTTACCCCATGCAGGTAAAACACCTCCAAGGAAACAAATTTGAGTTTACAGTATCTGCATTTTCTCCAATCTCATCCTCTCTTTTGGTGACTACCTTAGCTTAGGTTCTCTGGGGGACAAAAAGCTAAAAACAAAGACTTCAGTGTCAGTTCTCCTCAGGAATATGATCCACGGAGCAGGCGGAAGGGGCAGGGAAAGGGAGTGAAAAAGCTGGGAAAACTGAAAGGGAGATTTGTTAAGGAGAGTGCCACTGCTGGAAGGACTGGTTGCTCCATTTCACAAAACCTTTTCAGGGACACCGGAGAAGAGGAAGGAATAAAGAGGGAAATAGTCATTTCATCAACCACCAAAGATTTATCCTCTGAGACTTGAACTCCCTGCAGCCCTGTACTTCTGAGTTGTGTCTGTGAACCCAGGGACAGTTTCCACAATGTCCCCCACCCCTACTGTGATAGAGAAACCCCAGGACAGGAAAGGAGAGGCAATGTCCTGCAGGCATAGGAGGAAGTGACGTCAGGCTGCATCTGCGCAAAGCTTCTGAGATCAGGCACAGTCTTCATCCCACAGCAGTGACTACTGTAAGATCAGTTGTTGCCAAAGTATGTGACATGGTACCTAAAAGGGACTTAACCTTTTGAATTTTCATTCCTTCCTGCTAAATAGAAAGTGATTGGATTTCCAAGGCTGAATTGCACAACTGTGGGTTAATATTTTATACACTGCTGCTTTTAAAATACACCCTCTAACCACCCTTCTTGTCAGTGTCCTGTGCTTCCCATTGGCAAGAGTGCGTGCATGCCTGTATCTGGATCGATGGTTTTTTTCATTTCCAAGATGCCTCCGATGCTTTTGGGTGAGAGCTACAAGGCAGGCAGCAGCCTGGCTCTCAGGTTTCACTAGAGGTGTCTTTCTGAAGGCTGAGTTAATAACAGAAATACCAGCTTGTGTTGATATCCTGTTTTAATATTTTCAAATGTGAGCAAAATAAAATTACTTTAAGAAAATATTACGTCCCCAAACATTATTTCTCTGGCACTACTGACCGTGTTAGTGCCGAGCTGGGGATATTGGCAGACCCCACCAGAGTCACCTCGCTGCCCGCTGTGACTGACCCAGTGTTCAGGGGGCGGCAGATGTAGACTGAAGCTTTCCCATCCCAGTTACCGCACTCAGTCATCTGCTTGCAGATATAGTTAATTCCACCGTCATAAGACTAAGGCCATGCTAAAGGTTGGACAAGCTGAATACCTTCAGGACTCCACTCCACAAGGCTTGCTAAGATACTATGGGAATCATCCCGACTCAAGTTTATAGTCCCAAACAACTCTTCACACAAGGACACAATGGAAAAATATAAATTTGGCCCCACTCCTACTCAATAAGGCCATGTGAGAAATTGGGCCTAAAATCCCCCATTTGGGATTTTACTATGGAAATATATTCACAGTAAATTTGTCAGGCTTACTACCCCTTTCTAAGAAAAGGAAATTTGGGGTATCAGGAAGAACTCCTATTGGTTAAACAGAAGTAAAACTTTTCTCTTTTATGTAATAGCCTTTAGTGTTACTAAAGGCAGTTTTAAATAGTGAGTAAGAGGATTGAAGTTGGATTTAGAACTCTTAGCAGCATTAAATTGCTCTGCCTAAGAAAGTTAAAGAGACATTGAGAATTCCAAGAAGAGGTTTAGAAAATGTGAGGCAGGAGCAAGAAAGCACAGCATGAATGAGGATGGAACGAGGGTGGAGAAAGTGTAGCTGTGAGGATGAGGGATTTGAAAGGCAGGGCCGTGCTCACTGAGCTTGGTGTGTAAGCAGGGCAGTGGCGGGCCCTGGGCAGTGCACATAGTCATTTGTTGGTCTCTATAAAATCCGTCAGCAAATATGTTATTATTTCCAAATGCTTGATGTGAATTTTTATTTGGGGAAAACTAAAAATAGGAAAAGAGGATTAAATAGAGATATATAATTTCATTAGTAAGAAAAGAGTTTGTCTCACTAAATAAGTATTCAACAAGTATCTGAAGAATTTTGGTTTAAGCAGTACATTTTTTTTTTCTTTTAGTTCTACCAGGAACCACCAAGAATCTATCTATCCCTGACATTAGCCTAACTCTATAATCCAAAGTAGAGAAAGAAATTAAGTTTCTTTAGTGACATGAGGCAGGAAAGAACCAATGACGGCCTTCTCTACTATAGAAACCAAACTGAACTAATGCTTCAGTGTCTGGGCATTTTCTCTGCAAAGCCTGCAGGGATCACTGGAAATGTAAAGGGGAGCAAACCCTTGACCCTCCTTTAGAGGACTGGAGTATGTGACAAGAATAGTGAAGGACATTCTCTGACCTCAGCCACCATCCCACCCTGTCAACAAGAAGACGAGCAACTATGCCTCTGAAAAATTAATTAGACGCACTACAAGTTTTGTAGAATCTAATGATAGAGCTTGATCTATAAAGATAAAAAAATCATTCCTCCCACATTTTGGTCATTTGTCAAAGCATTTTAGTTCATACCACAAAGAGGAGAGCCTCTTGGAGCAGGTGGGAATATTGTCATTGTGTTACAGGATGAACATCAGCTAGCCTATTCCACTGCAACCAAATGGAAATACGCTTTGGATAAAACACTGCAATTACAGATTAAAGTGCCCGCACCATTTCCTGCATTAATATTTATTTCTGCTCTGTGTACTTCCTTACCATTCTATTTACTGTGGCAAATTGTTTCTTAAAATGGCCACAATTATTACCCTCCCTGTATCTATACCCATGGGCAATGTGACCTCCCAGCTGGGCTGAACTTGTGATTTAGTCTGATCGATACAATGCACTAAACTGATGTGGTGCCAATTCTGAGCTCAAGCCACAGGAGAGCTTGCATTCTTTCTGTATAAGTTTGCTAGGGTCTCCATAACAAAATATCACACAGGGGCAGCTCAAAAAACAGAAATTTCGGTTCTCATGTTTCTGAAAGCAGGGAGTCCAAGATCAAGGTGTCAGCAGGTTTGGCCTGATCTGAGGCATCCTCTTCTTGTCTTTCAGGTGGCTGCCTTCTTATGTGTCCTCACATGGTCTTTTATCCATGTGTGCATGCCCTCAGCATCTCTTTGTGTGCTCAAATTTCCTTTTCTTGTAATTACACCAGTCAGATTGGATTAGGGCCACTCTACTGTCCTCATTTTAACCTAATTACCTTTTTAAAGACCCTATCTTCAAACACAGTCACATTTTGTGATACTGGAGTTAGGATTTTAAATGTAAGTTTTAAAGGGACACAATTTAGCCTATAACGCTTCTCTCATTATTTTGATATACTCTGCTACCATACTTTGCTAACTTCCTAGATGGCCAGCCAACTTCCAGAGCTCTCCAGCTGACCTGCCTCTCCTCACAGACACAGGGGAGAATCCAGCTGAGACCAGATGAACCACCCAGCTGAACCCAGTTTAACCTGCAAACCTGCATAATTCTGAGCTAAATAGAATGGTGGTTGTTTCAAGAGGTGGTTTATTACACAGCGACGCTAACGATATAATAAAAGTATATTGAGAACCTGTCTGGTTTCTGTGGTTATAGCCAACAGAAACCATCTTTGGTTAACTTCAGTAAATAGGAATACATTGGAAAGGTAGAGTACTAACAGAATCTGTGAGAAAACTTATAAATAAAAGCAAAGTAGTTCTAAAGTCCAGACTAGCAAGAACTAGTTTACATTTTTGTTAAAGGGCTATGCCTGCCAGGGGAACTTTTTTGTTTTAAGTGCATTTAGAACATGTGCCACCAACCTAAGATTCAAAGCCCCAGGAAAAATTATTATTGGCTCAGCCTGAGTCTCATGCTGCAAGTCCTGGGCAGTGGTTTTCAGGTTCCAATTGTCAAACAAATGCATAAGATACAGTAGGCTTACCCATTACTAAGTTTACTTGATTTTTGGAAAGGACATAGATGAGAGACAACAGCATAGGACAACAATACGGGGGGCCTTGAATACTGCAGACATGAGAATGGATCCTGTAAGCAAAAGAAAACTGCAGAATCTAGGATTCCTGGGGCTTAACTACCTTGCTAGTTACCTATCACTGGGAGGCTGATGGGGAGGGCACTGCCCAGCTTTCTTTTTTTGTGTTGAATTGCAGACCAAAAACTACATTTTATACAATTAATTTTCCTAACAATGAAGAACATGAAGGAAAATTTATGGGTCAGTGATCACAGTAACCTCAGGAAAATCTTCATTTATATGCAATGAATAAATTTCTTAAGTTGGTATTGTAAGCTATTTGACAATGGTTTATTCTTCCTTCATTAATTATACTGCTACGGAAAACTGCAGTCCAGCTAGCTGTTGACCTATTCCTCCCAGATCTTTCCTCCCTTACTTGGCAAGGCAAGAGTAGGGCAACTTTCTTTTACTCCCATTTCTTCACTAAATGGAGGTGAGATTATTTTCTAGGAACAACGTGGGATGTTATTATCAAGAGAAGAGGAAGAAACAAAAGCTGGAGAGCCAAAAATAATAAATCCTCACAAAAAAATAGTACCATGTCAGGTCCTGGGTTTGAAAAAAAGAGCAACAAAATATTTGAAAAATAAGACATTTCAAGAAATAAAATGCACAAATAAAAAGGCACTCAGCTAAGCTGATGGGTTCTATTTAGAAGTGACAGAATTGAATGAAAGAAAAATTAAGACTGGAAAATGGTGGAAAAATCACTGAGTAGAAATGAAAAACTACTGAGAAGGGCCTTTAATTTAGAGATGAAGGATGGACTTCAGGGAGTTATGTAATGAGTCTAAAATGTAGACCACATTCTACATGTATATGGATGGATAATATACGATATTCTAAATAAAATAGTTCCCTTCCTACAGGTCTACCCCATTCATTTATACAGCCAGTATTTATTGGACACACATTAAATACAAGGTACTGTTATAGGCTCTAGAAATATAGTAATGAACAAAAGAGATCATATTCATTGCCCTCAAAGAAATGCTTTCAATTAGACAAAAGTTAAGATTACTATTACTGCACCTTTTAAGTAAAAATCAGCAGTGAGCCCATAAAAGTAAAGAGAAAAAAAAAAAGATTCCAAATACATAGCTTTTCAGATGATAGACGCCCTCAGACATCCTCAATGTAGATATCTAAAAGAAGGGGAATGCTTTTATTTTTAAATACAGAAGAACTTCCATAGTTGACCACCTCCTTAAGTCGACCTAATTTTCATAGACAGAGAATGACTACATACACAATTAGTACAGTAGGCCTAGTTTCTTATGTTGACCACCTCTGTATGTTGACCAGTTTGTTAACAGTCCCTTGGGTGGTCACCTTAGAGGTTCTACCATATTTTTTCAACTAAAAACAAAATACATTACAGAGTGGTAGCATAGTTAAACATTGTTCAATCTATGGACATAGCTGGGTGCTCAGTATATTTACAGGCCAGACTTCTTGCCAAAGTTCCTGAGGGTACGATGGTCCACAGGTAGCTAGACACCTGTTTAATGAAAAGTACAACAGATGTGTAGCTGGAATTTCCAAGTCCCACTCCACCATTACTGCTCACTGCTGGTTGTGTCTATGCTCATATCATTTTCCTTTCTTATGTGCAAAATAACATTATCCAGGACTAAATTAATTCATGGCGTAGGTTTTCTTTCTTCTTTTCAATTAATTTATTTTTTACCTTGCACATTTTCAAACATATAAAAAATCTGAAAGAATATTACAAAGAGAGCACTTGTGTACCTCTCCCCGAGAACCACCAAAGGTTCACATCTGTCTCACTCCTTCCAACCATCTCCCAACCTACCCACCTCCCTTGGCTCATGCCCACTCTTCAAAGTCAGTGACATCAACAGAGTCTTTCTCTCAAGCTTCTATTCCACCTGAATGAGCCAGATCTTGCCTGATCTCAGAAGCTAACCAGGCCTGCTTAGTTAAATGGGGCTTTATTCATACCTAGTTAAAGTGGGGGGGGGGGGAGTGCACTTTCCCTGTCTTTGCAAAATACCACTGTGGTCACCTTTGAAGTACTCCCCTTGGCCAAAATTTTATCAAGAAGTGGCCAAAACATAGAGAGCATTTAGTAAATAAAGGTATCATTACCTACAATTTCCCATTTTCCCTAAGGATGATAACTGTATGGGTAAACTTTGGGACACTCTGTATTTGCCATGTACACTTGGAAGTCTCACTCACTTCCTCATCCTTTCTAGCCCATGTGTACCCATCCCCTATGGTGAATCACTTTCATTTGTGTTTTTAAATATATATACCTATTCTCATATCCCCCGGAGACAGAATACTTTGTGATCAACTTATTTCTCCTGTCTCATCCTGAGCCTCTGAGATGTCAAGGGGAAGGAGACACAGAAGAAGGGAGCTAGGAAGAGGTGTCAGAGAGACTGGGGGTCCTGCACCTGCCCCCTGTCCCAGGAATAGAGAGGGCACTGGCAACAGAAAGGAAGCTAGCAGTCAGGTCAGGGCAAAAGGACTCAGCAACAAATGGCAGCAGGGACTCTGTAACTGGAGTAAAATGGGGATATGGATACCTGGCAAGGAAAGTAAGAGCACCAATTACCAGAAGCCCCAACACACCACTGTGCATGTCAGCAGGTACCAGCTCTGAGCAAATCCAGCACCAGTAGAGCCCCAGACTTTGAAAGTAACCCCAAGAAGGAGGAAAAATATAGAAAATATCATGATTTGGTTGGTGTATTGTTGTTTTTTTTTTTTTTTTAAGACAAGGGCTTGCTCTGTTGCCAAGGTTTTAAACCTCAAAATCCTGGCCTTAAGTGATCCTCCTGCCTGGGCCTCCCAAAGCACTGGGATTACAGGCGTGAGCCACCATGCTATGGCATGATTTGTAAGTTGTTACTTTAAATCCCGAATCATGGAGAAGTCACTGAAGGGCTGATTTGGGGGACAGAAACTGGATTGGGTTTCTACTGCTAGGCAGAATTCAGGCTTGCAATAGAGATTAAATTCAGTTACAGGTAAGTGGGAAAGCTATATTTTTTGCATACCATTAGTAGCCTTTGAAGACATTATATTTCTGTGGCCTTTTCCTAGGAGAAAATCTATAGTTTTAACCAGATTTTCAAAAGGCTTCTGAACCAAAAGAGGTTAAGAACCGTTGTGTTCCTAAGGATACGGGGAAGGGGGAGGGAGGGGGGAATGGGTGGAGGGAGGAGGATTCGAGGGTTCACTTCTGTGGTTCATCTTACAAGGGTACAAGTGAATCTTTCTATGAGTAGAATATGAACGTTTTAACACAATAACTAAGAAAATTACGTGAAGGCTATGTTAACCAGTTTGATGGAAGTGTTTCGGATTGTTTGTGAAAACCCCACACTGTACCCCAGAAGTGCATTAATGTACACAGTTACTATTCAATAAAAAAAAAAAAAAAAAAACGTTATGTTTAACAGAGTTAATATAAGGGCAAGAAAAATTTAAACCAAAGAGCTAATTTTACTACTACGTTTTATGATGGATATGGTCACTGATATCTGTATCTCTCCTCTACCTCCCTGCCTGGAGATTCCCATCTATACTTACCCGAATTTCATTCACTGTGCTATAACTATCATGTAGGTCCTACCGATCTCCCCCTGGTGTCTGACATGTTTACAGTTGTATAGTAAAGGATATTTCTCCTATTTGTCATCATTAATTATTCAACTAATTTGTACTGTGGTTAGCATACTCCTTTTCAATTCCTCATCTAGTTAGATCAAAGGTTGATCTACCATTGCTTGACCTCTGTGTGTACCTTTTCACTAATGCAGAGTTCTGTACTAATATAGTATATTTATGTCCATTGTGAAGGATTTTTAAGAGGAACGTAGAGTAGGTGGAGAGAAAAGGGGAGATTAGGGTGACATTCGATGATCCATGTTCTGATTCTCACTCTGCCAAGTATTTAGCTGTGTGACTGTGCAGATCTTCAGCTGTTATTCCTTCAGGAATAAGTCAGTTTGGGAGGTCACTAAAAGGCAGCTATGGGGCAGAGTTCTAGGTCAGGTCATAGGAAGAACAAATAAATCAGGACAGACACATATTTTGATTATTTTCCTACATGGTTCATCATCTGGCTTTCACACACATACTCCTGACGTCTTTGCATTGCAGCCTTAACAACTTTCACATTATCTTATATTTTAAACTGTGTTGAAATTACACAAATTTTAGAGAATATGGACTATGAACTGCTATTCTTAATATCCACTTACCTTTGCATCTGGTCAGTATATCACTTACATCAATTTTCAAGCAAAAAGTAACTATATAAATAATACTGTTGGCCCTTTCCCTGCTGAGAATTTTCAATCACATTGAGAGTATATATAGAGAGAAATATACCTTGGGATAAGGGAGAGAGAGTTTAGAACAAGGTGTTACAAATCATATTTTAAGAATGATTTTTAAGACCAGGTGTGATGGCTCATGCCTATAATCCTAGCACTCTGGGACATCAAGGCAGGTGGATTATTTGAGCTCAGGAGTTCAAGACCAGCCTAGGCAAGAGTGAGACTCCATCTCTACTAAAAAGTGAAAAAATTAGCTGGGCATTGTGGCAAGTGCCTGCAGTCCCAGCTTCCCAGGAAGCTCAGGCATGAGGATTGCTTGAGCCCAAAGAATTTGAAGTTGCTGTGAGCTATGATGCTATGGCACTCTACTCAGGGTGACAAAGTGAGATGCTATCTCCAAAAAAAAAACAAGAGAAAGGAATTTTAAAAATTTCTCAGATGTGAAACTCATTGTATTTGAAATTTTGTGGCTGACTCCCCCATGTACCTCTTATGCTTTTTTTGTGAGGTGGTGAAGAAACACTGATGTTTATGGTTTTAGGCTCAGAACTACATGATCACTTGTAAACGTGTTTTCTCTTATCTCTAATCAGGATCTTTTGAACTGTTATTATTGTATAAATCTTTTTTCTAACGAAATCTCATCTGAAACCCAACACAAAAGAGAGACAAAAGCTGAGCTGTCTTGTTATAGTGGTAAAGAAATAGGCCACAGGCCTGTCTTTGACCTGTGTCCTACCCATAGATATCTCCATAGTCTCTCTGTGCTGCAAAACTGAGTGAAAATCACCAGCATGGTATTCCCAAAGATCTGGAACCATGAATTGATGACTACCAATAGCTGGTCCACACTCATCTATCCAACATATTTTATTGAACTTCTACTATATGACAGGCACTATGTTAAATACTGGAATTATAGCAGTGAATAAAACAGACTAAAACCCCTGCTCTCTTGGATCTCACATTATACTGGTAGAGATACCCAACAAACAAAAATAAATATCTGTGTGAAATAGTGGTAAATTCTAAAGTATAAAACAATAAAGCAGAGAAGGGGGGTAACAAACTGTGTTTGGTCAGGAGAAGGGATAGTGAAGGAAGGCCTGTTGGAAAAGTGGTATTTGCATAAAATTGGCTTGAAGTAAGTGAGGATGGGAGTGGGTAAGTGGATATCTAAAAGCAAAATCAGGACAGAAGGACCAGAAATTCAAAGGCCCTGGGGCCAGAGCATCCCTGTGTGAAACACAGCAAGGAGAAGGCTGTGGCTGACAGTGGGGAGAGCAGTGAGGGAAGGGCTCCAGCTCTCACAACACGGGTTGAATAACATAAAATAGCTAATATTCAACAGGTTTTCACCCTCCAAACAGCAATTTTATATGGCTCAACCTATTGCTTGCAAGAAAGTACTTAGAATAGGATAAGTGGATTATTCAAGGGACACTTCACAAGCACTTCCTTCCCAAAGCTAGCCTACTTTTAAAATGTCTAAAACAGCATCTCTGTCCCAGTCATAGTACATGATGTGGCCTCAAGAATGCAGGAGAGTAAGGGCACTGGAGGAAGAGGCCTGAGTCCTGTCCTGGCGAGGTCACACCATGTAGAATCTGAGCTGCAGCTTGTACATCTGTATGAGTAAAATATGTGCCCATCCAGGCTCATCACGTTTTTTGCTATTACTCAAGATAATAGATGTATTCAGCCACACCTCTAGTGACATTTGTTTAGAAGTCTTCTGCCTCATTCAGCCACCTCATACCACGAGAGGGTCACAAGCTACGTCTTGGCTCAGCCTGCCATAACAAAACTGCGCAGTCTGGGTGGCTTAAACACCAGCCGTTTATTTTCTCACAGTTCTGGAGGGTGGGAGTCCACACGGCTTTTCCTTCTGCGTGCAAGTGAGAACTACTCTGCCATTTCTTCTTACAAGAGCACAAGTTCCATCATGAAGACCCCTCTCTCATGACCTCATACAAATCTAATTATTTATCTAATAATCTGATTTATGTGAGGTCCCAAAGGCCCCGTCTCCAAATAACATCACCTCTAGGTAGTTAAAGCTTCAACATTTGAGTTTGGGAGGACACAGTTCAGTTCATTGCAAGCAAGATATATGCAAAGAGGATAAGAGAGGCAAAAGCTCATTTTTTTGCTTCTATATGGATTTATATCAACTGCCACTAAAGAACCCCCAGTCCTGATGAACAGGACTGGCTTATGTGAAGGCCAAGAGATTCCTTTGATGCCTCTGGCCCAAAGCCTACTCAGCAATCAACTGAGGCCACTCCTCTGCCCCATCACACAGCCCTATCTGAGGAAGCTGTGCCACTCTCCATGGCAGTGAGAAGAGAGAACTGACAAGCAGCTGATCCAAAGGAGCTCAGTCCACAGGAGTCATTGAGTGGGGGCTTACCAGTCAGGGGGCTCTCATTGCAAGCACCAGAACCTACTGTGACTAGCACAACCACAAAAGCAGGAAAATGAAGTACTTCACAGGATCCTAAAGGAAGGACGAGAACTAGGGCAGCTCTGCAGGTGTGGAGAGCAGCACCCCAGGGAAGGTCCATTTAGGTCTCTGACAAGAAAATGGTTTAGCTCTAATAATTTTCTACCCTGAAATCAGGTTAGAAATCTTTTCTGTATTTTTAAAAATCTATTTAATACCATTTCTCAATAAGTGGGTCCATGGTTATCTCGTGTCTTAGTGATGCAGGAAAAGGAACACTGGTCTGAATTACAGCTTCCAGGAGGGATTCCCTTGGGCCTCTCATTGGCCCACGCCTCTTGAGTGATTCTCATTCAGATCACACAGAATGGAGCATGAGTAAATCTTATCTCAAGAAGAAGGGGCCAGTGGATGCTCAGCAAGTAAAAATGTCAGATACCCACTATGACATGTCAGGCAGAAGCCCGTGTCTTTACCATTGTACTCAGTCCCTCACCAAAAACCCCACCTCCTACCACATCACTTTGGCTTGAAAAAATGTTCTTGCTTATAATTTTGATCATTTCTTGGCAAAGGTATGAAAGGGAGACATTAAGGCTAATAATGCATTGCATTTTGTTCTTTATCCTATAAGCTCCAGTGTAGGGGGTAGGTGCCAAACATAGAAAAGCTATGCTTAATTTTTCCAAATCATAACAGTCATTCTATGTATCTGCTGAAACTAATAAAATAAGTAGAACTCCTTGATTAAAAATGCAATTTTATATTGTTTTAGCAGCCTATGAAATGAGTCAGAACTAAACACTAATTATATTTATTCCAAAGCCATAGTGTATACAGTCTGGGACATGACTCCATCCCATTTCTGCAAGCATACCAGAAAGGGTTCGATAACATAAACTAATCATAGAGACAATTCAGAAAATAAAATTTCATGATAGTTGCCCAAATGCACAAAATGTTGATAATACAAAACTCTTCATACTATCAATTTAATTTCTTACTAACGTATGTTTCTTCTCTAATGACCCACAGAAAATCAAAATTCTAAAATATATATGAAAGCATATCTCTTCCCTTAGTTTTGTGTAGTTTTAATTCTGTTCAGCTCTATCCAGAAGCATTTAACCCAAGAACCTAAGTAGAATCTGGATGGAATCTACTTTCAGCAGATAAAGGCAAGAACATCTTCTGCCAGAAATGATATATTCTTTCAGCTCCCCCAGAGTTGTGATTTTTCTAACCCCAAATCTTCCATGACTTACTTCCCAAGTTTCAGAGAATCAACAGAAAACATAAGGTTATCAAAGCATCAGCTCCACTCCTGTAAAACTTAATAAACCCAAGAAAATCTCCATAATTACCTTATATGTGAAGGCTGAAGAATCTCACAATTCAAGAATCAACTCACATGCAAAATATTTTCTCAAACAAAAGCACATACCACAGCGTAGTTCCTCATGGGTATTGACACTCATAGACCACGTGAGCATGTAGTTGCTAATTTACTAGTTTCAATTTAGTACTGAGCACATGTGATGCTTGATTTTCCATTCTTGTGATACTTCACTTAAAAAACTGAATGTTTTTAAAAAGTCATAGACCATAACCAAGTAAATGTAGTAGCATCTAGAGGAAGGTGGTAGCACAAAGGGAATAGAAAAAAAGAAAAGGTGCTATGGTTTAAGCTTCATTAATGGGCTGCCTGGGCCAACTTTAAATTTAGTTGGGATTTCTTGACCTCTGTAACCACATACTCATATTAACCCATTCCTCTTTTTTCTATAAATACATGTTTATATATTTATACTGCTGTGTGTGTGTATATATATATATATATTTTTTAATTGGTTCTATCTCTCTGTAGAACCCTGACTAATGCATTTCTGGTACAATGCATCACAATTTATAGAAGAAAGAAAGATAATATTTCATTTTATATCTTCCTTAAAGATGTCCTACGTTTTATTTGACCTTTCAGACTCAGCAGTGTGCTGAAGAAATGACCTCAGATAACCTTTCACCCCAGAGTGCTGCCTTCTAAAACCATCAATGGCTTTAAACAATTTAGAGATTTCCATAATTAAGGAGTAGGGTAGATACTGACAATGCCAGCTTAGAACTAGAACACTGTTTGCTGAGGTAACTTCCATGAACCCCAATAGGCAGAATAAAGACAGAAACCACTAGTAGTGAAGGAAAACACAGCAAGGCCTTGGTTTTCTATTTTGGAGTCCATGCAGAAAGGGAGAGGAAATGGGTTTGTTCATTATTCCCTTGCCCTTTCAAGAATTTGTTAGATATACTATCAATAAAAAGGCAAAAATAAAATATTAATTGTTCAGTTGTTAAATATAGATCTAAATTCAGCCATCTGGAAGTAAATGAGGACAATTGACTCAATGACAGGAAAAAATCTTTTGAATTTTAAAACACAATGTCTTCTTTAGACCACCCTACTCAGTTGTACCATTACAGTTTTAAAGAATTCAGTGTCTTTCAATGTTGACAAGTCTTGGCTTCATTATCCCTTTTAACTAGTTTGCATAAGTATTCACCATAGACTTTAGAACTCAGTATAGAGAAGGTACTAAAATGTGATTAGTAAATTGAATACTCTCCATATTTCACAGGTCAAAGATGTGATTGTCATACTGGTGATTATGTTTGCCTCTGATCCCTGAAAACATGAGCAGGTTTTTTTTTTAATGCTTCTTGATACTTTTGGGATATTCCAAGTTTCAAAATATTGACCATGTACAAGGGAAAAAAGGGTACTTTTTTTAAGCCCCACAGTGGAGCTTATATGTGGGGTGAATGAATTCCCACATAAAATTAGCTAAATGAAATGTACTCTTTTAATTCCAGAAACTGAGTGAAAAGACTCATAAGTATCGTGCATTTTTGTTGAGGCCTAGCAACCTGGGAGAGCATGGCAGGGGCCTGCAGGCAAGGCATAATAACCTCCTGCATGGAACCCTGACTATGCAGTCAGTCAGCCTGCCAGATCCCATCTGTGCAAGAGACATGGCTCAAAGGTTGATGTAAGTGAAAACTCCATCATAAAAGCAGGGGAGGGAGGGCTTCCAAACCAGAAGAAAACAGAGTCATTGAGCCTGTTTCTCGGAAACTTAATTGAGTACATGGAAGAAGAAAAAGTTTTACTCCCCTGTTTGTCCTGACCTTTAACTTTGACAATGGAAGTCAGATAATGTAGGGTTGTTTTAGGTCTTCAGAGAAGAAGAGCTTGAGGCTAGTCTTAAGATGGTTATCTTATTTTCCCAGACTTTCTCGCTTTTCTACAGTTTAAGATAAGAATAGAGAATGTTAAGATTATTGATCAATGTGGTGTACGTTACTAGCACCCAATTAAAAGGGAGTCAAGGAGGTAATTTGCTATTTGCCACCAAAGAGCACTAGCGGTTTCTTGTTTTCATACAATTCCAGGAGCAAGCTTGCACCCGCAGCCAAGCTGTCCATCTCTCCCCATGAGAAAGTACCACCCAATAAATGGCATAGTCAACACTTACAGGATAAAGAAAAAAATGTGATTCATTATTAGCCTTAATGCCCCCCTTTCATACATTTGTCAAAGAACGATCCAAATTATATGCAAGGGCATTTTTTTTTTTTTGTCAAAAAGTGTACTCAGCATAGTAAATTTTAGTTAAAGATTTACATTTGAGGGCAGCACTAGTGGCTCAAAGGAGTAGGGCACTGGCCCCATATGCCAGAGGTGGTGGGTTCAAACTCAGCCCTGGCCCAAAACCGCAAAAAAAAAAAAATTTACATTTAAGATTTGCCTCATTATTCTTAATAAACACTATTCAGTTGAACTTCCTAAAGTAACGTCAGAAACATAAATCTATACTCAGGTTAGGAGAGACTTCATCCAAAAGACTACAACATCATACCCATTAAGATGATGATTATAGAAATAAATAAATGAATGAACAAATAAATTATAAGTGTTGGGAAAGATGTGAAGAAATTGAAACTTTTTTGCATTATTTGGATGGAATGCAAAATAGTACAGCCACTATAGATACTCAAAATATTAAATACAGAATTATCATACTTTCCAGCAATTCCACTTCTGGGTATATATTCAAAAGAACTGAAAGCAAGGTCTTAAAGACATAGTTTGTACCTGCATGTTCATAACAACATTATTCACAATAGCCACAAAATTTAACTAATCCCAGTTTTCATGTATGGATGGATAGAGAAACAAAATATACTGTATACATGTAATGAAATACATGTACTATTCAGCTTTAAAAGGGAAGGAATTATGACTCATACTACAACATGGTTGAAACTTGAGGACATTGTGCTAAGTGAAATGAGCCAATCACAAGAAGACAATTATTCCATTTATATGATGTACTTAGAGTAGTCAAAATCATAAATATAGAAAGTAGAATGGTGGTTGTCAGGGTCTGGTGGTGGGAGATGGAATGGGACATTATGGTTTAATAGAGTTTCAGTTTATAAAATAGAAAAGTTCTGGAGATAAATTACACAACAAAGTGAATATAAACTACTGAACTACACACTTTAAAATGCTTAACATGGTAAATGTTATGTGTATTTAATTATCACATTAGAAATAAAAAAAAAATTGACCTCCTCTATCCTCATTTGAGTATCCTTGATATCCTTCTATTGTCTGATTGTATCAGCTAGAACTTCTAGAACTATTTTGTACAGTAGTGGTGATAGTGGACATCCTTGTCTAGTTCTAGTTCTAAGAGGAAATGCTTTAAGTTTTATTCTATTCAGAATGAATAGAATAATAAATCTGGAGGTATCATATTACCAGACTTCCAGTTATATCATCAGTCTATAGTGATCAAAACATCATGGTACTGGCACAAAAACAGAGATCTACATCTACTGAATAGAATAGAGAACCTAGAGATGAGCGTCTGTGGATCTGTTGTAGATGGCTTCTATCAGTTTATGAAATGTCCCTTCTGTGCCTATTTTTTTAAGTGTGCTTGCCAGAAAAGAAGGTAAAACCCTTGCTCTTTGCTGATGATACGGTCTTATACTTAGAAAACCCCAAGGACTCAATCACAAGGCTCCTAGAACTGATAAAGAGAATAATATCTTGGGATATAAAATCAATGTCCACAAATCAGTAGCCTTCATAAATACCAATAACAACCAAGTTGAGAATCAAATCAAAGACACAATATCCTTCACAGTAGCTTTAAAGAAAATGAAATACCTGGGAAGATATCTAACAAAGGACATGAAGGATCTCTCCAGAGAGAACTATGAAACCCTAAGAAAAGAAACAGCAGAAGTCATTAACAGATGGAAGAACTTACCATGCTCATGGCTAGGAAGAATCAACATTGTAAAAATGTCCATACTATCCAAAGCAATCTACAGATTTAATGCAGTTTCCTTTAAAGCACTCACATCATACCTTGAAGAACTTGAAAAATAGTACTTCATTTCACATGGAACCAGGAAAAGAAACCAATTACCCAATGCAAGTGTAAGAAATAAAAACAAATCTGGAAGTATCATATTATCAGACTTCAGGTTATATTATCAGTCTATAGTGATCAAAACAGCATGGTACTGGCACAAAAACAGAGATCTACATATATGGAATAGAATAGAGAACCTAGAGATGAAACCAGCCACATACCACCATCTGACTATTTTAGAGACAGAGTTTCATTTTATCAACCTCAGTAGGGTGCTGTGCTGTCACAGCTCACAGCAACTTCTAACTCCTGGGCTTAAGCAATTCTTTTGCCTCAGCCTCCTGAGTAGCTGGGACTACAGACACCCAGCTATTTTTTGTTAAAGTTTGTCCAGGGCCGGGTTCAAACCCTGCAACCCTCGGTATATGGGGCCAGTGCCCTACCCACTGAGCCACAGGCACTGTCCCTATCTGACTATCTTTGATAAACCAAATAAAATTATTCACTGGGTAAAGAATACCTATTTAATAAACGGTGCTGGGAGAACTGGTTAGCCACATGTAGGAGACTGAAACTGGACCCACACCTTTTACCACTTACAAAAACTGACTCTCACTGAATAAAATTTAAATTTAAGACATAAAACAGTAAAAACTCTAGAAGAAAGTATGAGAAAAACACTTGGACAATATCAGCCAGGAAAACATTTTATGAAGAAGATCCCCTTGACTATTGCAGCAACACCAAACATAAATAAATGAGACATGATCAAGAAGCTTTTGCATAGCTAAGGGTACAACAGCTAAACCAATGGACAATCCTCAGAATAGAAGATATTTGCATACTATAAATCTGACAAAGGGCTGATAATTAAAATCTATAGAGAATTCAAATTAATCAACAAGAAATGAGCAAATAATCCCATCTATAAGTGGGCAAGAGATATGAATAGAACCTTCTCCAAAGAAGACAAATAGCCACCAAACACAGGAAAAAAAATTCTCATCATCATCCCTAATCATCAGAGAAATGAAAATCAAAACTACCTTGAGCTTGATAACTAGAATCTACAGAGAACTCAAGCAACAAAAAAAAAGCCAACAATCCCCTATATCAATGGACAAATGAGATAAACAGAAACTTCCCTAAAGAAGACAAATGGCTAATAAGCATATGAGAAAAATGCTCATAGTCCCTAATTATCAGAGAAATGCAAATCCAAACCACCCTGAGATATCATCTAACTCCAATAAGAAAAGTCCACATCACAAAGTCCCAAAGCTGCAAATGCTAGAGTGGATGTGAAGAGAAGAGAACATTTTTACACTGCTGGTGGGACTGCAAACTAATATAACCCCTATGGAAAGACGTATGGAGAATCCTTAAAGAGCTAAAAATAGACCTTCCATTTGATCTGCGATCTTTCTCCTAGGTATTTACCCAGAAGTAAAAAAATCATTTTACCATAAGGATATTTGTACCAGAATGTTTACTGCAACTCAATTCACAATTGCCAAGATGTGGAATCAACCCAACTTCCCATCAAGCCATGAATGGATTAATAAACTGTGGCATATATATATTATTCAATCATAAAAAAAGATGGAGACTTTACACCTTTTGCATTAACCTGGCTGGATTTGAAGAATTCTCTCTAGTAAAGTATCACAAGAATGGAAAACAAGTATCCAATGTACTCAATAGTAATATGAAACCAGTAGATGAAGAACTACATGCCCATATGAGAGAAAAACACTATGAAAGTTGGAGGAGAAGAGAGGAGGAAAGAGGGTTGGTAATCTCTCACCTAAAGGGTACAATGTAGGGGTATATGGCACATCTCCTGGGCTCAACTACCACTTGGACAAATGCAAACAATGTAACCTAACCATTTATATCCTCATATTAATATGAAAAAAATCAAATAAAAACAATTTTAAGGATTATTACAATAGAAGGAAGGGAATTACTGCAACTGAGAAAAAGCTGCAACCACAAGATCAGCAAGTATCTCAAGGTTAGGCAATAAAGAGATTTTCTTTTATAAGGAGAAGTAAGCAAGGCTTTCAGAAAGAGCTCAGCATGCGGCAGCAAGATGGGTGGATAATATCAGACAAGTGAGTGAGAAACATCTTGTCCTGCAGTCAGATTCTCAGAAGAGGCTGTACATTTCAAAGCCGGCTGAGGCTGAGGATGGATGAAATTTCAGAGACCTGAGAAGAAAAGATGCCAGGTTAAAGTTGAGTAAAGTCACTTTAGGTGGCATCTTGTCCAGATTGCTCAGTAAAGACTAACAAGTCAGCTATCATTTATGAGATACAGAGTGAGTGTTTGGAAGGTCTTTACCCCTCTCCCCAGATAAACAAGGGGGTCGTGGTGAGTCCTATCTCAGTCACGTGGGAAAGAGGGCTTCTTTGCAGGAAGCCATCTCCCAGAGCTCAAAGTGTTGAGTGAGAAGATTTCTTAGTCATCACTATTTCCCAGGAGCACAGGACCCAGGCTAAGTACCATGAGTAACACGGTTTAATAGGACAGAGAGCTGGAGCAGGGCTGGGCAGATTAATGCTGGTGCTCTAAGACCAGTGCTAGCTTTGAGCCTAAGTTTACCCTTCCTAAAATCAGGTGTAAGTCAGACACAGGCCTGACTCAGACATCAGTGAAATTACTCAAAAAAAGGTCTATGCTATGTCTCAAAAAGAATGAAACGCTACAACAGTATTAGGTATTTACTGAATGTAAATCTACTACCTGATAGAAATGGCAGAGGAGGCAAAAAAGAAGCTTAACTTTTAAATTTTTAGGAGACAAAAAGTAGTATTGAGATTATAGGCAAGTACATGTGATAATGTGCACTTAAGAGCCAAATTGTATGTTAGAAAATATAACCCTAGAGAAATTCAAGTGACTGGAAGCCCTTTAAGGACTAGAATAAAAAGTAAAATGTTTCTGGAGGAAGAGAAGTTTGACATGGGCTTAGACAGAAGGGAATTTTGCTCGAGAGGAGGCAAGCATAAGAGAGATGTTGGTAATATCCAAAGGTCATAAAATGGCCAGCTTATCTTCAAGGAATCTGGTTATCAGTCTGCTAGTGCTGCTGCAGTAAAATACCACAGATTGGGAGGCTTCAACAACAGAAATGCATTTATTTTCTCACAGTTCTGGAAGGTGAAGTTCAAGATCCATGTCCCAGCAGGGTTATCCTCTGGGGAGGCCTATCTTCCTGGCTTATAGACGGCCTCACTGTGTCCTCATATGGCCTTTCTTCTGTGCATAGGTACTTGTGGTGTCTCTTCCTCATAAGGGCACCAGGCCTATTATATGTAGGATTCCATTTAGCCTTAATTATCTCTTTTAAGGAGCTGTCTCCAAATGTGGTCCCATTTGGGGTTAGGGCTACAACATATAAATTTTGAAGGAATACAATTCAATCCAAAGCAGCCTAGGAAATAAGAATAAGAAGTAGAAAGGAAGCCAGTGTGGAGATGGCATAAAAATGAGGCCCCTGGGAAATGACTTGGCATACTCACCACACTTGTGCATTAAAGATAGCTCTACCCCAAGTTCCCTATTCCACATGATCAATGAGTAGGGCTCCTATGCCTTTACCCTTTCAATGAGTGAGTGACAAGGGGAAATTAAATACTTCACACTTAAAAGAGTCAAGATCCACTTTCCAAAACACTTTTGTCCTTTCCATCTCAGGAAAGCCTAACGTAATCCATGTAGTATTTCTAAATATACTGTTGAAACTACAGAGAAAAAGATAACAGGAAGGTTTTCTGCACTGAAAACTGGCTAAGAGGGAAAATGAATGCACCCCAAAGACGGCTCCTTGACCACATGCCTCAACACCCTGTAGCTGAATTCGTCTTAGTGCACAAACCATTTACCATCTTGACTAGAGAAAAAAAACTGCCTGTTCAGAGAGAGAAAAAAGCAAAGCCTTACTATTTTTTTTTTCCTGACTTGTTATTCTCACTTGGGGAGAAAGTAGCTTTCAAATGTATTGATTATTCTGAGCCATGAGTTTGGAAACATTAAAAAAAAACAAACTTTAAACATGGAAAATGAAGGGCCTGTCTATAGTTTATGGAGGAAAATAATAGAATGCTACAAAATAGCTCTGATGTCCCAGGAAAGATGGCAAATGCTTGTGTAACTATGGAGCACTTGCTCATCATTCTCTCTGGAATCCTCCATTCCCCCAAGATCCTCATGTTCATTAAGATGGTGGTTCTCTACCATGGGCAATTTGGACACCCAGGGGACATATGGCAAATACCCTGGACTTTTGGCTATGTCTAGGGATTGGACTTGCTACTGGCATCTAGGGAAAAGAGATTGGGGATAATGCTAACCATCCCCCAATGCACAGGGCAACTTCCTACTAGTATCTAGCCCAAAATGTCAATAATGCCAACTTGAGAAACTGTGCAATTAGAAAAGAGATTTGAGAAAAATAAGGCTGACACAGAAATGTGACACACTGGGCAGTGGCTTTTCAGGGCAGCTGGCAGTCTCTCACCCCTCTGGTTCTCCCGAAAATTCTACATCCACAAAGAATTGACCAAGCCAGATAAAGTCTAATTTTATTGGAAAGTACGGAGCTCTGTAAAGCTGGTTTGGAGACTGTCATGAGGAACTGAGGCAAAAATCTGAGCTTCCTTGTCCTTTCCCCTTGATTGGAGGCAGCTGACCACACAGAGCAGGTCTGATCTCCCTCATCTTCCCAGGAGGTGGCAAGGAGCTGGCCCATCCACTGCCACACTGAAATACTACACCAATCCTGCTAACCAAGAGAAGTGAAGAACATCCACTCCATGAAAACGTGTGTGTAGGTGAATAAGTATTGCCCTCCATCACCAAACCCCATAAATGTCAAAAATCTACTTGTTTGCACAGATAAATTGTATAGCAATTGAACACTTCCAAAAGTGGGAGGCAGTTTGTGGTTCTCCCAATTCACAGTACACTGTCTCTTTGACTCAATCTCCTACCACTCTATTTCCCACTCATTCCTCTCCAGACACAATGGTCTACATGCTGTTCCTCCAGCGTGTCAAGCATGTGTCAAACACACTAGCAGGAGCATGGCATTTACATAACCTCTGTTAGAATGTTTTCACCCAGAAATCCCTTACTTCATTCAGATCTCTGCTCAAAGGACACTCACTGACCTCTCATTGCTGCACCTCCCATACCCACAATTCTCTAAGCATTTACTCTGACTTACTCTCCACATGGCACTCACCATGCCCTATGGTTTTATGTAGGAATGTGCTACTTGTTTCCATCCTATCCCTACTCTAGAATAGAGGGTCCATGAGAGCAGGGACCTTGTCAGATTCTTCACTGCCTAGAGTGCTACCTGGAGTATCATCATAAACTCTCCATAAAAGTTTGTTAAATAAATGTCTAAATGTCTTTCTATTTTCTTGTTCTCTCTCCATTTCCCTCCTGTTCGCCTTTTTTAAAACTCTGAAGCCTACTGTTTTCTGATTTTTATTTTATCCATTTTTATTTCTTTGACATAGTATTAAACTTGTCACTGTTATTAACTACTTTATTAGGCTTTGGAGCTAGTTTGCTGAACTTTCAATAAACAAGTACTAACCAGCTGCTATAGGTCATAGCTTGGGGTGCCATGAGAAACACAAAGAAGAATGGGAGGGAGTCTGGTCTTGCCCTGTGGAGGAAAAATGGGAGAGGGCTGCCTTCACAATGATGCTTTAACCGAGGGACACAGACCTGCATGGTGATGAAAGGCCATGCTGTGGAAGGGCACACAGAAGCCAGCTTCAGCTTCTGGAGATGATGAAAGGTTTCCTAGGAAAAAATGGTATTTGAAAAGAAACTAGAAAAACAGGCAGAAACAGAAAGAAAGACTGCCCAGGTAGAATTATAAGGAAATCAATGGGAGATATATTAGCCTGAAAGGATTTGATGATAGGGCAGAGAGATAAAATGGATAAAACAGCCTGACTCTCAATGCATCAACTATAATAAGATGGGACAATAGGTCTAAACCTTCATGCCAGCATGACTGTGATCATAGTGATAGCATCGATGCCATTAACAAAAGTCAGAAGGGGGCGCCTTTGGGGTGAGCAGTGATTAGTTTTGGTTTCTGTCATCTTATTTTGAGTGTCCAGAACAGCCCCATGGTGCGGTGGAGCCCTATTCCTGGCTGGGGATCTTCATGGCTTTGCTCCACAGTCCTCCTAGAAATTCTATGAGCCAAACAATATCATGGCCTGAGTTATTATTTCCGCATAAGGTAGCCAGAGTGGATCGTGTAGTTTACCAGTAGACTCCTGATTAATACAAAGGCCATGAAGAAAAAGCTTTCTCACTTTATTTCTCTAGCACCTCAACTAACTCTAAGTTGGATCACATGAAATGACCATTTTTATAGGTCAAGTGGTTAAAGATAGGCAATTTTGTGTGAGTGCTACTGTGGCAAGCACACCCTCCAGAATCAAAGAAACTTGGGTTTCACTCTAGCTCAGAATTTATCAGCTACATGATTTATACCAGGGGTCCTCAAACTTTTTAAACAGGGGGCCAGTTCACTGTCCCTCAGACTGTTGGAGAGCCGGACTGCAGGCCCCAGGACGAGTTGGCTGCTAAGCAGGATAGGCAGTGGCAACAAAAACACCTGGCAGGCTGGATAAATGTCCTAGGCAGGCCTCATGTGGCCCATGGGCTGTAGTTTGAAGACGCCTGATTTATACTCTGGCCCTTTTGATTTCTTTGAACTATCTGATACTGTCATCATTCTACTCTGTCATAAAACCCCTCCAAGGTGTCAGGACTTGAAGTCATCTTAGGGAGCACTTCCCTACCTACAACAGGGCAGTCACCAACTCCAGCTGCACTTCCCTCCCAGTAGCTCTCACATCTTATTCCACATAGTCCCACCACACTTGTTTGTTTAAACATTTGAATCAGTCTCTGCATATATCTAAAATTTGTCATGAAAAGAAGAGCATGTGAGTAAATAATGTTTTTCAATTTCCAACTAAATTAGTGGGCAGAGGAGGGAAATTACTAACTCAAGTACAAGAGGGATGGTTCAGATAGCTGTGTGGGAGTGCCTGGAAACTACAGTAGAACCTCTGTAAGTTGACCACCCAAGGGACTATAACGAACTGGTCAACATATGGAGGTGGTCAACATAAGAACCTAAGCCTACTGTACTGATACATACATGTGGTGCATGTCTGGGCTATGAGAATTAGGTCAGCTTAAGGAGGTGGTCAGTGTAGGGAGGCGGTCAACTATGGAGGTTCTACTATAGTTATATTGAAGGAATTGCTAACTAAGATCCATGGCTGAGAATCTTGCCCTGGGCATATGCCTGACCATCACACATATGGGTCTTATTCAGGGAGAGCATAATGAAGGAGGGAAACTATCCAAGAAAAGGAGAATTACAAAGGAAAATAACTGGCTCCCACTGCAGAAGCCTTATCAATGCTCTGTATATGGTCCCACTATCTCCATGGACCACACATGGAAAAATCAATCCCTGGCACCTTATACAAGCCTGATAGTGGCCATTACTTTCACTTTAAGCTTTTTCCATTAAATAACCTCCTCTGAGTCTTAGAATCTAAGACATAATTCACCCCAAAACATAGTTTCGGTGAAATCCTTGAACTACATAGTCTTATTGTTAAATAAATGCCTTGAGTTAAGTTTGGACCTGTCTTTAAATATATCTCAGATTGTTGACTGCATAAGTTTCTAAATTTTCAATTAAATTTATTTCTTAAAAAAAATTTCTATACAACTAAATTTTTTTTTTCCAAGAACAATTTGAACTTCGGTGAAATCTTCAAAGCTTGTTACATGTTTTTTGAAGAGTTTGTTTCTCTTTTTGAAAGAGAACACAATTTTCATGCCATTTGTTTTCAGTGCTTTCATCAAAAACACCCAGAAGGATTTCATCATTATTCTCCTTGAACAAATCAGATAAATATTATTGCTACAACTTGGCATAGGGACATCTATTTTAAAATTTGTAGAGTATGTTAATATGAAGCTAATGTATTCAGATATGCTTTTGGTGATAATTATTCTAATTGGGGCATCTCTTTATCTTTTTTTTTTCAAAAATAACTGGACTCTTCTTATTCTCTGTTCTTTCCATCTTTCCTAATATAGCAGCACAAATCTTTTCTTCAATCTGCAAGATGGAAAGTTTTGTGAAGTACTATATTTTCTTTTTTCCAGTGAAAGTAGAATCATTTCTTGGAAGAAAATGAAATAAGAGTCAACAGAAAATGAGGCTAAAATCACCTTGTCAGGAGTGATTGAAGGCTACTGAGAAAATGAAGAAGGAAAAACAGGAGCAAACATTCAAATGAATATAAATGGATCGAGCCAGCCTGCAAAGAGAAGCAAATAGGTCTCCGAGGAAAACAGCAAGAAGCAAACGTTTAGAAAGTACACAAAACACTCTGCTCAGCTCTTCTCACTTCAGTGCGCTTCCTGCCATGTTCTTGGTAAACTTAGACTCTTTCTCTGATCACTAGAGCTCCATTCTGTCTTTCCTAGAGGGTAAATAAAACTGATAAATACTTGGGAATGCCCACCCAGGGATGGGGGCTGGACAGCACCCATGTTCAGGTCCCATAGCTACTTCTCATTGTGTGTAAAAGGCAAAAGTGGTTCTCTTTTAAAAATTAAGACAACATAGGCTCAATATTTACCAAATAGTAATATGGACCAAATAAGTTTAAACTAGCAAGTGATGGATACTAAGGAAGATAACAGCATGATGAGGTCTAGACATGAGTGTACAAGAGATGTTAAACCAAACTTAGGACCAAGGACTTGATAAGCATTTTGTAAATATAAGTTAAATGAGCAAATGAAAGAAGGAAAGAATCTGTTAGTAGGCCAAGCCAGCCTGGCCAGCAGAATTAAGAAAGAGAAGCTTGAAATCTTTGTTATAAGATATTCCAAACAAAATCCTGAACCTGCAACATACCAGTAGCTCTATAATATTTGTTAAAGGAATGAACCCATCCAGTCAACATCAGCTACATAGTTTGTAAAACTCAGTACAAAATGAAAATTTAGGGCCTCATGCTCAAAAAGCAGGAAAAAAGTGCTATTAAGGGTAGACAATATAAAGTTTTTCTTCTTTTTTCCATACTCTTGCAATTTGTCATGTTTTTTATTACCTGCATAATATTGTTCTAAGTCAATGAAAATAAAAGTTTTACATTTTAGCATGAATTTTACCATGCATCTTTATATTTGGTAACGCTAGTTTTAAATGCAAATAGAAGAGCAGTTAACTAGTAAGCAGAATCATCATTACATTTCATTCTTATACACATATACATATACATTTCATTCTTAACTAAACTGGTGGAAACCTGGCTCAAAACTAACTCAATAATGTGTTCTTTTTCCCCCACTTCTCAACATGTGCACATTCTGTACACACTCTACCTTCAACTCACTGATTAATGAGGAAAATCTAAAAGGAAAAGAAATGATAAGGGGAGCATCTTCCCTTTTCCTTCTGGTTTCAGTGGATATGGTTGGCTAAGACAGGAAGTAAGACAAATAAGAAAGGCAGGTTGTTTCTTGGTTGTTCATGTTGCTTAGAGTAACACTGCCTTCTTTCTGCTTTCTAAGTAAGTTCTCATTCAAATAGAAACTGTCTTGCTGAACCCACGTGCATTATAAGTCTTCAAGAATTCTATGCCCATGATAATACTGTATGCCTACGGAGCAACAAGAACCAACAGACACACATCTCACATGTATCTCCTTTGCTCACAAACATGTTTCATTGTCCCCTCAGGCTTCAAGTTGTCAGCATGGCAAGTGAGGTTCATAAGCCATTACAAAGATAATAAACCAAACCTAGAATAAGAGTTCTGTAATTCTTTGTTGAATGAAGGAGTGAATGCAGAGAAATAACAGGGAAGGAACCAGGAAGTAAAATTCTGGGACAGCAACATCAGAGCACTAAGCCAAGTGTAGAGCCCTCTGAACACACAGCCCCAAGCCACTGCACAGGTCGCAGGCACAAGGAGCTGCCCCTGCATCTCCTAGACCAGGAAATTGAAAAGAGAAGACAGCAGGGAAGTAATTTATGGGCACAAGTTATTGTAAAATTGATATTAGTGATAGCATGGCTAATGTTAAGCACTTTCTATGGCCAGGAACCCCCAAAGTGTTTATATGCATTAATCTATTTAATCTATGTAACTATCCTATGAGGGAAGAAAAGATGTCATGTCTAATTTGATGGAAAACACTGGAGCACAAATAATTATGCTAGAAATTAGCAGAGCCTGGATTACAGCACAAGCAGTCGAGTTCTAGGACTGATGCTATTAATCACCGTACAATACAGCCTGTAGCATTCACTGAGCACTTAAAAGATATTCTAAGTGGTTTGCCTGGATTACCTTTAGGATCTCCCTCTAAAAAAAAGTGATACTACTTAGCTGATTTCACAGAAAGAGAAAACTATGACTTAAAGAGCATAAGTTATTCATCTATTTTTGAAAATCCAACAAGTACTGGAGATAGGACTCAAATTTAGGTCAGTCTAATTCTAGCAATTATGTTCTTAATCATCATACTAAGTCCCTCCAAGGAGCTTATGTCATCTCTGGAAGATAACAACCTAGTAAGAGAGAGAGCCACGTGCTGAAATCACCACAGTATTAATCCAATGTCATAAGTAACATCATTCCTAAAGGATATTTTCAGAGTAAAGTCCTGACTGTCATACAAAAATGAATTGAACATGGGTTAAATATTTTATTTAACTCATTACTTAGGGAAGACTCCAGTAAAATATAGTATAACCTCCAGAGGTGACCAACTCCCTACATTGATCACCTCCTTCTGTTGACATAATTTTCACAGATCAGACATGCACCACATATACATATCAATAGAAGAGTACTAGTTCCTTATGTTGACCACCTCTGTATGTTGACCAGTTTATAGTCCCTTGAGTGGGCAGCTTATAGAAAGACAATTTACTATATATAAAACCAATTCAAAAGATAATCTAAAAAAAAGACTTGTGTCATAAATACTAAAATAAATTTGCTAAGAGATATGAAACTGATTAATATCCACATGATAAGGATCTATTAAATCTCCATTGGCCAAAGTTTGTTTGCATGTTTTGGGACAAGAATACTTTTCATTACTGTCAGTTTTCTGTACCTTACAGACTTGTAAAGCAGCTTAAAGACAATGAAAGAGATGATCCTCAGAAATGTACAGGAGGTTCTCAACTGATGTTGATTTATATGTATAATGTTGTAGATTCCTGGCCTGGCCCACTCTCTATGTGGAATTTCCATGTTGTCACTATATCAGAGTGGGTTTCTCTGAGTACTCTGGTTTCCGCTTATATTTCAAAGATGTGTATATGAAGTAAATTGGAGCATCCACAAGGTCCCAGTCCAAGAGAGTGTGAGTATGTGTGAGTATGCCCTGTGATGGGGTGGTGTCCTGTCCAGGGCTGGTTCCCACCTGTGCTCTGACCTGCTGGGATAGACTCTGGCCACCTGTAACCCTAAACTGGAATAAATGGCTAAATAGATATCTTATTTGTTTTTATTATTAATTTTTATTAAACATATGCATAGTTCACATTCATTTCATTATTTAGTATTAGAAGTGTTTGGGGCTTTATTTAGCAGTCTGATGATGTTTTTATGACAATATGCCATATGCAACTAACTTTTGTTTGTATCAATTAGCCTATGGTAAAATTGGTTTCATTATACAACCTTTTGCTTGAAGTCACAGTTTCCAAGAACCTTACAAAGATGTTGGGTGGAGACTTACTGTACTCTAGATGTCTCCTAGCTTTCCATGTGAAAGAATACCCTACCCATAATCTTGTTATCCTCTTGTTTTCACAATTTTTTTCTCTATTTTTCTGACAAGTAGAGAATTATTCTCTGCTTCTTTGTCTTTTTATTGAACTCTTTAGACAAACTCCACCTCTCATGGGCACAGATGCTTTCTCCTTCACTGATCCTGGGGAAGTCTCATGACGCTGAAGGTCATAAATTCATAATGACCCCCATACCATCTGAATTCTCGATATAGCCTTCAGGTATCCTACTACATTTCCATGGCCATTTAACTGTCCCATTCTGTATTAAAATTTATCAAAAATTTTCCTGTCTCATAAAAGCTCTGATCAAAATAACTATCAAAATATTTAGCCAGAGTAAGGTGTGGATACCCACTGACCAGAACAGGGACTGTGTGAAGCTTTATGCTAGACTCTAGGATCATATGAAGGTCTAGGGATGCTGGGCAAGGGAGTATAAAAGTAAAGACATATAGGGAGTCAAAGTATGACTTAGAATATTCGATATTTTATCCACCAGTATGGCCAGACTTCTCCATGTCGCCAATTCACCCACTTCTACAATTTCAGCAGATAATCTCACCCCCTACTCCACAAGGAAAACTAAAACCACCAGCTCTCAATTAACAAGGTGCCCTCCTACCACATCTATCCCAACCCCGTCTCATTCTTGAACATAGAAAGGATTCTGTACAGCATGTGAAAAGTATATACAATGTCAATTATAAACAGGAAAATGGAAGAGAAAAAAAGAGATAAGATTGAGTTTAAAAAATACAGTTATAAGGAGGAAGGGAAACACTGAAGAGTGGATACTGCTGGTTTGTGTGTTTTGTTTCATCAAAACTACAGAAGTGACAAGAATGAGCAAACACACATGGGTCCCCTAAGAGGATCTTCAAGGAAATTTTGTTGTGAGTCACTTCAAAAGGTTGAGAGAGTCATCTCCTAGTAGAAGTGTACTAGGGAGCCTGATTATACATTCTATCAGAATGAATCCAAGGGATATTTTCAGTATATAAAATGCCTCAAAATAAGAATTTTATGTGTGTTTCTGATATGTAGAGAAATTGAATTTAGTTTGAGGACATCGCCAAGATTCAAAGGACCAGAAATGCTAAGAAAACTTTTTATACTTCCATGTGGCACATAAGAATAAAAATTCTGTTCATCTCTTCAGAAGTGAAAGAGATTCATGTACAAATGGTGAATTTAGATGACACTGTGAAAGAAACCACCTATAAGTAATGGACTAAGTACTAGACTTAGCATCTTCTAATAGAACCTCGAGAAATTTGATGTGGAACATTGAAAGTTGGCATTCATTTTCTTTCTTTCTCTCCCTTTTTTTTTTTTTTTTTTTTGCAGTTTTTGGCCAGGGCTGGGTTTGAACCTGCCACCTCTGATATATGGGGCCAGCGCCCTACTCCTTTGAGCCACGGGTACCACCCAAGTTGGCATTCATTTTGTTGGCATTCATTTTCAAACACAATTTTAATAATTTTTTTTTATTTTTTTATTAAATCATAGCTGTGTACATTAATACAATCATGGGGTACAATGTGCTGGTTTTATGTACAATTTGAAATGTTTTCATCAAACTGGTTAACATAGCCTTCACAGCATCTTCTTAGTTATTGTGTTAAGACATTTATATTCTACACCTAGTAAAAAGTGCACCCACTTGTAAGATGGACCCACCAATTACCAGCAACTCTTAAACTTGAGCTTGCTTCAGAGTTTTCTGGAGGGCTTACTAAAACAGAGATTGCTGGGCCCTATTCCCAGAATGTATAATCCAATATATCTGAGATACAACCTCAGAATTTGCATTTCCAAGAAGTTTCCAGGTGATAGTGATGCAGCTTTGAGAACCACTGGCCTAAACTATGTCTATAAATGAAATACTCCAAGGGAAAAATGCTTATTTGAATGTATGGAACGGAAATAAAGGCAAATTTAAAAAGAAAAAAAACTACGTCTGGAGAAATAATTCCTAGGAGCTTCTGACCAAATGTAATACTAATTAACTCAGTATATCAGTTGAAGAAAATAAAATGTCCTTCTCAAAGTCTGTTTGCTGTAATTTTCCAAGCTGCATCATTTGTTTTATAGTTCATTCCCCGTTTGTTTAGCTGTTATGGTTTTTGCCATTTCTCTAGAGTTCTTTTTCTCTTACACTAATGTCCTTCAGTGGATTACCTTACACCTGGTTAAGCCTTCTTCGTCCTGATTCTTGGAACTTCTCCTGGCCACATAGATATGACTAGAATCAAAAAGTTGCTGATTCGCCTGGATTCTTTGGGTTGTTTTGGTTTCATCCCCAGCTGATTTCAACTCACTGGAAGACTAAGCTAACAAAGAGTGAACATTCTAAATTAAAGTCAGACAATTGAAGCAGCACACACTCAGCTCAGAATATACCCAGTCTTATTCCTGCAGGGTCAACATGATGCCAAAGGGTTATTTACTTGACTGGCTCTGCTGCTATTTCAGCAACCAGACTATTCAAAGATCTAAAATTGCAAAGAAAAACAAGAGAGAGAGAAGAGAAAAGACATCATAGCTACTGCTGTCTTAAGGAAAAAAAGAGTCAACAAAAAAATAGAGGTGAGTTGGAATATGATTTTGCTAAATGTGTGGGAAAACAACCATTCAGAAGCATGCACAACTAAAACTTAATGGAGTCCTCTGTCACCTGATTCAGAATTAAGTAAATTGTGTTTGGGGAGGGGACAGTGGGGGGACAGAAGAAGAGTAGTGGCTTAACTGAGCATAAATAGATCTAAAATAGAACTCGTCAGTTATTTTGAAAGTTCAAATAATGAAGTTGAAATGTTAGGAAAAAAATTTCTAGCCACTTAAAGTTGGTTATATTTCTAGATCATGTAACTCTCCTAAAATAAACAAAACTCATTCTAAGAGGTTTTAAGTATTCTGTGTTGGTCAGTTTATGTGTCACCTTTGGTAGGCTACAATCCCCAGTTACTAAAACACTAATGTAGGTATTGCTGAAGATATGTTGCAGATGTGAGCAAGGTCCCTAATCAGTTGATTATTTAGTCACCTAGGCCCTGAAAATAAAGTTCTGCCTGCAAATTGCAGTATCACGTTGGCCCAAGAGTTTGGGGCTCAGTGTCCTGCCTAACAGACTTTCCTGTGGATTTTAGACTTGTCTAGCCACCCCCACAATCACTGAAGTCAATTTCTTACAATAAATTTCCTAGTGTCTGTCTTGGCTATGTTTATTCAGTTGAATCCCAACACTTTCCTTTTATAACTGATCATTGTATTGCATATCTACATCTACATCTTGCTAATTCCCACAGGTCAGCATCAATTCTCCACTGTCTAATAGATCAATATGGCAAAAGGCATAACCAAGTAACCACTAATAGTAGAGAATTTCTGATTAAGTAGTTATAGCCTGTCTTCATTTAAGTAAGCAAAGAATTTTTTAATAGATGAAAAGCATTGGGTACCGGTCATCAGAACAAAACTTCTAAAAATTATGCAATTTATGGAATATGCAGAAACATATAGAGAAAAAGTTCACTATAAGAATAGAATTTGATTGCCAGAAAGTTAGTGGGCAAGATCCTAGCCACCCTAAGTAATAATAAATGTAACTAAATTTGGAGCACTTACATTGCTAAACGGTGTTCAAAACACTTTATAAATAGTAATTAACTTAAGCCTCCTAACACCCTAAGGAAATAGATACCATAATTATTCCCACTTTATAGATGTGAAAACTGAGGCAAGAATGATTAAGCAATTTTCCCCATAACACTGTGACAAGTGACAGAACCAAAAGGCAAACCCAGTTTGGCTGTAGAATCTGCACTCTCCATCCCAGATTGCCTCATGAGTCCTGGGAGCAGGAAAAGGCAGTGGCATGACAATGGGGACATTCAGAATGGACCACTGCCTGTACTAAGTAGAAGGCCAGCATGAAGAAAGGGACCCATCCTTAGTCTCACCCTCACCCGGAGCAGATGGTCTGCTAAATGAGCAGTACCAAACATAAAAGAGGCTGCCAGATGACAAATAAGGAAATGAAATCCTTCTCTCTCACCTCCAAAGTGAGTCAGTCATCCTTTCCTCATCAGAATGCTGTCCCACTTGAATATGTCTTAAATATATCCCCTTAGTCCCTCTGAGGCCTTTTTATCTGTATGGCCACAAGGGCATCCTAAAATGGTCTCCCCATACCCACTTGGTGCCTGTAATCTGTCCTCCACAAGGAAACTGGAGTAGGCCTTTAAAAAATTTAAATATTCCATTCACCTTCTTCCTATTTGCCTGTGGCTTTCCATTGCTTTTGTTTTTTGTTTTTTTGGGGGGTTTTTTTTTTGCTCTTAATATTTTATTAAATCATAACTGTGTACTTATACCAAACTGGTTAACATAGCCTTCACCTCACTTAATTATTGTGTTAAGACATTTATACTCTTATTAATAGATTTTACATGTACCCTTGCAATATGCACCATAGGTGAGGTCCCACTGATTACCCTCCTTCCATCCAACCACCCTCTCCCCTCCCCATCCTCTTCTTTCCCTCATCCTGGACTATAGTCGTGTTTTATCTTCATATGAAAGTGTGGGTGATTATCTATTGGTTTCATAATAGTATTGAGTACATTGGATACTTTTTTTTCCATTCTTGAGATACTTTACTACAAAGAATATGATCCAGCTCCATCCATGTAAACAGAAAAGAGGTAAAGTCTCCATCTTTTTTAAGGCTGCATGATATTCCATGGGTACACATATACCACAATTTGTTAATCCATTCATGGGTCGATGTGTACTTGGACTGCTTCCATGACTTGGCAATTATGAATTGGGCTGCAATAACATTCTGGTGCAAATATCTTTGTTGTAAAGTGATTTTTGGTCTTCTGAACCTAGTAGAGGAATTGTAGGATCGAGCAGCAGGTCTACTCTTACTTCCCTAAGTGTTCTCCAAACTTCTTTCTGAAAGGAACATATTAGCTTGCATTCCCACCAGCAGTGCAGAAGTGTTCCCTTTTCTCCACATCCAAGCCAACATCTGTAGTTTGGGGATTTTGTTATGTGGGCTAATCTTACTGGAGTTAGATGATATCTCAAAGTGTTTTTGATTTGTATTTCTCTGATAATTAAAGATGATGAGCATTTTTTCATGTATCTGTAGGCCATGTGCCTGTCTTCTTCAGAGAAACTTCTGTTCAAGTCTCTTGCCCACAATGAAATGGGATCGCTTGTTCTTTTCTTATTAATAAGTTTGAGTTCTCTATGGATTCTCATTATCAAACCTTTGTCAGAAACTTTTAGATTATTCTCAGGATTCTGCCTGTGGCCTGCAGGGCCCTGCGAAACTGGCCACTCCCTCCTCCCCAGACTTTTCTCCCTGTGCTCACCTCACTCTGAACAAGTAGTTTCTTGTCATCCCTCCAACTCACCAGGAACCCAGTAAGTTTTTATAACTTTTACCACTACTGGTAACTAAGTGGATTTTGTATGACTGTTTAATATGTGACTTCTGTGTGAGAGTGTAAACCGTGTAAGAATCAAGCCTGTCATACTCATCATCACATCTCCAGTGCCCAACCACATCTGTCACAGAGTGGCCTTCAGTAAGTTATCTGTTGAATAGATGAATCTTTTTGCTACGATGAAGACATTTCTAGTCACAGAAGTACTTCTTTCCCTCTCTCCAAAATGAACAAAATGAAACCATTGGAGAAAAAAAACTCTTCTCTCCTTTATCCGGAACTAAAGGAGCTTTGGGAACAGTCTCTGACACAACACAGCTCAACTCCAAACACTAGCCACATAAAAAACACCCACCTTAAGGATTACAGAAGACAAAAATATCCCCAGACAATGGCAACATTTTTATAGTTATTTTTAAAAGTGCACAATTTGGGGAATCATAACAAAAGCCCCAGTGGGTTGTGACAAATTCTGTAAAGTTTGCAAAAAGTAATTTATTCATATTCTCATTTATTTGCATGTATGAAAAAGGAATAATGAGAGTTAGAAAAGAGTGTTTTCAGATGAAAATCAACAGAGATAAATTTTACTAAAGGCAATAAGGTTAAATTAATTAGATAACATTCAAAACACACAAATATATCACAAGACATGTTTGACAAATTCTTCCAGAATTCAGTGGAAGATTGCAAAAAGACGAATACACTGAATAAAACACAGGTCACATGGGAGTTATCCAGAATACCCGTATGAAATATGTTAAAAGGAGAGAAGGCCCATGGGGGGAGTAATAGTTGAATAAATATAAGCAAAAAGTTATGGCCCAATTTGAAAGGGAAAAAAGACACAAATTTTCTTATAGAAAGAGTCCACTAAATATCCTTATAGATTTATTTTAAAAATTTAAAGAGCCACAACTGTACAGATCCTGATAAAAGTTTTACATTTTAAAAAGATAGAAAAGGCTCTCAAGGACAGCAAAATACATGAACGATAATGAAAACACAGGAATGTAATCAGTAAAATGTCAGCTTCTGCTTAACCAGCCGCTCTAACCTTACCATGAAATTTAATGCAAATGTAAGTAATCCTGAAAAGGTAAAATTCATACCTAAAAAAGACACCACTAATAAAATTCTATATCTAATGTTAGTTGAAACACATTTTGATGGCAGAGAAGACAGAGAGAAAAGCATTTCAAACTAGAAAAATGTTAGAGCTTAATGGATAAAAGAAACCACAGGTATCTGGGTTCAAATTCTGGCTTTGCCAGTTAATAGCTTTATTCTCTAAAGCACATGGCTTAACTTCATGGAACTTACTTTCTGCCAAGTAAATAGGGATAATAACACCTACAGGGCTCCTGCAAATATTAAGTAATACATGTAAATCTCTCACTTTGCTAACTGGAACATGGTGATCACTCAAGCTGCTTTAAAATGCTGTATTGTGAATAGAGAGAGAGAGAGAGGATTACAAGTTCAAATAACCACTAGAAGAATAAAAATGCCAGATCAAAATAGAAAATTGCAAAGGAAACCGGAACAATAGGAAAGTGGAACTATTAAAATAAAACTCCAAAGATTGAATAAAATAGGATAGACACACACAAAACAAACTTATCAGAAAAAAATAATAATAAATTATAAATTCATATAGATACAATTATAGTAGATGATTTTATATACCCATCTCTATTTTTGACAAGGAAATTAATATAATAGTAGAATTGTTAAGAGTTCTATACTAAACTTTGTACCTGTAGAGCATATATAATACTTACAAACATTTAGGGAAGATTTACATAATTGATCATATCCTAGGCTACCAATAAATTCTCAATAATTTCCTCAGAAATGTTTAGAAATCACCAGGGCAAGAGAGCAACCCCAAAGGGTTAGATATTTTTGTTTTTTGTTGGTTCTTGGACAGAATCCTGTCTCCTGTGATGAGTCAGCTCTTGCTCAAACGAGAATAGATTCTCAAGAGGAACAGCAATGCTTGCTGGTCAATAGGATGACATTTTCTACATCAAGGCTTTATTTTTTGTTTTTGAATTCCTCTCCAGTTACTGCATCCCCCAAGGATATTGGGAGAAAAACTCAGGGGCAGCCACCATTTTATTTGTCTAAGAGTCTTTAATACACAAAGTGACTTTCCAAGTACTATCAGATGAATGAGAAATCTGCAACCCTGGTGTCCTACTTTTAAAAAGAAAAAGGGAAGGATCAACAAACAAGTCCTTATGATACTCGGGCATCTCTGTTGGCTTCCCTCTCCTATCAAATTAATACATCCTTCACATAAATTCCAATATATTTGCAAGTACCTGCCTCTTAAAGGACATGACTTTTATCAGATGCTCTCTGAGGATAAGTGAATTTGAAGACAACTCCTGTACCAGCCTGAGCATGTCACACTCACTCTCTCTTATTTACTTCATTCTTCTTTTCATGGCCTCTTTTTTCACCATGTGCCTCATTGTCCATCTTGGGCCTCTATAATTTCCTAACTTCTCCAGCCCCCATTGACCTCTATTACCCTGAACTTGGTATTCTCATGAAGCCCAATTTCATACTTGGTTATTTCTTATGGCTAAGTCTTATCCTTGGTTATTTCATATGGCTAAGTCTTATCCTTCTTTTTTTTTTTTTTTTTTGGCAGTTTTGTCTGGGGTCAGACTTAAACCCGCCACCCCCAGTATAGAGGACCAGCGCCCTACTCCTTGAGCCACTGGTGCCGCCAGTCTTATCTTTCTTAATATGCCTCATAGAAGCTAGAACTTGATACAGAATAATAAAGAATTGAATTAAACTTTATTTAATATTTTCCTCAACCAAATATTCAAAATACTTTGTCTTATTATCTATTTGCAGTTTTATTCAAGTTCCTTTAGATCTATGATTCTACAAAGGTGATTTTATTATTTGTTCTTACCTGACTTCTGCCATAATAATACTTCACTTATGTCTCAAATTTTCACAATGAAAAACTGTTTTAAATATGGGACAATCCATACTAAAAACTAAAAAAGCAACGCCATTTTCATCTGAAGCTGAAGAACTGAGCGTGAGAGTAATTAACTTAAAGGTAACCTAATTTTGGCTTTTAGCGTCTACATATTTAAGGTTTTAAATTTCTTTTTGACCATTCGAAATCCCTATGTATCATAAGAATTGAGTAAGTATATCTATTGAATTCATCAATGTGTCATGCTTAAAGCAAATACAATTTCAAAGGCTGTGAGATTAGAGAGACCTTACCTCGGATCATCAGAACAATCAAATATAAAGGCGAAGTGCTATTTGCAGAATGTTAAAGCATTGAATGAACTCATTTTGAAGAATTACACTAAAATCTATTCAAATAATGTAGTTTTTTTCAAGCTGGCCACAGGAAAAGGATAAAATAGAAAAAAATGTATCAGACTGATCAAAATAATAAGTGATAGAAGAGAAAATTAAAGACCTTTCTTTTAAGCATATCTTTTGGAGTTTAGATATTATTTTATTATCTCATTCTGATGTCTTTAGTCCTTTTAGCTCCTTAAGATGAAGGGTATCAAAAAGTATCCATCCATACAACCACCACCAAAAAAAAAAAAAAATGCTAAAGTGCTAAAGATATTAGAATGTTCAGTGTCTTTTTTTTTTTTTTTTACATAGCAAAAAGGCTAAGAAATTTCAAAATACCCCTCTAATTCCAAGAACTCCTGAAATTGATAGCATGCCTGGATCTCAGGGAGGATTCTAGCCCATTTTTCACTCATCTTGTTACAAGTAAATTCTATCTATTAATCTAATATTTTACACTGCCTTCAAAGAGAAATTGGACTATCCCTTCTCTACTTTATAGAACCAGGTATTAAGAAATTGGGATAATTATATAAAAAGCTGAGCTCCTTTATATCATCATTACAAGAGATTCTTTCCTAAGTCCTTCTAAAATGAGGTCAGAGAATGTGGCCTAGAGAAACTGTCTCTGAAATTTGTTGAAACATGCTTTATGACTTAGAACATGTTCAGTCTCTATAAGTATTCCATGAGCTAGGACAAAAAAATTACTGTATTTTTTTCTCCAGTTGTTGGGAGCAACTCAGTGTTCAAAAAGTAGTCATTAAATCAAGACGGGTGATGATACTTCTCAGATGTTCTATATCCTTATCGATTTTTATCTGCTTGATTTATCAGTTGCTGAGAGGGATAAATTAAATTCTGCCCATATTTTGTTTATCTGTCAATTTTTTCCCATACTTTAGTTCATATTTGCTTTCTATATTTTGAAGCTATGTTATTAAGTACCTTGAAATTAGACATTATTAATAACTTTTATCTTTCTGAAAAGTTGAAACTTTTGTTAACATGTAATGAACTTTATTTCCAATAATGCTTTTTATATCAAAGTTCATCCACGTTTTCCAGTTAATATACCTATATCATCTTATTTTTTTTATTTCCTGGCATATCTTTTTCCATCTTACCCCTTACGGAAGAAAGCCTGAAGGCTGTTAGCAAGTGATTGCTCTGGAGTCATCATGGCCAAGAAGGGGACATCTTCAGACACTGGGAAAAAGGGTTAGGATTTTATTTTAGTTCACATTATAAATCCTACTTCCATTCTTTGGTGATTACCTGGGAAATTTTAAGCTGCATGTTTAATTTGCTAAAGTCTAAAGTAAACCAGTATTTTTACAATCTTCTCAAGAAACAGAAAGATCTTAGAATGTTTTTACTCCCATTACCCTCTTTCTTGACTTACAAATTATGTATAATTTACTTATACATGTATTATTAATCCAAATAATGAGATATTATTACTGGGATGCCAGTGTGTATTTAAGTCACCTGCCATATTTACTATCTCTTTGTTTCTCTATGCTACATTTTGAGCAATTTCTTCAGAGATACCTTCCAGTTGACTAACTCATTTACTTTCTTCAATTGCAGTACATGTAACCAACTATCGAACTAGTACAGAGTTTCTAGTTTAAAATTTTTTTTTTTTCCTAAAGATCCTATTCTGGTTCCTTATCAAATACGCCGGTTTTTACTAAACATATATTTCTTCAGCACATGTTCAATGTCCTTTTTTCATTTCCTTAGACCATATTATAACATGGTTATTTTATATTTGGTATCTGAATATTGCAAAATGTACATTCTTTGAAAGTCTAATTCTGCTGTTTATTATTTTTGCTTGTTCTGCTTATCTTTCCTCATATGTTTTGTGATTTTTTTTTTCAAATTGTGCACTTATATTCTTCAGAAAATTATCTGTAGGAATTCTCTGAAGTCTTAGTTTGAAATGTTTCTCCAGAGAAATTTGTGTTGCCTTCTGTCATGTACCTGGAGGCCCTTTAAATTATCTACTTAGGTCTAGTTTTTTTTTTAGTTCCCAGAGGGAATGTGATTTTCATTCTCAGACTTATGTGACTATGGGATTGAAAGGAGGAATTTTCTGGAGCAATGAGTTTCCCTACTCTACGCAGAGCCAAAGGACAAACAGGCAGCATGTCCACCATGAAAGCATCTAATATATTTATGCGAGGTCAACCCGTAAGTCTATCAGGGTCTCTGATCTAACCTCTCCCCTGCTCTGACCCAACCTTTGTCCACCCATAAATGTGGCCCTCCTTGACAGATATCCCCAGGCAAAGGCCAGCTCCAACACTCATTTGCCTGTCTGTATTTACACTTGCTCATTGTTTCTGACCTATTATAATTTCCCTTACTTTACTGCCAGCTCAGCCATTTTTAAATACATTTCAATAAGCATTTTTTATTTTGGCAGGACATTCTCTCCAGATAACTGGCCCATTGTAAAATAGAAAATTAAAGTCAACACTGTTTAACTGTAGTTCTGCTGGAACTTTGGACTGGCCCCTGATGATTCTACTAATGTCATTAGGGGCCAAAAATAGATGTACATCAGTGATTTTGAATACTTTGCCTCTTTCTTTTTTCTTTCTTTCTTTCTTTCTTTCTTTCTTTCTTTCTTTTTTTTTTTTTTTTTTTGAGACAGTCTCACTATGTTGCCCTCAGTAGAGCACCGTGGTGTCACAGTTTACAGAAACCTCAAACTCTTAGATTTAAGTAATTCTTTTGCCTCAGCCTCCCATGTAGCTAGGACTACAGGTGCCCACCACAATGCCTGGCTATTTTTTTGTTGTGGTTGTCACTGTCGTTTGGCAGGCCCAGGCCAGGTTCAAACCTGCTAGTCATGGTGTATGTGGCTGGTGCCCTAGCCACTGAGCTACAGGCGCTGAGCTCACTTTGCCTATTTTAATAGGGAAATTCTAGAACTCTAGTCTGTGTTCTTCCAAGGATTGACTTGATGAAACTTGAGAATCTGTTGTGTTGGTTTTTCTGCCATGTGCATGAAAGTGAATTACTAGGTGCCTTGCTTTCAGCAAAGCTATGTCAGGTAGGCATTACTTGCTCAATTTTCAAAGTAAACCACTGAAATGTCAGGATGCACAAGTCATTACGAGCAGCGTAAGTGGGACCTGTAACTGGAGACTGAGAGCAGGTACTCTGGTCACTTCTCTCATAGCCTTTCGTTCCTCCTTTAAAGATAGGTTTTTCAGTTTTTCCCCCAAGCAACCCAGAACTGGTTAGCTTTTGAGTTAAAAAACTGGCCCTCAGAAATATCTAAGTTTATCACACAAGTGACTAATAAAAATTGTAGTAGGAATGCTGGGAACACATTCTATAGATAAACATGAAGATGAATGTTCCATCTCAAACGTTAAAAAAAGAACAAGGCATTTATTGATGGTGATGCCAGTGATGAGATGAAGAAAAATCCATTCATTTTGCAACAATTCCACCACCACTCTTGAATTATGAGTGATGGCACACCAGCCACTTCAGATCTCTGTCTTGAAATTGTCACAGATCTATTATAATTCTTACTGCACCAGTATCATAATATCTCCTAAAGGATTCATTTGTCTTGACTAAAGGACAAAGAAACTAGTGGTTGGGAAAGGACATATTTTAATTGAGGTTGAATGCTTATATTTTTAGACAATGGTAGCAACAAGAAAAAATAATTACTGTAAGTTTTTGCTAGATATACCAGGACATTAGCAAATTACCACTCTCATTCTCATAAAATTTGTTCCCAAACAGCTCTCAGCCCAGGTCCCCATAACTATTCTTAGGGCTTCTCAGGGAAAGGGGACAAAATTGGTCAGAGGCTTGTGAGCTTCCTTCACAGGCGGTGCAGAAAGCAGCAGGAAACAGTGCACCCCTATAGCCCCTACTGCCCCTCCCCGTAACTCAGCCCTCTGGGTCTGTATGTGGGATGTTGCTCTTCCTCAGCACTAGGGCACTCTAGCCAGAGCACCAAACAGCCAGAAGTGGGGACAGGTTTAGCCTTATCTTGTGAAGGTCAGAATCTTGCCAGCAGCTGATCAGACCCAAGATACAAG
Source organism: Otolemur garnettii (assembly GCF_000181295.1). Taxonomy (NCBI): domain Eukaryota; kingdom Metazoa; phylum Chordata; class Mammalia; order Primates; family Galagidae; genus Otolemur; species Otolemur garnettii. The sequence continues at coordinate 34,923,842 of NW_003852400.1, forward strand.
GAATGAAGTGAAGATTAAAAACGTGCCTCTACCTTGCTCCACTTGCCTCTAAATCATACAAAACCAACACCAAGTCAGCATGAAATCCCTCTCACCAAGCCTCTGTCCTGACACTGCCTCTGTAATCAGAACAAGATCATCATTCCTGGCTCTATTTCTGTCTTCAGCCTTGGATTTTTCAAATTGGCATCTCCAGAAAATACAGCCTCTCTCTCTCTCACTTAATGCAGATTACCTAGCCTAGAATTATAATTTCCCCACTTTACAGCTATTATGCTGAAGGATTCCCCCTTCCTATCATGCATAAGGATGTAAAGGGTCACACGGGATAAGGTGAACAAATAATCTTATTTTCTCGCAGCACACTTGCCATCCTTACACAGGGTGCCCCTTATTATTACGCTGTAGTTGGACACAGCACAATGGCATCTTAAGCCAAAAGACTGTTCAAGCTAACCATGAATCCGGATTAGTAGGGGGAAAGTCCTAAATGACATTTCATTTGGACATCAAATTCAAAAGAAGAGTCATTCATGAATATAACAGCATTGCCAAGTTAGATCTTACTCATTTACTCATTTGAAAGGGCTAGGATTCTGGGTGTCTTAATTCCTTTAAGGCACTGGGTTCCTACACCCACAAAGTTACAGGGAATGAGCAGGTAGGAAAGGGGGTCAAGAAGGGAAGGGATACAACTTGGGTCTCCCCTGTTTATAATCACTTGAAGTTTACCTTACATTCTATGCCATCCCTGCTAGAGAGAGCTATGAACCCTCCACCATCCATTTGGGAAGGACTCCAGCTTTTAAAATGAATCAAAATTTCCCAACTGCTCTTGTTCTGCACGCTGCTAGGTAACAACAACCCACAGAGATTTGTGTTTATTGCTGTTCAACTTCTGCACTGCTTTCCTACATTCCATCATTCCACCAGACATTCGAGAGTGGGAAGCACAGCTTGGATATTTGCAAATGCCTGGGCAGATTTGGCAAAACACACCAGTAAGCATCTGATAATGTCCACACAGAGGATTCTGTGGGTCTCGTGCTGAGCAATCTGAGTCTGCTAAAATGAGCCTCTCTCCAGAAAAGACTCCATGTGACAAGCTAAAAGCAGATTCAGCAGCTTAGTAACCGGCTATAAAGACTTTATTGATGGAGGGAAGAGACAGAAAAACAGAAGGAGAAACAGTCTTCCAAAGGATCATTTTCCTAGTCAACTTTTTAATTTTAAAAATTATATGACCACTTTCAGAATATTTGCAAAAGGGAGAAAACAGTCGCCCATAGCACCGAAGGTGAACAGATTATTCTTGCTGAATTATAGTTTTTGAGATTTTGTCCCTGTGGACCTGGTTTTCTTTCCACGGAGTGGCTATCGTCGGGGACATACCCTATGTCTAAGTCTTCCTATCACTTTGTTTTCCTGTGCATGGCCTTAATTAATGCTGACTCATTGTCTTCTAAAACTTTCTTTCTGAGGTAGTCTCTTCAGACATAATCTACACCTCAGCACTTGTCTCATGGCCTTGAGCTTCCTCTGAATTGAAGTTATCCAGTTCCAAGGGCTCTTGACAAACTGCAAAACCGATGCTGCTGTCGATCTCGTTAGAAGGGCCTCTGTGACTTTTTTTCCCTTTACCCATAAACCTTCCCACTCACGCAACACCACAACAGCTGGAAGAGGAAAATAATAATTCTCTCTTCCTGGTAGGAAAAGCAATGAGTAACTATTTTGTTCAACTACTATAAAAATCGTGTGTTTTCTCATTAGCATCCAGATGTACCTTTGAAAAGATTCCCCTCTCCAGCAAGCCTTCTAAACTGCCCTTGCTCTCTTCCCATTTCCCATGCTTTATAATGGGACAGCAGGTCAAGAGAACTTTCTGCCCCTGAGGTTATGGCTACTCCTGTTAGAGATCTCAACATTGTAATTAGTCAAATATTTCTTGCCAATGCTTGTGGGTTAACTTGCCACATAGAAAAATGTAAGGAAATAAGGATTTAATTTTTAGGTATATCAATGAGTCACAGTGAATCAAAGTAACCATATACTCTGAGATATATGTGTGAGTCACAATATCATGTTATACAAACCCACTTGTTCTTTAAGAAAATTACATCTAATTCTCAGCTCTAATCATTAGAAGGATAAGACCTGTGATGACAGTATTCATTTTATTTTGGAGTTTTGGGCTTTGGGTATTTTGCAGGGAGAGAGTCTCCTCTTTTCTCCCAGAGCAAATGCAAACTTAGAAGAACCTCTAGGAAACCTGAAAAATGTAGAGGAGTCTGCCCATTATTCTATTGTGGCCATGGTATTAATTTCCTACTGCCACAAACTTAGTGCCTTAAAACAACACATATTTATTATCTCACACTTCTGAAAGTCAGAAGTCTGGGATGGTTCTCACATGGCCAAAATCAAAGTTTTAGCAGGTCTGCGTTCCATCTAGAGGCACTAGTGAAGACCCCATCTCTTTGCCTGGTGCAGCATCTAGAGACTTCTCGCAATTTTTGACTCATAGCTCTTTTCTACCACCAAAGGCAGCAGTCACATCACTCCAGCCTTTGCTTCCATCCTCATTTCCCCACCTCTGACTCTCCAACTTCCTCTTTCCCTCACTGAGATTCTTGCGATTGCATTGGGCATACCCAGATTATCCAAGATGATCTCCCCATCTCAAGATTCTTAACTAAATCACATCATCTGCAAAGTCCCTCTTCCCTTGTAAGGTAACATAATTACAGGTTGTGGGATTGGGAGCTAGACATCTTTAAGAAACCACATTCCACTTCCTACAGCCACCACTGTCAGCTTCTGCTGTGAGGCCACTATCAGCACCTGTTCTCTACTGCCTGTCAGACACTGCTATTCTGGGTGTACACAGACGCCCCTCATCTTGTTTCTCTTTCCTGAAAACAGGCTCAGCCACAGACCTTGTACTATCCTCAGTAGCCGGCATGGGGGCCTATAACTACCCTTCCGCTATTGACCAAGTGACCCCTTGGTACACAGGGTCTAGAGCTCTGCCACTCATGAAAATCCTCCAAATCCCTGTCTCCTTCCCAGTCTCAAAGAAGCTACTCCTTCTCTGTCCCCCGCCTTCCCTTCTCCTCTGTGACCTTAAATACTGGCCTCACTGCCTTTCTTCTCAAAGGTCCTTCACATGCTCCAAAATCTAAACGTGGGATTATCCTCAAATGCACAACAACTTCTGATTAGGGCAACAAAGCATAAAAGTTTTTAATAAATCCCTAAAACAAGAATCACAAAGTCAGACCCACTAAGGCTTAACTCCTCAAAAAGGGATAAAAAATTAATTCCCTTTTCTTTATGTATCTTGTAGAAAGAAGATTTTTAAAAACCATTTTAATAAAACTATTTTAACAAAATTTCTTGTCCCATCTGTAAGAAAATTACTCACATAAAGGTGAACAAAGTCAAAGTATTAAAAATAGGTATCACTAAGGAGCAATACCTTATGTAATAGATTTAGCAGAATCTAATCCAACCCATTTCTGGAAAAGTACAGAGAACCGTATTATAATACTAATGATACAGGGATAGGCAGAGGTGATCCACAATACATAGTATGTGAGAATTTTTTTAATATTTAATTATCATTCCAGAGTCATATCTTGACCAATAGTAGTTATTAAATTACCGGATTAATTTTTTTTTAATCTTGGGGCTCTGACTTCTGTTGAAAACGCTATAAAGAAAAGAACAAGAACAAAGGAGTTTGGAAAAGAAAGGGAAGTGAGCAACTGAACAGGAAAAAAATATTGTGTAAACCAGTCTTAGGTAACACAAGACTGAATCAAAACACACCATATCTTTGAAATTGTACTTTTTCTTTTAGGAACTCATAAACTGAAATATGCACGAAAAGAGCTGATAGAGCTAGGGCAAAGTAAGCTAAGATATTCAGATGTGCTTTGTCATGGAATTATCTGAGACAGAAATAAAATTCTAAACCCTATGCCACCTCTTTTTTTTTTTTTTTTAATTGGGAGTGGGCAGGAGAGGAAAGGAAAGAGAGGCATGAGGGAGAGAAGTCCTCCGGCATATTCATATGCCCCTTAGGCTAAGTTAAAAATACTAATGAAAGAGTTTCTTTTTCCACCCAAACCACCTGAATTTCTCTGCACTTACATAGTCATTACAATTCCAAGAGATGATAGCTAACAACTTATTTATGAAGTCGTTCAACCTAGTTACTGACAAAGTAAGTCCCCCCCCACACACACATAAAAATATCATGTAGTCCTATATGTCAATCAGAAACTAGAAAACAGTGGTACAGAAAAAGAAAAGAGGTATATTTAGTTGTCTGATAATTATAGTTCAAGTAAATAAACAGTCTTTAATAAGTACCCAGAAATTAAGACAAAAATATTATTTCTATTACCATAAGTCGTGACGGGGCAACAAATACATACACTGGTAAAGCAATACATACTTATAAATTCATCCACATTCAGATAGTAGGTTTGCACCCATCTGAGCACTAAACAAATGTTAGTAATAGAGTTAATGTGTATACCTCAAGGAAGTTATTCAAATTATTGCAATTGTGCAAGATCCACTTCCAAGTTAAATTCTCAATGAGTAATAATTAATTTGATTATTCTACTCCTTTGCTAAAAATAATACTATACAGAACAAATCCTTCACAGCCTAAAAATAACTTCCTACTCTGAGATCTCCCTAGATTTCTAATGAAAGGAAAGTATAAAATATGTGACCATACACCATCACGACATACCTCCTGGAGAAAAAAAAAAAAATAAGGAACAAAAGGAAAAAGGTGTGGTCCCCATTATTTTCCCAGCTACCACAGAGAAATCCCTGTTATTTGGAGAAATAGTGACAAGTCAAATGCTTCCGCACAGCAGCCCCACAACGCCCAAGGTAGCAAAGAACTTGCAAAGCAGAGATTCTATGTTTTCCTTAAGGAAGTAAAGGAAAACCAAACAGGTATGGATATCAAGATAAGATGGAATATATATATAACAAGAAGTGAGATGCAAAAAAGTTCTTTTGTCCTAGCTTTCTCCCAAGACTTTATTGGATGCTTTCTGCTGGGTTTTCTTCTTGTACCAGTCCTTATATAACTGTGTACAAAAACTTTCCCTGGAAGGGGCAATCATCCAACCTCAAATTAATATATATAGGCTGGCATTCCTACAGTCACCATAAATCCAAGAAAATAGCTTTTACATTTCAATCAACTGAGCCCCTTCCTCAGATTTTACTATTCTTTTTCACCCACACAGCATCTTCTTTTTTATCCTTTCTGAAAAGATGAAATCATCGTCATTAAGCCTTCTCTTATTTGAGACTTTAAAGATCTTTTCCAATACTTGAAACCTTGTGACATGTATTGTTGCTACCCTTGAATTTATTCAATGGACTCTGATGTTGCAGTTGTTTTTGTAAATCCGTTCATCCTCATTGCCCAAATGAACCGGCATGCTGCTTGAGGGAAGAGACCATGGTTTACATTTGTTTTTACTTTTTGTTTTTGTTTTGTTTTGTTTTGTGCATATTTAAGGACGATAACAGTTCTCTGCTCAGCATAACTTTACTACAAAAATTGATGAGGATGATGATGAAGAAGAAAGAAAAGAGAGAGGGGGAGTTGTGTGATTAGTTATGCCTACAGTTATACAATGGCTCCAGAATAGAATAAGCATTTCTCCTGTGTTCCAAGCTTCCACTCTTAAAGAGAACAAATCCTTTCTAACAAAATGCAAAGAACCAAGCAATGACTAGTCACCTAGGTCAGTCACTTATAAATAGAGACTGTCTCAGCAATGATTCCTTGTACTTACCTATATAAATCAATTCCATTTAACTAATCACATCATTTCCTCCAAAATAATTTGAATTAGCCATTACAAAGATTCTCAGGCAATAAACTTGATTAATCAGGCAGTTACTGGACTCTTATGAAAATTATTGTTGAAAATCTCTTTACAGGCTGAGTTTTACCTTCAAAAATGAAGCCACAGTTAACTCTAGAACTATGGTGGAATATACATTTTATACATGTTAAGATTATTAGGCTCAACTTGCCTACTATCCTCTCAAGTAAATTATCCTGAGATGACACGTATGATGGAGTAACTTGGACTCTGGGTTCTCTAATATATTTTTTTCAACTTAACAACAAAAATAAGATGAGGAGAACTTTAAACAGTTTTCAGATGAAAGTCACAAAGATAATGAACAGAGTAGAAAACAAGATCTCTAAGGAAGGAAATAGATTATTCAACAATAAAGAAAAAGGCAGAGACAGAATTTTAAAGGGGGTCAAGGCTCAAAAGGGTAGGTAACCCAAAAATGTTACCTCTATGGCCAGGAAATGCAATTAAGTTTAATAGTTAATTATGTAAGTTAGAAATTGTCTTCAGAGAAACAGAAGACACACGCATATCTATCTGTCTATAGATGATAGATATAAAATGGATATGTAGCAGCCCAGCCTGTATAGCCTATGGCTAGGAGGAGTGAGAGTTATAGGTAACATCTGTATAGCTCAATAATGGAACACCTTGGTGAAAAGAGCATGGGGAGGGATTTAGCTCTCCTGACAAGAATGAGAGAGCTCACAAGATGAGAGCACTGGTGAATTGGCAGTCTCTATACCTGTGATGTTGAGAGGTGCAAGATATGCCTTATATAAGGCTGGAGGAGAAGGCAGTCAGGAGCATGCACATTCTATCACGGACTTGCTTACTCTCATTCTGTCACTTCTCATGCCTGCAGAACACCTGCATGGCATCTCTCTGCTGAAGCTTACTGAGCTCTGCTATAGACTGCTAAAGCTCTATTCTTCTAAGACTACTTCACCCTCAAAGACTATCACTCTCGCTCTCTCCTTCTGCATAAGTAAATAGCCCTCAGGCACTGAAGAACAATTGTTCCCAAGCAAGGTAGCATAGCAGTCTGCCTCCAGAACCTAGATAAGCCACTGGAGACCTGGCCAGTCCCAGACCCTGACAAGTGGTGGCAGTGGTGGGCTATGACATGGATAGATGTAGATAGAGATATAAACACACAATCATGCATCACTTAAAAATAGGGATACATTCCGTTGCGTAAGAGTGAACACAAACCTAGATGGTATAGCCTGGTACACATTTAGGCTTTAAACCTATACATAATGTCACTGTACTGAATTCTGTAGGCAATGGTATCACAATTATTTGTGTATTCAAATGTATGTCAAGAAAGAAAAGGCAATGCATTTATTTAACTATGATATTATAACAGCCACAATGTCACTAGGTGATACAAAGTTTTCAGCTCTATCATATTATGGGACTACTGTTATATAAGAGGTTCTTCATTGACTGAAACTTTGGTGCATGGTGTATCACTCTTTTATGTGTGTATATAAACAAATATATATAAGCAAATATATATGAATATATATGTGGACAGAAAGGGACAGAAAAAGGGAGAGGGAGAAAGAGAGGAAGCAAGAGAGGAGAAAGAGATTTATTTTAAGGAATTGGCTTATACGATTATGGGGGCTGGCAAGTCCAAAATAAGTAAGGCAAACCAACACCAAGGAGATTTAGGTAGGACTTGATGTCTCAGTCTTGAGTCCCAGGGCTGGAAACCCAGTCAGAGTTTCTATGTCACAGTCTAGAGGCAGAATTTCTTCTTCTCCAGGAAATCTCAGCCTATCCTTTTAAAGCCTTCAACAGAGTAAAGAGGCTTATTCATATTATAAAGGAAAATCTACTTAAAGTCAACTGATTATAACCATTTCTTTACAGCAACATCTAGACTAGCATTTGATCATCAAAGTTTAGCCAAGTTGACACATACAATTAACCATCACAGAAAGCAAGTAAAATTTCCTGGAAAGGAAAGTCACCAAACTTCTGACTTATCTCTGGTGGCTAATTCAGACAGAAGCAATCCCTTCAAAAGGTAAAAAGAGAAATTTTGATGAGGGTGATACTGTTGATGAAAATGTATGTTTTTTATAACCATTCTGAAAAGCACTATGGCTATATGAATCAAATGTCTTATCCAGGAATTAGTCCTAAGAAAAATAAAAAAGAATTGTGCAAATACGTTGTGTCCAAGGATGCTAGTATAAGTCATTAGTTTATAATGATAAAAACGGACAGAAAATGAATATCATAAATTTGAGATTAATGATATAATCTATGTTGCATCTAAACAACAGAATATTGTGATAATTCTAAATGTTTATGCCGGCCTGGAGTGGGGAAGGAGGCTTTCATCTCACATTCTCTTTCCCTCTGCACCTGGGCCAGGTCCCCACATGAAATCTGTTCAGATGTCTGGCTTGATCATGTGTTCGTCCCGTATAAGACGCGAATTTTGAATTGAGAATCTTATGATTCATCCTTTTTTTTACTTCTTGCTCATTTTTCTGTTGGAACACACCACTTTACAGAATGGAAATTCCTTTAGATTCTTTCTATTATTTTATCACTATATATGCTAGATGGTTGTAAACAAATTCCTGGCTGCAGAGGTTCATAAAAATGGACAGACGCAACTATGATTGCACTTCATCCCTTACAAGTCACCATAAAAATACTTTTGTTAGAATCATGTTGATATTCCGAGAAGCTTTTTTCACAGTGTCTGTGGCCATGTGAATGTATGTTTGAAGGTATGTTTCAAAAGATACTTTGACTATTTTGTACAGTGGCTGCTGGTTTTTGAGGAAGTCCAACGAAAGTTTGTGACAGGTTTTGATATCTAGAAAACTGAACATATAACAGTTGCAAATGCTTCCTCAACCAAGGCAGTCCAGAGTGTTTTCAGGAATAAGCAAATTTGGGGAATTTCCTGAATATGCCACTATTGCCTTTTGATTATAGTTAGAGTGTATGAGAGCCAGCTCAGACCTATTCAAAGGGGTTATGTTTAAATTTTCAAGCTTACAAGCCAGTTGACATCAAATTGGTAGCTCTAAATAAGCCACAGTGGGAATATTTACAGCGTGGAACAGCAAATATGACAAATTAGGGATTTTTTTGCAAAGAGGTCGTAGATAAATATTTACCACCACACCCATGGATATAAGCTGAAATATTCCCCTGGTGGTAGAACTGCCAGTAGGTAGGAAAGATGCAAGGAGAGGATGATGTCTAAAATGCCAAGAGAAAAAAGGGTTTGAGTTCTGAAATGAGGTTGAAACACATCTTTGGCAGATTCATTTCTGCTGGGTATTTATCCAGGTGTGGCATAGCTAGCTCTGAGGACAGGCATATTTTCAGCTTTTGTAGATGTATATTGCTAAGACATCATCAATGTAATTACACCAACTTACACCTAAGGTAAAAGAATCCTTTCCTTACAGACTTGCATGAGTTCTTCATATACCTGGATATGAGTCCTTCATCATATCTCTTACTACAAATATCTTTCCTCTGTGACTTGCCGTTCACTATCTTAATGTTGTCTCTGGAGAAACAAAAGTATTTAATTTTAAGAAAGTCTAAATAAGCAATTATTTATTTTATGAGTAGCTCATTTTATATCCTACTTAAGAAATCTTTGCCTGTTCCAAGTCATGAAGATATTTTCCCACATTTCTCAAAGTTTTTATTTTACCTTCCATGACCCATCTGGAACTGAGTCCAAGCGTGGCATGAGTTAGGAGTCAAGGTTTAATTTTTGGCTATCCAAGTGTTTTAGTTTCATCATAGCAGACTTTTTTTTTTTTTGTAGTAGACAAAAACTGAAAATGACCCACTTATACGTACATGGTGCATAAATAAATTGTGGGATTTTTGTATAATTAAATATTACTTGTCAATGAAACTAAAAAAACTGACTTCTCCATGCAACGATATGGATGGCTTCCCTAGACATACTGAATGAAGGCAGCTAGGCTCTGAGTAATGCATACTGTTATGATTCTACTTTTATATAATAAATAGGCAGAATTAATTTTTGGTAAGAGAAATCAGGACAGCAATTATCTCTGGAAATGATTGGTAATAGATCAAGAGGGAGGCTTCCAGCCAAGTGAATAAGAATCTATAGATTTTTCTGAGTGGGTGGTTACACTGATGTATGTATATTTGCTTTGTACAAGTTTTTGAGCAGTTACTTAAGAATATGTGTTCTTTATACCGTGTGTGCTATTTTTTTTAGACTTAAAAATATGTTTGTAATGAAAGGGGTGGAAAAGGCACCTAAGAGGAAAGTGACTTAGCAAAACAAACTTACCTTTCCTGAGAGCAGTCCATTGGAGCAGTTTCAAGTTGGAAAGGGGAACATTAGAGTGGGCGAAGGAATGAATGAGAGTTGAGATAGTAAAATTATCCTTTCCCAAAAGCTTGTGAATAAAAGGAGAGGGGCTGTATACACATAAAACTATGACTGTCTTAGGAAGAAAGGGGCTTCACTAAAACATGTTATTCTATTGCAAAAAATTCAATAAAGAAAAATATATTGAAGATCAAATAGACAAAGGGGTGAAGAATGCCATTCAATGAGGCACTTCACTTTATTGTGCTTTGTAGATATTGCAGATTTTTACAAATTGGAGGTTTGTGGCAACCCTGTGTGGAGCAAGTCTGTCAGCCTCGTTTTTCCAACAGCACACACCTACTTTACATCCATTGTGTCATATTTTGGTAATTCTTGCAATATTTCAAACTTCCCATTATTATTCCACCTGCTTTGGTGATCTGTGGTCAGTGACCTTAGATGTGATCATTATAATTGTTTGAGGTCCATACACACTCCTTTGTATGATGGTAAACTCAGTTAGTAAGTGTTGTATGTGCTCTGACTGTTCCACTCCCCCATCTTTCTTGTGCTTTTCTTCCTTTCCTCTGGACTTCGTATTCTGTAAGACAGACCATATTGAACTTAGGTCAGTTAACAACCCTAGAATGGCCTCTCAGTGTTCAAGTGAAAGAAAGAGTTGCATGTCCCTGGTTTCAAATGAAAAGCTAGAAATGACAAAGCTTAGTGAGGAAGGCATGTTGAAAACCCAGTGGTCTGGATAGGAGATTAACACAGCCACAACATCCCTTAAATCACACATGAATCCAGAGCAAAGCCCTAACTCTCTTCAATTCCCTGAAGGCTGAAAGAGATGAGGAAGCTTCAAAAGAAAGGTTTGATGCTAGCAGAGGTTGGTTCAAGAGGTTTGAGGAAAGAGGCCATCTCCATAATATAAAAATGCAAGGGGAAGCAGTAAGTGCTGATGAAGGAACTACAGAAGACTTCCAGAAGATCTAGCTTAGATCCTGGATGAAGGTGGCAATACTAAATAATAGGTGTGCAATCTAAACAAAATAGCCTTATATTAGAAGAGGATTTCACCTAGGAGTTTCATATCTAAAGAGAAGTCAATGCCTGGCTTCAAATGTTGAAAGAACAAACTCTCTCTTGTTATGGTTTAAGGCAGCTGGTGACTTGAAGTTGAAGTCAATGCTCATTTGCCATTCCAAAAGTCCTATTACCCTTAAGAATTATGTTAAACCTACTCTGTGCTTTATAAATGGAACAGCAAAGCTCGGATAACAGCACATTTGTTTACAGTATGATCCACTGAATATTTCAAACCCACTGTTGAGAGCTACTGCTCAGAAAAAAAGATACCTTTCAAAATATTACTGCTTATTGACAATACACATGGTCATCTAGGAGCTCTGATGGAGATATACAAGCACATTAATATTGTTTTCATACCTGATTACAGAACATCCATTCTGTAGCCCATGGATTGAGAAGTAATTTCAATTTTCAAGGCTTACTATTTAATAAATAAATATATTTTATAATACATTTTGTAAGGCCATGACTAGCATAAAGAGTGATTCCTCTGATGGATCTGAGCAAAGCAAATTGAAAATTTTCTAGAAAAAATTCACTATTCTACATGCCATTAAGAACATTCATCATTCATGGGACAAGGTCAAAATATCATCATGAACAAGAACTTGGAAGCTGAATCCAACCCTCAAGGTTGACTTTAAGGAATTCAAGGCTTCAGTGGAAGAAGTAACAGCACATGAGCAAGAGAACAAGAACTAAAACTAAAAATGAAGCATGAAGAATTGCTGCAAATCTCATGATCAGACTTAAATGAATGAGGAGTTGCTTCATATGGATGAGCAAAGAAAATGGTTTCTTGAGATGGAATCCCCTTCTAGTGAAGATGCTATGAACACAGTTAAAATGACAACATAGGTATAATATTACATAAATTAAGTTGATAAAGTAATGTAAAAGTTTGAGAGGGTTGACTCCAATTTTGAAAGAAGGTTTACTGTGGATCAAATGCTATCAAATGGCAGCTCATGCTACAGAGAAACTTTTCATAAAAAGAAGAGTCAATCAACACAGCAAACTTCATTGACTTATATTAAGAAGTTACCACAGCTACCACAGCCTTTAGCAACCAGCACCATAATCAGCCAGTAGTCATCAGCATTGAGGCAAGACCACCAAAAAGATTTAAGATTAGTTAAAGGCTCAGATGATGATTAGAAGTTTTTTAGTGATTATGTATCTTTTAATGAAGGCATATGCATTGTTGCTTTAGAACTAGTGTTAATGAACTCTTAATAGGCTACAGTATAGTGTGAGCATAACTTGCATGAGCACTGGGAAACTAAAAACTTTGTGTGACTTTCTTTATTGCAGTGATCTTAAAACAAACTTGCAATATCTCCAAGGTATGTCCGAACCTCATTCCATGGGAAGGGATGAGATGCCAAGGATACATGAAAAAAATGACCTGTGATAACAGAGATACCACCTCTGCTGGAGCAAGAAAATAGGATAAAACAACATGGGAGAAAATATAGACAAACTGATGTTTTGCTCATTCATTTTAGTTCTTTGGATTATTTTTTTGGGGTATGGGTTTTGTTATTTTAGACAGTTTGGATAGTACCTAACCAGTGGATTCCCTTTTCTCTGTGAGAGATTTGTATTTGAGTAATGATAAAAGTTATTCGGAGATTTTATTAGGATTGAGGGAAGTTTGAGTCATAGGATAAAGCAAGATTGGTTAGACAAACACAGTAAGATTGCCAGACTGTGCTGAGAGACCAATTCAGTATCTTAAGGGTATCAAACTTTTCTTTTCTAGATATTCTCAGCTTTGATACAACTAACATGTACTTTGTCATATAATGGAAAGTAAAATATAATTGTTTCTCCTTTCTTTTTACACTTCACATTTCCCAACCCATATATCTAATGATTCATCCTTTGCCCACTGCTTTTAATTATTCTTTTTTTGTTATGTTTTTCAAATTGAAGACATCAAAAAAGTACCCACACATCTCATTTCTAGTACTACTAAAGTTCTTCCCCTTAGTTTTTATCTTTGATTATTTAAATGGAATCTGATATAAAGTGGTGGTAAACATATGGCTTCATGATGTAGGGTTCAGTTATTAGGTTTTGAACTCATTATTTAACACAATTTTGTTTGTCATAATTGACATCAATATTTTTCATTTCCAAAAGAATTTTCTAGTTTGTCTTCTCTTGCCTTCCAATTTTTCAGTTGAGCCTAATAACCTAAAATGGATTGTTTCCATTTGAGCATCCTAAAACTTATAAATTCATATAATTAAATAAAATTATAGTATTTTTCTTTGTTCATCTCCCTGGTTTGATTATTCTTCCACATTGACAAATAAAATCCTATACCCACCAATGAACAGAATAGACACCATCTTGGCGAAGAGGACCTCAGAAAAACCTTCCAAAATTGAGTTTCTAGCCATGAAAGGACAGGAGGTCAGAAACACCCCATTATGCCCACCTCTTCTCTCACTAACCACCAGTAGACTTTCTATTCTAAAAGCTAAAGGCAAACCAGCTCAGCTAGTCTCCCTTTCATATTTGCAGTTTTGACACAGCATCCAGTCAGAATTCCTTCCAGATAAGAGACCCTGACCATGAACTGGTTCTAGCCAATTTGCAGAGGCTGTGCACAAGATGCCTCTGTATCTTCTGTTTAACATTTGGATGTATATATGAAACCTAAGTGTATATATAAAGCCTACCCGTTGCAATGTTAAGTCTCCACCACAAAGTGGATATGGGACACATGTAATACACGTTTGCTTACTATGCATGCATGTGCCCTCCTTTGTGAATATTCATAGCTCTGCCTATAACCTGCTGAATATGTATACTTAGCTGACCTATTCAGCATAAATTTCTGCTTTATCCTACCCTCCCGGTAAGCACTATCTGCTTCTGCCTGAGGCTGTTTCCTCGCCTCCAAGATGACCAGCCTGCAGACTACAACTCTTTATGAACAATTAACTTCTCCTTTCCAGATTTATGAAGCTATAATTCTTCAGTTCAAATAAACCTAATTGGTATTTTATTGCATTCAATGTATAAATTACTTTGGGAAAAATGAGAATTTACCTATATTGATTCTTTCCATTCATGCATATGTCATGCTTTTTTTTTTTAACTTCCATAGGAATCCTGCTGTTGGGACTCAGAAAGGGATGTCCCAAAGATTGGTATTTTGACATACTGAGAGGTCTTAAAATTTATCTCAGATAAATTGTTGCTCTAACTTTGTCTTTCTACTTCCCCAAGCCCAGGGAGGGGTTCTCTCTAGAATTCCCAACAAAAGAGAAAAAAAAATTACTATAAGAAATGCAATTATTTTAAAGCCCCCCCCTCCCCAGGAATCTCATCATATAACCAGACAAGATTAACCACCAGAAAAGAAAAGACTGGGATTTGCCACCAAGCCCTAACTTACTTTTCACTGATTCTGAGGGCAGGTCAGGGAGATGACCTGGGGACTTTTTCTGCACAGTAAAACATTGTTCCTGTGCAGTTGTATCAGTCACCTTCCTGTAACTTGTCTCATCCACTTCCCAAAGAGAGTCATTTGCTAACCACTGTCTGAGCGCAGGGCCTATTCATTCATTCATTCATTTCTCTCTCCCCTATGAAGGGAACATTTAAGCTTCAACAATCTGGCTCCCTTTTGACTTCATACCTGATATGACTCCTACGTACACAAATCCACATAGTAAATTTATTGCAGTTTTCTCCTGTTACCTTGCTTTTTGTTATAAGGTGACTTTTGTTATAAAGGTCATAAGGTTTTGACTATGACCTTTGACAAAAAGGACGAAAGGGATCACCCTCTCTCTGCACCTACACAGCCCATCTTATATTTAATCTTATTTTATATTTTTGTTCTTATTGTGAATGTATATATGAACCAACTAGTTCTCAAATCTATAAATCAGAATTTTCTGTGTATCTCCTCCAGGCCCCTCTGCTATAGATTCTAATTTAATAAATCTGGAATGAGCTGTGACTATATTATTTTTCTTACAACTAATTTTGATGCACAGCCAGGATTGGTAATATTCGGAATACCAGGAAAGTAGAAACTCAGCTTAATAACTTAGTAGTTTTTCTTTTACTTTTCCCTATTCATTTAAAAAATAGTATTGTGTATTAGCAAGAAGAGAACAAGTGATCCCATCTCAGGGTGGGCAAGGGACTTGAAGAGAAACTTCTCTGAAGAAGACAGGCACATGGCCTACAGACATATGAAAAAATGCTCATCATCCTTAATCATCAGAGAAATGCAAATCAAAATCTCATTTTAGATATCATCTAACTCCGGTAAGATTAGCCCACATCACAAAATGCCAAAACCAGAGATGCTAGCATGGATGTGGGGAAAAGGGAACACTTCTACACTGCTAGTCGGAAGGAAAAAAAAGACAACCCATTAGGAAAGACGACAGAAAAACACCTAGAGAACAAAAAATAAACCCGCCATTTGATCCTACAATTCCTCCACTAGGTATATATCCAAAAGACCAAAAATCACACTACAACAAAGATATTTTTACCAGAATGTTTATTGCAGCCCAATTCATAATTGCTAAATCATGGAAGAAACCCAAGTGCCCATTGATCCACGAATGGATCATAAATTGTGATATATGTATACCATGGAATATTATGGAGCCTGAAAGAAAGATGGAGACTTTACCTCCTTTATGTTTACATGGATAGAGCTGGAACATATTCTTATGAGTAAAGTATCTCAAGACTGGAAGAAAAATTATCCAGTGTACTCAGCCCTTGTATGAAACTTATTTGTAGCTTTCATATGACAGCTATAATCTAATTATAGCCCAAGAATATAAGGAAGGGGAGAGGGAGGGGAGAGAAGGGGGGAGGATGGGGGAGGGAGAGTGATTGGTAGGACCACACCTATGATCCATCTTACAAGGGTACACGTGAATCTTTCTAAATGTAGAATATAAATGTCTTAATACAATAAATAAGAAAATGCCATGAAGGCTATGTTAACCAGTTTGACGAAAATATTTCAAATTGTATATAAAACCAGCACACTGTACCCCATGATTGCATTAATGTACCACAGCTATGATTTAATTTAAAAATAAATAAATAAATAAAAATAATATTGTATCTTATTTTTATTTTTACCCTTTAATTTGTTCCTCGTCTTAAAATAAATTTCTTTTAAGTATCACTTTATTGCCTGCATTTTATCCCATCTTGTAGGTAAATGTAGCATAATTTACTTAAGTATTCTTTACACTTTTCCACATTTTCTAGCATGAATACTTACATTAATATTTCTATTGGAGGAAATAAAGAAAACAAAGTAAATATCCCCCAAATCTAAATACTTTATATTTTTCATTATAGCATTCTAGAATAGCCACCTTCATTAAATTCATACTCTTTATCATGTGATCTAGTTAATGTCTCAATAAATAAAATTCTAGTCTCTACCTTTAGTTTTCTTCCCAAATATCATTCCAGTGTAAATACACTTGCCAATATAGTCCTTGCCACTAAAATACAACAGAAACACTGATATGAGTTAGGAAATACTATAGATTAATTCTTTGTTACAAGACTTCAAAAAGAAAACATTTTAGTAGTGTTAATATGAATAGAATATGTTCCCCCATACAATTGATAGTAAAATCATGCAAATAGTATATAAACATCTGCTACAAAATATAGTAGAAAGGTAAATCTATAAATTCATTCCTATACTAAAATGCACTTATAAATGTCTATTTGTACATGTATACATATATATTCATATAACATAAAATGTCATACTATAGCCATGCAAATAAATTTGAAGCACATACACCAACACATATAAATATTAAAAATATGATCAGAGCGATTTAAAGTGAGTTGGAAAATGATACAAAGTGTTCAATTTAAATGAGATTTTTCAATACCAGAATAGCACCATGTATTATATAGCAACTAATAAAAATGAATTACAAGTATAAAAGAATATATGGGAATGATTAAAACCCAATTCAGAAATAGTTCCTTCTGGAAAAAGGAGAAAGGGAATGAGGATGTGAAGGAGTACCAAGGGAGATTTGACTGTATTAAAAATATTTATCCTTTCAGGCGGTGCCCATAGCTCAGTGAGTAGGGCACCAGCCACATACACCAAAGCTGGCAGGATTGAACCGAGCCCAGGCCAGCTAAAACAACAATGACAGCTGCAACAAAAAAAAAATCTGGGTGTTGTAGGGGGCACCTGTAGTCCCAGCTACTTGGGAGGCTGAGGCAAGAGAATCAAGTAAACCCAGAAGTTTGAGGTTGCTGTGAACTATGACACTACAGTACTTCTACCCAGGGCAACAGCTTGAGAGTCTGTCTCAAAAACAATAATAATAATAACATTTATTCTTTCAAATAACAAAAAAAAAAAAAATGACCCAAAGTTGTAAAATATTAAAATAGAAAGATATTGAGAAATAGTTTTATGACTACTTGTTAAACTAATTTCTCCACTTAGATATTTTTAAATATTTTTAAAATCAGCTAGCTTAATAAGACAGATCTCTGTATGCTAATGCTAAGTGTAATGTCCCTGTTTAGTCTGGAACACAGTGCTTATCTTCCCTGCTCTCAAATTCTTTACTCAGTAAAATGAATATGTTAATATTTCTCCTTCCTTTACACAGATGGTAATTGGCTAAACGCAGCAATAACTATAAAGCACATTAAGTTCTTTGTAGAATTAGAATACTTAAATCAAGAAAAGGAATTTTCCCCCTCTGGTAAAGAACTTCTAATTTTCAAGAACAGGAAAAGTATCAATCAAAGGTCACATAAGTTAAAAGTAATTCAATTTAGCTTTTTTGTGTTCTTTGTTAAACAGAGTAAAACAAACACTTTACTTATTGATTTGTTTAATTAACAAGAAACATAAAATGGTATCCAATAAACAAAAACTAAACTTCCACTTTATATTATTCCCAGGTAAGAGAAACAGGGTGAGAGGAGAGAGAAAGAGAGACAATGAAAGGGAAGAGAGGAAAGATGTGAATAGAGTAATAGGGACAAAGGGACGCATGTGGTTGAAGACTGCCAAGATACTCACCCAGAAAAAGACACAGTGGCCTTGAAAAAGACACATGCAGAGCACTGCTCATGCAGCAGCACCTACAATTAGAATACATACTCAGAAACACATAGAGGTCATGTCATGAAGGAGAGAAAATCGGAATTAGAAAACTTTCAAACTTGTTTGTACCTTCCGCATGCCTTCATAAAAGCCTCTCCATTTTTTATCCACTGGTCTGGACCAGCTCACATTTTCCAGAATAAACCCTAACTAGGAGCAGAAAGGATTAAGTAGTTTTTATGGCTATGCCAGTCACGTTGGCTTCTCCTTTACTGTGTCTTTAATCCATTGAAATTCTGCCCTTTCTAATGGCCCAGTTTATTTTTTAACAACATAACTCTACTTCTTGAGTCCATGATATGATAACCTGCCTGTTTTTATTGCCAATTATCATGCATTTTTCTATCTCTGCTTTCTGTTCACCTGTTGGGGCTTAATAACACTTTATATTGTTCTCTTACTACCAGGGAAATGTTGCCATACCATCTACTTTTGACTTGGCTTGCCAAACTACCAAATTAATTATTTCATCTGCATCTTGAGCTGGGGTTGTTCCCTGAGTAGTGAAAAATCTCATTCTATATTCTGATCTCCTCAGCTATGCCCTGAGACGTGATATACTACATATAGGAGATAAGAAGGCACATATACCTACACACAAATTCAAGAAGTAGCAATTTGGAACTATACATAGAATCCCTTCCAATGACAGAGTTTACCCAGTGATCTCACCATACCATGAACACAGCCATCAATACTATTTAACCTCAGAATATAGGAAGAGACCCAGTCTAACTAGAGAATGTGGCACCAAGGTCTACCTCCCAAGACTGTAACCAACTGGTCACATAAGGTGCCCATTCAACCTAATTTGTCTGAGACTATCCCAGGGTAATTATTAAGGATGTTCTCTTTCACTCTTGGAAGTGTCCTAGTTTGGACAATTAAGTACACGGTCAACCTCAGGGCACTGCCATTAAAGACTTCCATATCCAGGTTTCATTTTTATGTTTATAGTTAGTAATAGATGGGATAGCAATTTGCAACCATATTTAAATGGCAGATTAAATCAATTCAAATGCTTGGTGTGACCATTCACAGAGGATCTGTTGCCTAGTTTAAAAATAAGAAAAATGTAGGTGACTAAAAGAGAACAAAAGGAATAGAAATTACCACAATCAGAAGGAAGAACCACTAGACCCAAAAATTATAGAAAAAAGTTACAGTGAATGGCATCAGCAAGATGTTGTAATAGGAGTTGTCCAGCTTCAGTCCTCCCCCATCAGAAATTCAGCTATGAACTATCCATAAGCAAAAATGCCATCATGAATATCCCAGCATTCAGGAATGAGTTTGAGACATGTTCCCTTAGACTATAAAATCAAGAAAAGCAATGATCAAACAATAAGATTGGTTTTCCTTCACTACACTGCCCCTCTCTGATGCCAGTATAGTAGCACACACAAAAGGTTCCCCTGGGCTAGTGGTTTCTGCAGTGGGAGAGGTGAGTTGGGAAACATTTGGCTCTCTTGCCATTCTGAGCCCCTTTACCAAAGGCTCTTTCCTATCTCACCCCTTTGGAAATATCAGGAGTGCCAATAGGCTGGACCACTGAGATTTACTGGAGACCAACAATAGGGATGGGATTTACAGTAACCAGTGAATAAATCTTGATGGCTTTTCTACATTCCACCCAACAGAGGTTGTATATTAGGGAAACTTACCAACATCACAATGCAGGAAACACAGTAGAGTTTCCAAATACCAGTGCTGCTCAATGTGGGAAAACAACCTGTAATACCTCCTAACCAGAGATGATCACAGAGCCCAGCCAGCAGCCCCAGCTAATGGCAGAGTTCAACCAGTGGTCTCACTAAACCCCAAAGCATAGATAGCAATACCATTCAATCTCAGAACACAGGAAGCAACCCAGCCCAACTATAGAACTTAACACTAAGATCAGTCAGCTTGCCCAGAATCCCAGCAAAGACTAAGTAATAAAGGTCTATTGCCATCAAAGAATACCTGCAAAGGCTTAAAAAAAAACGTGACTGTCATCTTAAATTTGCAGGAATCAACATAAGAATAAAAGGATTATGAAAAGTTAGGGAAATATAGAACCACTAAAAGTAAACTAATAAGGTTCAGTAATAATAAACTAAGAAGAAAATAATCTATAAAATAATTGACAATTCAGAGTGATCCTTTAAAAGAAGTTCAGGGAACCACAAGAAAATATGGAGAAAAAATTAAATGAAATTTGGGAAACAATTTATGAACAAAATCAGAAATCTGTCAAAGACATCATAGAAGCAATAAAAAAGTAGAAATCTTAGAGATAAAGAAGACAATAACTGAACTGACATTTGAATACAAACCTTCAACAGCAAACTTGATCAAGCAGAAGAAAGAAACAGTGAGCTCTAAAACAGGATATTTCAATTCAATAAAGAGCAAAAAAAGGAAAGAATAAAAAGTAATGAAGAAACTTACAGGATTTGTGGGATATCATTACAAAAGCAAATTTTCAGGTCAATCGAGTTAAAAGGGAAGTGAAGAAGAGAAAAAACAAAAAACTTATTTTAAAAAATTATAATAAAAATGTTTCAACTCTGAAGGAAAAATACAAATGTTCAATTATAGGAATATCAAAGGACAATAATCACCCCAAATAATATTTCCCCAAACCCATATTATAATTAAACTGTCAAAAATCAGAGAAGATAAGGCATGTTCAAGGTGGATCTGGCCATAGACAAATTGCCAAAAATTAAAAAAAAAAAAAAAAAAAAGAGAAGATCCTGAAAAAAGTAAGAGAAAATAAACCAATAATAAGGGAGTTCCAATACATCTACTAGCAGATTTTTCAGCAGGAACTTTACAGGTCAGAAGGGAGTGTGATGATATTTTTAAAGTGCTGAAGCAAAAATGACGGCCAACCAAGAATACCATACCTAGAAAATCTGTCCTTCAGAATTAAAGAAGAAAGAAAGACTTTCCAAAACAACAACACACAAAAAAAAAAAAAAATCTGAGGAAGTTTATCACCACCACACTTGTCTTATAAGAAATACTAAGGAAATTATTAAAGCTAAAGGAAAAGGATGCTAATGAATAACACAAAAACAACTGAAAGTAAAACTCATTGGCAAAACTAAGTACAAAATCAAAATTAAAATAATACTAATAATAATCTAATACCGACCAGGTGCAGTGGATCACACCTGTAATCCTGACACTGTAGGAGGCTGAGGCAGGAGAATCCCTTGAGCTCAGGAGTTGGAGACCAACCTGAGAAAAAGTGAGACTGCATCTGTACAAAAAATGAGTTTGCATTTACTGTGAGCTAGACTAATGCCATGGCACTCTTGCTTGGGGAAACAGAATGAAACTCTATCTCAAAAAATAAATAAATAAATAAATACAATAATACTGTCATGGTGGCATATAAATTGGTTACATCTTTAATATGAAGGTTGAAAGACAAAACTATTAAAAGATAATAACTTCAATAATTTACTAAGGGAAATACAACATAAAATGTTGTAAAAATCCTATGTTAACCAGTTTGGTGAAAATATTTGAAATTGTATGTAAAACCTGCACACAGTACCCCATGATTGCATTAATGTACACAGCTATGACTTAATTTTAAAAAAAGTTGTAAAAATCATAATGGAGGAAGTGGAATAAAAATGTAGAAAGTTTTTTTTCTTATAACCAAAGTTAAATTTTTACCAGTTTAAAATTGCCTGTTACAACTATCAGATGTTTTTAGAAGCCTCATGGTAACCATAAAGCTAAAACCTATAATAGATACAAAAAACAAAAAGCAAGAAATCAACACTTTTTGATCTTTTTGCTGAGATTAAGTGTAAAAACCAAGGAATCAAAACATACTACTAGACAAAAATTACTGTACAGAAAGACAGGAAAAGAAGACCAAAATAAATAAAATCAGAGATTTAGAAAGGAGATATTACAACTAATTCTACAGAAATACAAAAATTTGTAAGAAACTATCATATTGTGAACCATTATACCAAGAAATTAGAAAACCTAGAAGAAATGGATAACTTCATGGACACAAAAATCTGACCAAAACATAATTATGAAAAAACAGAATATCTGAATAGATTGATAATGAGTAAGGAGATTGAATCATGAATAAATAGTCTCTTATTAAAGAAAATCCCAGGACCTAATGACTTTACTGCTAAATTCTACCAAACATTTAGAGAATAGCTAATACCAATTCTCAAACTCTTCCAAAATATTGAAGAGAAGAAAAACACTTCCAATCTCATTTTAAAAGGTCAATGTTACCCCAACACTATTGATAAACATCATCAACAACAAAACAAAACAAAACAAAAAAACCTATAGGTCCATATCCCTGAGGAACACAGATGTAAAACCTTCAACAAAACACTAGCAAACCAAATTCAATAGCACATTAAAATGATTATTCACCACAATCAAATGGGATTTATCCCAAGTATGCAAGGTTAATAAATGTGATATATCACATTAACAGAATCAAAAAGAAAAACCATATTATCTTCTCAATAAATGCAAGAAAAGCATTTGACAAAATCCAATATTCCTTCATGAGGAAATCATTTGTGGAGACAAATTAGGTATCAAAGGAATGTACCTCAACACAATAATGACCACATATATCAAATGCAAGTAATATTATACTGAATAGGGAAATATTTAAAACTTTTCCTTTAAGATCTGGGATAAGACAAGGATGCCCACTCTCAAAACTTCTATTCCAAATAAGTACTGGAAGTATTATCCATAGTAGTTAGGTAAGAAAAAGAAATCAAAGGTATCCAAATTGGAAAAAAAGAGGTTAAATTGCCTTGTTTGTAGATTACATGTTCTTATATACAGAAAACCCTAGAGACTCCACCAAAAACTATTAGAACTAACAAATAAATACAATAGCTTTATATCATTGGTGTTCCTATATACAAACAACAATCTATCTGAAAAAGAAATCAAGAAAAAATTATAATTTATAATAGCTGCCCAAAAATAAAATACTTGGGAATAAACTTGACAAGGAAGGTAAAAAAACTCTACACTAAAAGCTATAAAACACTGATGAAAGAAATTGAAGAAGACACAAATACGTAGAAAACAATCTCATGTTTATGAATTAGAAGAATTAATATTGTTGAAATGTCCATACTATCCAAAGTGACCTATAGATTTGATGCAGTAGATACCATATTTCCAGACTTCAAAATGCAGTAGAACCTCTGAAAGTTGACCACACAAGGGATTTAACAAACTGGTCAACATAAGGAACTGTGTCTATTGTACTGATACTTACCTGTGATTCATGTCTGGTCTATGAAAATTAGGTCAACTTAAGGAGGTGATCAGTGTAGGGGGGTGGTCAACTATGGAGGGTCTACTGCAGGGGTCCTCAGACTTTTTAAACAGGGGCTCAGTTCACTCTCCCTCAGACCATTAAGCAGGACAGGCAACGGTGGCAAAAACACCCAGTGGGCCAGATAAACGTCCTAGGTGGGCTGCGTGTGGCCCGTGGGCCATAGTTTGAGGACACCTGGTCTACTGTGTACTACAAAGCTATAGTAATCAAAACAGAGCATAAAAAACAGACACTAACAGAACCAAATATAGATTCCAGAAATAAATCCACTCATATAACAAACTGATTTTTAACAAAGATGCCAAGAACACACAATGGAGAAAGAGCAGTATCTTCAATAAATGGTTTAGGGTAAAATGAATGTTTAAATGCAGAAGAATGAAATTAGGTCCTCATTTCACACCATAAACAAAAATCAAATGATAGTTGATTAAAGACTTAACAGTAAAACTGCTAGAAGAAAACATAAGAAAAAAAGCTACATGACATTGGTCTAGACAATTATTTTTTTATATGACCCCAAAGCACAGACAACAAAAGCAAAAAATAGACAAATTAGATTACATCAAACTTAAAAACCTTCTGCACAGCCAAGGAAACAATGACTAAAGTGAAAAGACTAGCTGTGGAATGGGAGAATATATTAACAAGTTATACATCTGATATGGAGCTAATATTAAAATATACAAGTAACTCAAATGATTTAATAGCAAGGAAACAAAGCACAATGTAAAAAAACAGGCAAAGAACCTGAAGAGGCACTTTCTAAATAAAAGGTATGTAGCTGAAGAATGTTCTTCTGAGCAAAGTATCACAAGAATGGAGGAAAAAGTATCCAATGTACACACTCCTATTATGAAACTAATTTATACCTTTTATATGAAAGCTATAACCAAATAGCCTAAGAATATGGGGAGGGGAAGGGAGAAGGGAGGGAGGAATGGGTGGAGGGAGGGAGATTGGAGGGACCACTTCTGAGGTCTTTCTTACAGGGGTACAAGTGAATCTTTCTAAGAGTAGAATGTGAACATTTTAAAACAATAACTGAGAAAATGACATGAAGGCTGTGTTGACCAGTTTGATGGAAGTATTTCAGATTGCATGTGAAAACCCCACACTGTACCCCAGAAGTGCATTAATGTACATAGTTACCATTCAATTAAAAAATAAATAAATAAATAAATAAAAGATATGCAAATGCCCAACAGGTATATATGAGAAAAATAAATACTATCACTAATCATCAGGGAAATGTAAGTTAAAACCACACTGAGATATCACATCATACTTGTTAGAATGGCTATCATCAAAAGGATGAAAGATAACAAGTGCTATGAGAATGTAGAGAAAAGGAAACATTTGTACGCTGTTGGTAGGAATACAAATAAGTAAAGCTATTTAAAAAAGAGTATGTGGGTTCCTCAAAAAATTAAAAATAGACCTGAAATGATAAAAATACTGGAAAAGAACATAGGGAAAAGTCTCCTGGACATTGGTCTAGCAAAGAATTCATGACTAAGACCTCAATAGCACAAGCAAGAAAACCAAAACCAGACCAATGAGACTTAATTAAACTAAAAAACTTATGTACAGCAAAAGAAATAATCAACTGAGTAAATACAACCTACAGAAGGAAAGAGAATACAGTGGAACCTCTGTAAATTGACCTCCTAAGGGACTGTAACAAACTGGTCAATATACAGACATGGTCAACATAAGGAACTAAGACTATTGTGCTGACACATACATGTATTTTACTTTCTCATACAGCTTTTATTAGAGAATATAATATGAAATTATACATAAAATAAACACAATAAAATCATACATACACCAACATATAAAATCAATACATTTACTGTTTTCTTATGGTTTAGTCATTCTTTCTGAAAAAAAGAACTAATCTTGGTCTATTTCTCATTCTTGTTACAAAGGTAAGTGGAGAAAGCACTCTTGATGCTGGCTATGTCACTGAATATCTGGGCATTTTTCCACAGCAAATAACTTAAACTGCATTTTCAATGCCTAACATTCTATTCTTTGTAATTTCTGTGTTATCCTCACTTGCTTCTTCTACTTAATAGCTACTTCATGCACTTTTATGCTGGTCCATACTTCATTTGCTATCACTTAGAAAATTGCTTCTGGGTCAGGTTCATTGCCACTTCAGCGTCCACTGCAATAAAACCTTCAAAATATACTCCTTTGAATTCTGTCATGGGAGATGTACTGTCTGATGGGGCCTACACATCACACTCTTGGGTTGTGGCAAATCCAACTTACTTGAAACACTTCTGTATCATTTCTGACTGAACTTTATTCCAAGCATAAATGATCCAGAGGACAAAATGGCATTAACTGGTGCAATGGATGAAGTTGCCTCCATAGGTGAACCACAGGTTTGTGTTTTAGTAATGACCCACTGCAGCAAATGGGTCAAGAGGTTAGATTTTTTGTTGTTGTTGTTGTTGTTTTGAGACAGAAT
The DNA here is from genome assembly GCF_000181295.1 of Otolemur garnettii. Taxonomy (NCBI): domain Eukaryota; kingdom Metazoa; phylum Chordata; class Mammalia; order Primates; family Galagidae; genus Otolemur; species Otolemur garnettii. The sequence continues at coordinate 34,950,200 of NW_003852400.1, forward strand.
CTCACTCCATCACCCTGCGTAGAGTTCCATGGGATATCATAGTTGACAACAACCTCAAACTCTTGGGCTTAAATGATCCTCTTCTCTCAGTCTTGTAAGTAGTTGGGACTACAGATGCCTGCCACCACATCCAGCTAATTTTTTCAATTTTTAATAGAGATGGGATATCACTCTTGTTCAGGCTGGTCTCAAACTCCGATGTGAGCCACCAGGCCCAATCAAGAGGTTGTACTTTTGAGGTTGCCTTTGAAGGCAGAAATTTCAGTGCTTTGTTTGTGAGATGATTCACTTCTGGGTGGCCAGCAAAGCTGTCTACCATCAGTAAAATAGACCATTTCTTCATTTCTCAGTCAATATCCCTTTTCTACTCCTCAAAAAGGGCCTCAGTCATCCATGCACATTTGTTTGATCTCTAAGAGACGGGGAGGTCTTCAGGCTTCAGGTTCTTGAATGCACGTGGCTTTGCCAATTTACCAATTACCATGGACCCCAGCAGAGCTAGTGCAAAGCAGAACTGTGAAACATTCTTAGGAAAGTTTTTTCCTCTTACATTTGTCACTTTTATGATGAGGCTCCTGTCAGGCATCACTGTGAAGAAAAGACCATATTTGTCAGTGTTAAAGATGTTGTCATCAAAGATGTCTTCATATTTGGAGCCTCTGGTGAAGTCCAAAATCTTCTTGAAAAATCTTCAGCACTCTACTGGAACTTCATTGGATTCACCACACAATACTTTCTGGGAGATCTCATGTTGCAGTTTAAATTTCTCAAGTCAACCACTTGATGCTTGGAAATTTGCCACCTCAAATTCCTGCATTTTTTAGCAAATTCTTGGATTATTGGCCAGAAGTTTCAGGAGTTAACTGCCCTCATTTATTTGAGCCAGCTTAATGGGGCTTCATTGACTTCATCAAGGGAAGCTTTTCCCCTTTTCCGCTTCCCTTACCGTATTTCTACATGTACTCATATTTATGTTTTTGGATGCTGCTAACTGTGTTCTTGCTAACACCAAAATGTTCTACCATCTTTGGCTGCTGCCTTCCAGAAAATGAAGGTCAATCTTTTCCTTCAATGTCAGGTCTTTGAGCTCTTTACTTTGGGCCACTATGCCTCAATTAATTGTAACATTTTTCAGTAATCATAGGTTGTACATATAATTCAGACCAGTACTTCATGTTGAAAAGACATTCCACAACACATGATAATAATAAAGCATGAAAAATAACTTTTCTAAAAAAAAAAAAAAACATACAACTAATGGTCAAAGCCCACACCTCTATACCTTGATGAAGAGTAAACTCAACTGGCCAAGTTATAGAGGATAAATTGTGTGTGTCACAGTCCAAGTGGTCAAGATACAACCTACAGAAGTGGTTAATATATAGAAGTCAGTCTTCCATTGAGTACATGTGGTACATGTCTGGTCTATGAAAATTACGTCAACTTAAAGAGGTGGTTAATATAGAGAGGTGGTCTATGGAGGGTCGACTGTATTTGCAAACTGTGAAACCAACAGGGTAGTACATCCAGAATTTGCAAGGAACTCACCTCAACAACTAAAATAACCAAATAACCCCATTATACAGTGGACAAAGGACACGAAAAGACATTTTTGTGGAAAAACGCTCAACATCACTAATCATCAAAGAAATGAAAATTAAAACCACAATGATATATCATCTTATACCAGTCAGAATGGCTATTACTAAAAATTCAAAAAATAAGAGATGTTGGATAGAATGTGGAAAAAGGGGGAATGCTTATATATTGTGGGTGGAAATGTAAATCAGCACAACCTCAATGGAAAACACTTGGAGATTTCTTCACTAATAATAGAACTGCCATTCAGTCCAGCAATCTCACTACTGGTTATCTACTTGAAGGAAAAAAGGAAAAACATTATATCAAAAAGATACCTGCATTTGTATGTTTATCACAGAACTATTCGCAATAGCAAAGGTATGGAATCAACCTAAGTGTCCAACAGCAAATGACTAGAGAAAGAAAATGTGTTGCTATGTGAGGTAATCTATGTGTAATCAGCTAAACGTACTTGTTCCATAATGTATACTTCAAAACATTATATTGTACACAGATAAATACATGAAATTGTATACAACAATTTTTAAAATAAATAAATTTGGGGTAAAAAAGAAACAATGTAACTAAGATGCAAGGTAGGACCCCTATTTATTGGTTAGACCTATATCAAGGCCAATATCTTGCTCCTAACACATAACTTCAGGATCTCAGCAAAATCTTACTCGTTTAGGAACTCTGTGGAATCCCTTATGGTATTTCATGTGAGTTCACAATCATTTTTGTCAGTTATCAACTGGTGCCTGCCTTAATGTTCTGCAAGCCACTTGGAGATGACCTATTCACCACTACCAACCACAGGGTACTACCCAAAAAGATTCAATATTCCACCCAAAGGCACTATCTCCCACTCACCCCAATTCTGCAGGCATCATCTCTGCAAAACTATTGTTATACCCTCCAGATCCCACAGTGCATCCAAGCCATATTTTCAGCTAACAAATTTGGAGAAAATATTTCTTTTTTTCCATACTTCTTTTGACAAATATTTATTGTTGATAGTACTGTGCTGGTCACAAGGGCTCCACGGTTTGCAAACAAGAACATAGTAACTGCTCACAAAGAGCTTACAGTTGAGTGAGAAAAGATATCTCACACATTGATGTCACAGTATGCCAGAATTATGCCAAATACTGTATCTGTATTTTCTCCTATATTGTTCTAGAAGATGGGTGTTTTTATTATCACCATATATATAATGTGGTAGTATGCTATATAATGGCCACTCAAAGAAATCAGGTCCTAATTCCTGACACCAGTAAATGTTACTTAAATAAAATGAATCCTTGCAGATTAGATTAAGGCAAAGATCTTGACATGGGGAGGTTAGCCAAGATAGTATGGGTAGGTCCTAAATCAGATCACAAGTGTCTCTTTTATTAGAGAGAGACAGAGGAAGATTTCACAGAGAGGAATAGAGAAGGGAACGTAAAGACAAAGGCAGTGATCAAAGTGATGCAGTCACAAGCCAAGGACCTCCAGAAACTGCCAGCAGCCACTAAAAGCTAAAAGAGGTAAGGAACAAATTCTCACCCATAGCCTTGTAAAGGAGCACAGCCCAGATGATGCCTTGATATTGGGATTCAAGCTTCCAGAAATACTAAACAATAAATTTCAATTATGTAAATAACCAAGTTTGGGGTAATTTGTTATCAAAGCTACAGGGAACCAATACATACAAATAGAAAACTGAGGCTTAGTAAAGTAATTTGTCCAAGGGCATAGAGCTAAAAATTTGAGTCTAAACTCAAGGAAATGTTTCCAGAACTCTCTTTTAGACACTGGACTAAGATACTTCCCAAAATACCACCTGGGCAACAAATCCATGATGTCTGAATCCCAGAATCTTAAAGAACATTTCCTATCATTCAGGTAGAAATACCCAGAGTGGACTAATAGGAATAAATCCCTTCAATATCCATGCTTCTTCCCTTCCACAGCCTCTGTGACTTTCTTCTTCATCTGTCCTCTTCTCTCCTCTATCCCCCCAAAAAGCCTCATGAACATAAACTTTTGCAAATTCAACACCCAGTGGACCCACCACCTGTCCCATAATTAGGTAGAAGAATGAGTTTAAAAAATAATGCCCTCAGTTTACACTATCTGTCAGAAATATCTCTAAAATAATAAACAAACTCCCCAGGTAAATATTAAAAAAGGAAAATGGTATTGCTTTGCCCACAGTGTCATATCAGTTGGGCAGTGCCTGTGGCTCAAAAGGGTAGGATGCCAGCCCCATATGCTGGAGGTGGAGGGTTCAAACCCAGTCCCAGCCAAAAACTGCAAAAAAAAAAAAAAAGGAAGACAAGTAATAAGAATATTCTCAAAGGAAATTAGTCTATTCTCTGTATTCTTTCCTCAGCATTTTATTTAAGGTGTTTATATAAACCTAAAAGATGCAAGTTCTCACTAGCAATGCAATTATTCTGCCACCCCCATCTATACTTTCCAGTTTAATGAATTAACCATTTTTTCAAAGAACATTGCTAAAATATATATTATATAGAAACATTTCTGAGGAAATTTTGCACAACTGAGAATGACTTTTCTGTTGTCATTAACATAGAAGTGATGTGAGGTATCTTTACAGAGCAACAGATTCAATTTTGTGAAACATTAAGAAAAGGAGTGGTTCAGTGTTTCAGAATATGAAAAGAAGGCTCCATTTTACTCCACCTTGGACTTGGAGTTCAATAGACCAGTGTGATTGCCTCCAAATGCAATGTTGCAACAAATAAGATATACTTTTTCATTTAATACATCATTTATAAGTTCTATAGCAATTCTACAGAGGCAATACACATTATTCTCCCAAATCGAAGGAGTAATAACATGATTTGGTTATTCCTACTGGCCACTGGACTTCTAGTCAAGCACAATAGCTTACATTTCCATAAATAGTGATTTCAAGTGTTTAAAGCATTACCAGGCAGTTATAGCTCCACCTAAGACTCTCCTCTGGCTGCAGCTCTATTCCCTTTATCCTTCCACCCTCTAAATTCAGGTGTTTCCTTGGGTTTAATCTGAGTTTCCTTCCTTTCTCTATCTGCACACACACTCTTCCTTATAACCCCAATGACACTGGCAGCCCCAAATATCACATGTACTCAAAAAATTCTTCTCTAGCTGATTTTTTAAATAAACTTTAAATAAATAGAAAACACTCAAAATATCTTTAACATGATATATGTGAATGCATGTATTATGTTTGTCTATACACACACACACAAACATATAGATATAAACACACCTATATAGATAACACACAGGTTGAACATCCCTAATCTGAAAAGTGCTCCAAACTCCAAAACTTTCTAAGCATTGACTTGATACTACAAGTGAAAATTTCATATCTAATTCCTTATGGTTCAATACACACAAACTTTGCTTTCTATACAAAATTATTCAAATTTTATATAAAATTACCTTCAGTGTATGAATATAAGATATATGTAAAACACAAATGAATTTTGTGTTTAGACTTGCATCTCATCCCTAGATATCTCATTATATATAAGAAAATATTTCAAAACCCAAAATTTAAACACTTCTGGTCCCAAACATTTGGATAAGGGATACTATCTCTATCTATCTGTCTGTCTCTCTACCTAGCTATAGATAAACAGATATATATACACATATACACACATACATATGAAGGCTATCTGGAAAGTAATCATTGTTTTTCATATTTTTCATATTCTATGGCTGGATACTTCTGGATACTTTCTGGATAGCCCTCGTATATCTGCATTGGGTTGCACGACCTTAGGAAAAATTATTCTCATATATCCTGGTTGCATAATGTGGTGACACTGCATGATTGTATATCTGGGAAACCCAGAGACTAAGCTAAAAAAATATTTTTAGATAATTTTAAAATTTGGTAAATTGACAGTGAAATTGATATATGGAAAACATAGCTTTCATGTATAAAACAAAACTAGTTATAATATGTAGTTATAGAAATAAACCAATTTATAAGAGAAATTTGAAAATATTAAATACATAGGAATAAAACTAACATGAAAAAGGGCAATATGAGACTTCTAGTTTCTAGCTAAGCAGGTAAAAAGCTCAGAAGTTGTTGCTCCATCCTGACAACAAATAAAAAATTTTAAAACAATGAAAAATCAACAATTATTCTTAAATTCATCAAGGAAGTAAGGTCACAAGGCAAATGGCTTCTCCAAAAATTGGAGACAGACAGGTAGACACAGAGGATCACAACATACTGGAACAGAAACTCATAAGCAGAACCCTGTCCACCTCCACCCAGGGACCAGTATCAGGGTAAAAACCCTTTACTATCACTGACAAACTGAGCAGAGGTTCAGAATGGACAAGTCTGGGAGATAAAAACTCCAGGAGGCCTGGACATTGGGAAGACACCACAATTTTGAGAAATTTTACCACCAGGAGCCCAACCAAGTTCTCCCAAAAAAAACATCACAGGGAAATCCCCTCATGCTCCAGCACCAAGAGGAGGAAAGGAACTATTCTGAATGACAGCATAGCATTCTGTTCTTAACAAGGCCTGCTTTCAAGAGAAACTACTGTACCAAAGTCTAACCCATTAGAGTTTTATCAGAACCTGGCTGACCCACTCTAACCTATTCTAGTTATCCTGCCCCCCCCAAAGGGGGGGAAACTTAGAAGTACAGGTAAAGTTCACAGCACAGGCTGGCTAAAAATCTGAGACCTAACCACAGGTTTAAAGAATGCTTTCCCTCACCCCACAACTTAACCCCACATCACAACCCCACATCACTAGCAGCCTAGTTATTGGAGTTCCTTTGAGTAGTACGTTGTGTCCAGTTAAAGCATACTAAAAGGCAAAAAACACAGCTTAAGGAGGCAGAGAAGCCACCTGAACTAAACTCAAATATGAAGCAGATTTTGGAACTGTTAGACCAAAAACCTGAAGTAACTATGATTAATAAGATATCTCGTTGTGGTTTTAATTTGCATTTCCCTGATGATTACCAAGTATTGAACACTTTTTCATTTGTCTCTTGGCCATATGTCTGTCTTCTTTTGCAAAAAAAAAAAAAATTCTTCATGTGTTTTGCCCACTTTTTGAAGTGAAGCCAGAGGGAAAAATTGCTTTCCCTGTATAAGAGCAAAGATAAAAATTACATCCAACTTCTCAGATAGCATGTATAAGGGGCTGAATGCTTATATTCTCCCAAAATTCATATGCTAAAATCCTAACCCCCAAATTAGAAGGAGAGCCTTTGAAAGAGGATTAGATCATGAAGGTATAGCCTTCATGAATGTGAATAGCACCCTTATAAAAAGGACCCAGAGGATCCCTCACCGGTTCTGCCATATAAGGTTATAGTGAGAAGACAGCTACCTACAAGGAAGTGGGCCTTTGCCCAACTCCAAATCTGCTGGTATCTGGATCTTAGACTACACAGTTTTCAAAACTGTGATAAATAAATATCTGCTATTTAAAGACCCCAGTCTATAGTAATCTGTTATGGTAGCTCAAATGAACTACAGCAGCATGCAAGCAAGAAGAGAGTAAAATGCAATGTTTAAAAGATTGATAGAAAAATTCACCAACCTAGAATTCTCTATCCTAAAAAAATCACATTTCAAAAGTAAAGGAGAAAAACTCCCAAACCAACAAAAAGAGAGGGAACGTTGTTAGATAGTTGACTAGAGACATCAGTCATCGGATCGTTTCAGAAGGAAGGAAAAATTTTAGATAAAAATAAAAACATAACATGAAGGCTATGTTAACCAAATAGATGAAAGTATTTCAAATTGTATATAGAATTCTACAACACACTGTACCCCATGATAGTATTAATGTACACAGCTATGATTTGATAAAAAATAAAAATACATGGATAAAATAAAAAAAATAAAAGCATAGCTCTTGTGTAATTCTGAAGGAAACGTGCTGGAACGAACCTACAAGAGATTCCACAGGAACGAGTTGCAGAGCTAAACAAGAAGGAGCAGATTACCAGGGAGGTCAAGCCCCAAGAAACTTGGAGCTGCACAGAAGGGTAGGTATGGGTTTTGCTTCTCCGTCCTCTCCTACCTCACACCCCTGGCTGAGAGCTTTTCTACATCATAAGCCCAAAATCTGGGCCGCCAGTGAACTGGGAGGTTCTTCGTGCTATCAGAGACAGAGTAGATAAACTTAACTAACCAGTTACCTACTGTGAAAGAGACAGATGGCTTTGTCTGTAAAGTTCAGGAAGAGAAAGTCCAGGGGCTAATATTGTAAAACGAAAAACACAAGAACAAGTGTAAAAGGGGATTAGCCCAAGAAACAACAACAAAAAAAATCAAGTGATTAATTAAAATTCATTTCACAAAATGATACCTTTCACAGATACTATGTTAACTTCTGAGTAATTTAACATCCTGTTGAGATCACAATTATTTTCAGGACAGAGAGAGAGAATAATTTTATATCAAAAGATATAACTAAATTATGTGACCTTTCAAGATTTGAAATGCAATTAATTTTTTTCTTATCACATAAATGAACTTTTTTTATCTGGTAAGGTAACACATAATTCAGTCTCTATCTAATATGTAATATTCTTTATCAAGCTATACTTTAAGAACACTTCCGACTCAGCAGTTTAGTCTGCTTGTTTTATTTCTAAGTATTTTTAACACCTTGCACCCACAAATCTACTAGCTTTCTCCGTTTAAGTTTATGAAGAGCATCTTGATGATGTGTAAGCAGATAAATCAGCAATATGACATATTTGACCAGCCTGAGCAAGAGCGCGACCCCACCTCTAAAAATTAGCCAGGGGTTGTGTCAGGTGCCTGTAATCCCAGCTACTTGGGAGGCTGAGGGAAGAAAATCACTTGAGCCCAAGAGTCTGAGGTTGTTGTGAGCTCTGACAGCATAGCACTCTACGGAGGGTAACAAAGTGAGACTCTGTCTCCAAAAAATATATATGCCATATTGAAAATGGATAATCCTGATTTGGACTTCATCGAAATACAGAGGGAGAGGGAGTCTATTTATTTTTCCCTGAGTCAGGTGACTTCATTATGTTGTGTTTAGCCAGACATACTTTTCTGAAGACTCCCATCATAAATGAGGCTAATTTTGTTGGGTGAGGATCCTGCACACTTGAATGGCTGGGGAAAGCGACAGGCTATTTTCTCATTTCCCAAAACTCTTTTCCCCCACCTTACCATTCCCGAAATCAGAAGGTGATCTGTTCTGAGGTGCAAATTTAACTGAACACACTTTTTGCTCTCTCCCTCAAAAAGAGCCACTAATGATTAGAGGATGCAACTGAAATTTCAAGAACTATTAAACATAGGTATAGCCAGGGTGGCCCAGGGAAGCTCTTCACCTCCATCATCATCACCACTACCACTATTGAACAACTACTTGTAGCAGGCCCTGTCCTTTCAACACATTACCTCACCTGTGTCGTCTAAACCAAACTGTTGCCAGAGCTGGCCGCACCTCAGAAGCTTTTAGAAGTGCAGCTGCCCAGGTCTGTTACAGACCAATTGTTGACCTCTTTGAGAGTAGGACCTAGATGTGTGTACTTTTGTTGCCCCAAGAGATTCTGACTAGAGTTCCTGAAAAATTCAATTTTCCCCAAAATCTTTGGGGAAGACATTGTTATCCTCCCCAACCCTCATTCAAACTCAGTTCTGCTTTATTCTGATATTGTTTATTTTTAAAACTATGTTTCCATACTGCCACAAAACAGCAGTAAACACTTGGAACAGAAGCTACACTGACTCATTTCATTTATTCTAATTGAAAGAGATAATGCTTCTAGAATTTATAAAGCATGGGAAAAATAATCATAATAGAAGAGGTCATTTACCTAATATTTTTTTAAAAAGGAGAAATGTCCACAGAGTAAATAAATTTTAAATTAATTCATCTGAGAACCAGTGACTAGCAATAACTGCTAGGACATCAAGCGCTCAGCCTTGGACTCCAGATTTCAGAGTGTTTGTCATTTGTTATAATTAGTGTCAATTTTTTAGTCACATCTAGAAGATAAAAGATGTTGGCTGCAGGTAGCTCATTGCTACAGAGAAACCAAGTAACTATTTGGAACACTGAGTTTCCATGCTCCATAACCCAATGTATTCCTATAAATATACCTCTTTTTAACTGCCCCCTTTTGCATGAGACTCACTGTTTAAAAAAAAAAAAAAAGTCACCTGTCATTAGTGTTTCTGCTCACCAGTGGTGCCTCAGGAATGGGCTATACCTCACACAATTACTTTCATCTGCTGCCTTCACCAGTATCCCTTTCCCTCAGGGAAAAACTAGTTTCACCCACCCTGACGCCAAGTTCTCTTTGGCTAAATGGCTTATAAGAAACACACACACAAAAAAAATTTCTCCAGAACTTTAAAGAATATGTCCTGTTTTCCCCTTCCTCAATGTAAAAAGTGGTGAGTCACACATAGCTTGTGAAAGACCTTTGGGGACTACGTTGGCAGCATTCTGTGAGAAAATGGAGAGCAGCATATTTTCTTATTTTGGTTCTTTTCAGAGTAAATGATTTTGTAACCTACTCACTGGCAACACAAGGGCCTTGCAGCAGGCTTTCCCCCACGTGTAAAGTGATGGTGGCTCTCCACACATGCTCATCGATGAGGTGTCCAGACCAGCACCGTGTGCCCGCTGGGCCCTGGCAGCAGGCTGACCCTCTGGGCAGAGACACTCTCTACTCTAAACAGTTGCTACTTCCTTCCCTTGGAATCAGCACTTTCAATTTTCTTAGGGTAGAACTGTGGAAATCCTTGGAATTGTCTGGGCTTTTTTGTTTCTTCCATAGGTCCACAATGGCAGAATGGCTGTCATAGCATAGACGGGTTCCCTTGGCAGCCACACTTCACTTCTAACCAGAGTAATAACAAGCTCAATAAGACACAGCATACAGATCAGTGTGTAGTTTTTTCTTTCCATGATTTCCTGAATGCAAACCTTAAGGTACTCCCATAATTTTATCCATGATTGGTAAGAGAAATATTTAGAATAATGTTTTCAAGACTGTCATTAGTTAGAGAAATAAGGTTTAAATATTTGCTTCTAAGTATAGCTGAGTGTATTTGGGGACAGTCATTAATCAAGAACATACGGAGCACCTGCCAGGTCAAAACACAGCACATCCGGGAATCTAGACAGGTTTCCATCACAGTCCTGTCTGAAACTTACGAGAATATAGAAGAAATTTCTACCCTGAAAGTAATTGTTTTGGGAAATAGTTTGTAAAGAGGGCAAATTAGCATGCTGAGCAGTATATGTAAAGACGACGAATTAGCCAACCAAGCCCCAGTGAAATCCTTCATATGCCTGGGCCCCTTTTTATTATTACTAAAATAAAATACCTAAAGGAATAGGAGAGAATAATGTGCTTTGGAACACATGTAAATTGCATTCTATGGGATTGGTGAATGGAAGAATGATATCAGCAAACATGAATTTGTTTGCATATAATTTATTTTAGCCTTTCGATAATTTGCATGACCAAGTACTAGCAGCTGAATTCAAAGAACACTTATATAGCTAAACACAGCAAACCAGTGCACACGTGCCCCATACCCTTCCTCTTGACTCAGTCTGGTCATTTGGTCAGGTATTCTGTCTTGGAAGACCTCCTTGTAGGTTCTCCCTTACTCAGAAGGCTCCACTTTGCCAAACATTTCTTCTGTCCCTATCACCAAAGTACCTTTTTGTTAAAGGTAAAGTCCTGCATTTACTATAGTATTTTCTTATTTATTAGGAATTGTACAGATCTATTAAAACTATACTAAAATTATATCAGGATTATTGTTGTTTTTGTTAGTGCTCTGCTCACAAATTACATAGGTTTTGAGTGATCTGCCCAAGACTCATTTTCCCCATAAGTTCTGATACTTGTAGTGCACAATGTTGCAGAACACAAGGTTTCCAAGAACACATAAACAGGCCGGATGGGAACTTGAGAAGGGCAAAAATCTCGGAGGCATTGAATGATTATCAGGGAGGGTGTTACAGCTACAAGCCTAGTCCCAACGTTGAAGGAAGCATAAGACTTAAATAAGCACACAAGAAACAGGTGGGAAGAGCAAGTAGCAGGACCAAAGAGAAGCTACCCATTTAACCATGGGGCTAAACCATCAGTAACATTATATCTGAGAGAAGGAAAGTGTTTTGAATTAGACTTGCCTATAATAAGGCCTAGGAGGCTGAAGTTTCTTCTGTGAAAAGTGGGGAGCCATTGAAACCACTGAGACGGAGGTGGAGAATGAGAATATTGACAAAGTATTTTATTTCTAATGCAGCAAAGACTTCTAAAACAGGATCTATCCCCATTATTTTATGTTTAAAACGCTGAGGTTCAGGTAGGTGACCTGTTCACATTCATATTTATTATTGGCCTGCATCTCCTGGCTCCCAGGGCAAGCTCCTATGACAGTACCCATGTAGTACAGAGGCATTTAAAAAATAATATTATGACTAGTGCAACAGTCAATTGTCCACTAGCCATGGGAAGCTGGCCTATGCAAGTATTGTTAGAAATAGAAAGAAATTTATTTTCAAGACTTCATGAAGACAGGATCTATATTTAGGCATGGTGAATGCCTAATGAGTGAGTCTTAAGTATTTCCTGAAGTGATAATTACATACATGTCCTGCGTATAAAAAATTATTAGAGTTAATTCACATGCCTCCTTCATGATGATACATGCACTATTCAGGTAACACCTAGCATATACTTGCAGGGTAAAATGTAGGCAAATGCCATATATTGCTCATCTCTGAAAGTAAGAATGGAAAGAACAAACAAAAAAAGTTAAGCCATGTATAGGATGGTGGAATTATTCCATGAAGCTGGGCTCGGACTGAGCTCTACTCTGTTCTTCTCAAGAAAAGAGGTGCCAAACAAGAAGATCGTCTCTGTTCCTTTATCTGGCTGATTAGGAAGAGAGAACCAATGAAGACTCCCCAGGTGTGTTGAGGGAACCAATCCTCCTGAGTCATACGGTCAGCAAATCATACCCATGCAGCACCAACAAACCATGAGGAGAAGATGCCACCTGGGGACATGAGCTGGCCCTTTAGGAGAGGTGTTTCCTCAGTACAGTTCCATTTTTTACGTCTGAAGATACTATTTCATCAGTGTAGCAAGAGTTCATCACTTTCTAAGGGGCTAACATAGTACTTTCATGTTAACAAACTCCCAAGAGACGGCTGCATCCACCAAAATGCCAATGAGAAAAACTGGACAATACCCAGAGGATTAGTGCATGAATTCTCTTTAAAAATCTATCTAGGAAATAACGTGGAATCAGAAAAGTGTGCAGTGTCTATGGAGACAAAAAGGGAATTATTTGAATGACTTTAAAGCCCAAGTCGTAGAGCAATGATAGGCTGAGGCATCCAAATACAATCGACATATATCTGCCAAATGGGCAAGAATATACATAGTCACTGATTAAGGCTGTGGTAAGCTAGTTTTAGGCAACTATTTTAATGAAAAGTCTTATGCAGAAAACAACCTCAGATTAGATCTTGAGCAATTATAAGCAACTTTGTAGGTGTTGCAATTAATTGTAATAGAATCTTTACACGATATGTGATTTAAAAATAATTCAAAGCACAATTTCACTTGGCTGAAAGTTTATGTTTATAAAAACTATTCTATAAACTCTTTCCAGGTAATTTCAGATTAATCTGCTAACAGCTGCTAATTAGACTATGAAGGAAATTAGTGAATTAATTGTGGTTATCTTGGAACACCAGTCTTCCAGAAGATTGGGTGGGAGGGAGGCTTGATTAAAATTGCTTACTTCACAAACAGTTTAGAGAGCAAAACAGTAAAATTAAACAGAAAGTCTGGCAAGAGAGAAATACACAACATTATCAGAGAAAAAGCCAATTCTTCAATACTGCCTGCAAATGTGACTCACAGCAGAATATTAGATTTACAACATAAAACAGATGTTTCATTCAATTGGATTTATTTAAGTATACTATTAAAAATCAATGGCAGAGTAATATGCATCAAACTCAAATCTCTGCAAAATTTCATAGTTTTCTTTGGCCACAAGTTTTCATCATTCCTCTAAGTATGACTTGGACCTTTTAGATGCTTTCAAATTTTTAATCTTTCTTAACTAAGTTTCTGGACCTAACTTAGTACAGGGAGAAAAATACTAATATAAAGTAATGACTTCTTCTGTCTGCTAATCCTGGACACTCTCCAGGCTACATAACTTCAGGCACTCTAGAGGGATTCTCTAGGAACAAAGAGGGTGAGGGTATGCTCAACAAATTACCTAACCTGGCTTCTGTTTCAAAGAGTTTTGGGTTTTCCCTGTAACGTTGACCTTGGAATTAGAGTCATCTCTTTATGCATCCTTCTACTCATCTTCAGGATGATTCTTCATGACAGTGATATATTGTCAGGTTGGCCTTTCTGAGCAAAAAAAAGTCTTTATTGCAGGGATGAGTATATATGTAGGTATAGTATGTACATAAAAGAAAATATAATCACAGAGGAAGACCCAAGTCTATCGTTGTCTCTCCCTCAATTAGAATTTTCTCTCAAGTAAGCTCATCCTACCATTCTTCTGCTCTGGAATACCACCACTTGGAGGCTAGTAGTTTTACATTTTTGTTCTTTTTCTCTTGTCTATCCAACGTTCCCCTAGGCATTCAAACAAGCTCTCTATTCACGATCTCCATTACCATTCTCCCATTTATCTATCTATATTCCTTATAAATACTTCCTTAGCAGTAGGACTGTGCTGGGAATTGGTGACAATATAAAAACATAAGACATAGTCTCTAGTTTCCAAATGCTTACACTCTAAGAAGCAAAACATGTCCAAAAACATAGGGAGTAGTCAAATAGATTCCATTCCACCAATATTAACTGAATGTAGAAAGTGCCCAGAGAATTCAGAGACTAAAAGGGTGGATGTGGGCAAGAGAAGACACTTGGGTATGGGATGGAGTAATGAGAGCCTGATTTGGGGTAGCTGAACTTTGGGTACTGCCAAATTCTCAGAAAGGGACATACTATGGCTCTATCCATAAATAACTGAAAAAATCCTTAGGTGGTATAAGGACTTTGTAAACAAAGGGTAAGAGACTGAACTTTGGGAGCCATACCACCCAGTCCAAATCCTGGATCTGCTATTCAATAACTACAGGCAAGTAACATGATTTCTTTGCAACTTGATTTCTACATCAGCATTACAGACTTGTGCTAAGTATAGAATAAATTAACATATATACAATACCTAGCATAGTGCCTCACACACAGTAAGCTCCATCTAAATATTTGCTATTATTAATTTCCAGTGATGCCAAATGTTTCTAAAAGCACATGTGGCTTTCTAGCCACACCACTGGCCATACACATACTGACCTGGTCCTGAATGCATGTGGCATGTTGCTCTGCTCTTTCAGTAACCAGATTCAATCAACCCAATTGTTTTGGTGAGGGGAACTTTTTAAAGTATTGAGTAGAAGGTGAAAAAGAAGAAAAAGTGATGGGGATGGTGTTCAGATCTCTCCCAATTATAGATCCTACTTTCAAACCAGATCAAAGAATGATCTCTTGAGGTATAACTTAATATCAGAACCTGCACATTATGTCTTTTTAAAAATTCACAAATTCTAAAGTAATTCTCCAAAGATATTTTTTGGGGCCTCCATCTCCTTATTTTGTATACAGTATTAACTTCAAAAGCTGGATCAGAAGCACAGCTTGTTTTTCTAAGCACTTTTCTTCTTTATATGTAAATCCCTGGTGGATATCAATAATATGCTTTAACGTATCATTATGAGTTCCAGGAAAATGCCATCTACTTTCCTTTTACATGTCTTGACTGACATTTAAAAGTATCATTGGTGGCAGCTGGACAAATACTTGGTTTGCTTATGTGGGTGAAAATCTTTGATATTTAGCATTATTTCTCAAATTATGATTTTTTTTATAGAAGCATTTGGAGGGAGAATTCATGAGCAAGGAGGGCCCATGTGATAGAAAGACAGGCTATACTAGATGTAGATGAAAACTGGCATCAATTGTAAATGCTCGCAAACTTGGAGGGAGCAGTAAGTTGGGAATCAAGTCTTTGTTTAAGTATGCATTTCAACTTCATACTTACATTTCATTCCATTAAGGAGACCTAGATATGTCAACTAACCTGAAATAATTAGCCTGTGGAGCACTTCAGAAGGAAAAGAAAACAAAAAGTGAAATTATTATCATCATCATTCTTGTGATAGAAGCTGCATCTGTGTTGTGTAACGAGCACTTTGAAACAAGTTTCAGATCTCCAGGAATCTAATTTACTTTATAGAAAACCACTCAAAATACTTTTACACAAAGCTGTACCATGAAAAGTGAATAGAATAAAGAGAGTTCACCAGAAGAGACAGTACAGACACGGATAAGGGATAATAGGGAGAAGCAAATGGGGGAAACAAGTGACTCTACAGATTAGAAACTAAACAGAGGAACACTGTTTTCCCCTGGAGTTGCATGTTACCATTGGGGAAATCAGGATGGATTTCTCCGCATTCCCATTGAAAGATCACTATTCGTATTTCAATTGTTGAAAATCAGTTGAAAAGAAATAAGAATATTTAAATTCTACATCCTTTTAACATTTCTTAGGACTAAAACATAATACAAAATTTAAATCCTAGATTTAATGGATTCTAGACACATGTGTGGTTGTGGGCAGGTATTAAGAGCATTAGAATGATCTAGAACCCTGATATTATCTAGGATGACAGAAACAATGTTTATTAATCTTTGACTAAGTATGATACATGTCCATTCAAATTATTAGCATAACTACTGAAACAATATACATACAGTACACAAACTCAAAATAGTAAAGAAAGAATATACAGAGTAAGAAAAAAGAAAATAAAAGACAATCCCAAAAATGTAAAAAGAAAGAAGAAACAGGACAAATAGAAAATTCACCATAATATGCTAAGAAAATATGCAAATATTAACCAAAAAGGGGGTAAAATTATACCAGTAGCACAAAAAGAGAAGTTTAAAGCCAAACACAATACTAGAAGCAAACACAGTTGCTACATAATAAGATAATATTCAATTTACTCATGTAAACATAACAATATGGCCTTATAATACTTACTATAAAAACTGATAGAAATATCAGGAGAAATCACAGTGGGAAATTTTCACATACTTCTCTTTTTTAAAACAAAAAGCAAAATATTATTCCAAAGGATATAGAGAGTGTCCCAAAAGTTGCCCCTAACGTCACCATAGAGACATTATAGCTAAATGTACCCTTATTTACAAGATATTCATTGCAAAATTTTACAAAATATTTACAAATATTCTCTACATGTTAGCCACCTTTTGTAATTTTTTGTAATGAAAATAAGAGAAAATGCGTCCCCTTGGATGCTTGCATTAGAAAAAATAAAGTCTCAGTAAGGTAAGGTAAAGAGGAACCATCTAACAAACCTTTAAAAAAATTATAGAATCAAGACTTTCAGCTATAACAATGTGATGAATTTGGGAAATTTTCTCCACAGAAAAGTATAAAACTATGCAAGGTCAAAATCAGCCATAGAAGAGCTGTTTTTTGTTTTTAAAAAAATTAGCTTAAAGCTAACAACATAAGGAAAATGAGAATGAAAGTTTTACTGGGTGGGCTCATAAAAATCAGCAGGCTTGCTGCCATAGGGAAAGATTTTGATTTGGGGTAGAAAGTGAAAAGTCCTGCCAGAGGCATTGACAATGAAAGTAGCAGGCATGGTAGGAAACAAAGAGAAAATCTACAGTTCTGCTAGCTCAAGCTAGTTTGGTTGGAGTAAATGATGGAACACCAGAAAGAAAAATTAAGAAAGCAAATAGCACAAATTACAGAGGAATGAAATTGACATATACATATTTTATTGGAAAAATCAATATTAACCTGAGGGCGACTGTGATATGTTAAGGTATATATTTCAATTCCTGGCATAGCCTCAAAATATACAAAAGTTAAGAAATCAATAGAGGAATTAATACCATACACTAAAAAATATTTGTTTAACAGTCTAAAAAGAAGTAGAATATGATCACAGAAATATGAAAAAGACATGAGAAACACAGAAAACAAGTAGCAAAGTGGAAGACAAAAATATAACTGTATCAACAATTATACTAAATGTGAATGGACTAAATACTTAAATTAAAAGATGGAGATAATCAGCCTGGATAAAAATAAAGCAAGGCATAACTATATGCTGTATATAGAAGCAATGCACTTTAGATTCAAAGATATAAATGGATTGAAAATAAAAGGATGGAAACTACATTGTGCAAACAGTAACCATTAAGAGATCTGGAAGGAGCTATATTAACATAAGAAAAATATATTCTAAGACAAGAAATATTACCAGTGAAGAAAAGAAATTTTGTATTGATAAAATAGCCAATACCTTAGGAAAACATATTATTATAAATGTGCTATGTATAATCACCTCACAATAAGGCCACAAAACACATGAAGCGAAAGATAGCTGCATTGAAAAGAGACATAGAAAATGTTGGATTTTTATTATAGTTGGAGATGTAGATAGTCCTCTACACCTGATAGATGAACTGGACACAAAATCAGGAAAAAAAATATATTTGAACAACACTAGCAGCCAATATCAACTAACATGTATATACCATGCCAGGCAACAACAGCAAAGTAAACCTTCTGTTCAAGAATATTGAATATTTTGCAGCATAGATCATACACTAGGCCATAAAACAAGTATAACTGATTTTAAAATATTAAAATTATACAAAGTACATTCTCTAATCTTCAAATAGTCAAATTAGAAATCAACAATAGTAAAACAATTGGAGAAATCCACAAACATTTGGAACTTAAACAATATACATCCAAAGAACCCGAGTCAAAGAAGAAATCACAAGGAAAATTAGAAAATACTGTAGCAGAATGAAAAATGAAAGCACTATATGTCAAAATATATAAGAAGCATTTAAAGCAATGCTTAGAAGAAACTTAGAGCTTTAAATACTTATATAAGAGAGGAAGAAAGATTTAAAATCAATTTACTTTTCCACCTCAAGAAGCTAGCAAGCTAAGTGAAAGATATACACTAAAATTCACAAAACATTTTTGAGAAAAATGAAAGAAGACCTAAACAAATGGAAACACATATAATTTTCATGGGATGGAAACCGTATTATTAAACTGGAAATTTTCCCAAATAGAAATTTGGGAGATTTGATGCAATTCGAGTCAAAATTTCAACTGAATTTTGGTAAAGATTGACAAGCTAATCTTAAAATTTATATGAAAACGCAGAAGATTTAGAATAGTGAAAACTATTTTGAATAAGAACAATTGATGGACTTTACACTACTGAATTTCAAAACTTCCTCTGAAGCTATGATAATTTATAAAATGCAGAAGTTTAGTGAAAGGATAAACATAGCACTGAATGAGACAGAATAAATACTCCAGAAATAGGCTCGGCGCCTGTGGCTCAAGCGGCTAAGGTGCCAGCCACATACACCTAAGGTGGCGAGTTCGAATCCCCAGCCCGGGCCCGCCAAACAACAATGATGGCTGCAACGAAAAAATGGCCAGGCGTTGTGGCGGGCGCCTGTAAGTCCCAGCTACTTGGAAGGCTGAGGCAGGAGACTCGCTTGAGCCCAGGAGTTGGAGGTTGCTGTGAGCATGATGCCATGGCACTCTACCAGGGGGATAGCTTGAGGCTCCGTCTCAAAAAAAAAAAAAAAAATTCCAGAAATAAACCCTTGTATATATATTTGATTGGTTTTTAATGAAGTTTACAAAGCAATTAAATGAGAAAAAAATTTTCTTTTCAACAACAATGCTGGGAAAATTACACATTTATACACAAAAGGAAAAACATGGACCCTTACTAAGTACCATACACAAGAATTATCTCAAAATAGAGCATAGATCTAAATTAAGAGCTAAAACTTAAAAAATAAAACTTCTGAATGAATATATAGAAAATCTTTGTGACCTGGTATTGGTCAATTCTATATATTTTCTTGATATGATACTCAAGAATAATCCATAAAGAAACAAATTGGACTTCATCAAAATTTTTAACTTTGACTTTTCAAGATATGTGATTAAGAAAATGAAGAAAATATGTGTTATTCTAATATCTCATAAAAGGACCTGTGTCCAGAATATAAAAAGAATACTTCAAAACTCAGTAACAATAAAACAACCTAATGAATAAATGGGTAACAGAAGTATCATCAAATAATGACTACAAATGGTTAAAAGCATATGAAATGATGCTCAGTGACATTAGACATTAGAAAACTATAATTTAAAACCACAATCAGTTAATACTACACACCCACAGGAATAGCTCTAATCCAAAAGGCAGACAATACCAAGAGCTGTTGAATATGTGGAGTGGAACCTTCATACATTATTGATGGAGATGTCACAACTAGGAAAACAGTTCAATAGTTTTCTTGAAAAGCTAAACATAAACTTAGATGCAATCCAGCAATTCCAGGAGTACTGGGTAACCCCAGAGAGATAAAATTACATGTTTACTCAAAGCCATGAATGCAAGAAATAGAAATAGACTAGAAATAATTCAAATGTCCACCTATTGAGGAATGCATAAATAAAATGTTTTATTAACAGACAATGGAATGGTAATCACTACTAGAGCATGAAATAAAAAGAAGCAAATCACTGATAAATATTACAACCTATATATACCTCAAAAATGTTATGCTAGAGTTATCTCAAGAATGAAAGAAAAAGTATCCAATGTACTCAGTCTTACTATGAAAAGTATCCAGTTATAGCCCAAGAAGAAGGGTAAAGGGGTGAGAGAGGGAAAGGGAGGGAGAGTAATTGGTGGGACCACACCTATGGTACAGCTTACAAGGGTACATGTGAAATTTACTAGGTGTAGAACATAAATGTCTTAACACAATAACTAAGAAAATGCCGTGAAGGCTATGTTGACCAGTTTGATGAAAGCATTTCAAATTGTATGTAAAACCAACACAATGTACCCCATGATTTCATTAATGTACACAGCTATGATTTAATAAAAAAGAAAAAAATGTTATGCTGGGTGAAAGAATCTCAACACAAAGCTCTACGTCATATATAATTTCATTTATAACTGATTAGTCCTATAAACATTTAGGAAAGTGAATTGGTGCATTAAAATATCATCATGCTGCCAACAATCACCAGTCATGAGTAGCTTTAGCTTTGAAGTTTTAGAAACATTAAAGAACTTAACTAGGCGGTGTGTGGTGGCTCATGCCTGCAATCACAGTGACTCAAGAGGCTGAGGCAGGAGGATATCTTGAGGTCAGGAGTTCAAGACCAGCCTAGGCAACACAGTGAGACTCCATCCCTAAAAAATAATTTTATTAACTATCCATGGCAGCACAGGCCTAGAGTCCTAGCTACTTGGAAGGCTGAAGCAGGAGGATCTCTTGAGCCCAGGAGTTTGCATTTACAGTAAACTATGATCACACCACTGCACTGTAATCTGGGTGACAGAGCAAGACTGTCTGTATTTAAAATGAAAAAAATAATTTAACTAATGAAAATCTCCAATCTTAAAAAAACTTTTGGTTAACAGAAAGAAGGGACTACTCCTACGTTCATTTTACAACAGAGAAGGTACATGGAAATAAGTGACTAATAGCTTATGATGAGATACATGCATACCTACACTCATTATATTATATATAATATGTATTAATAAATACTAATTATACACATAGAAAAAAATTAAATAATGTATCTACCTCATACTATACAAACATAAAATAAATCATTTTCAAGTGAATTAAAGAGATTTCAATGGAAAATATAAAACATTTAAAATTTTTCAAATGTAGAAAATATCTTTATACCCTTGCAATATGAAAGGGCTATTTGTACAGAAGCGTCTCAGGTTACAAAATCAACACTCATAAATTGGTAGCCTTTATATATACTGGTAGCCTTTATATATACCAACAGTAGCCAAGCTGAAAAAACAGTCAAGGACTCTATTCCGTTCACAGTAGTACCAAACAAGGTGAAATATTTGGGAGTTTACCTAACAAGGGATGTGAAAGATCTCTATAAAGAGAACTATGAAACTCTAAGAAAAGAAATAGCTGAAAATGTTAACAAATGGAAAAACATACCATGCTCATGGCTGAGAAGAATCAACATTGTTAAAATGTCCATATTGCCCAAAGCAATATATAATTTTAATGCAATCCCTATTAAAGCTCCACTGTCATACTTTAAAGATCTAGAAATAATAATACTTCATTTTATATGGAATTAGAAAAAAACTCGAATAGCAAAGACATTACTCAGAAATAAAAATAAAACAGGAGGAATCACGATACCAGACCTCAGACTATACTATAAATCCATAGTGATCAAAACAGCATGGTACTGGCACAAAAATAGAGAGGTAGATGTATGGAACAGAACAGAGAGCCAAGAGATGAATCCAGCTACCTACCGTTACCTGATCTTTGACAAGCCAATTAATCTAATATTAGATACAACTCCTTTTAAAATAACTCAAAAATGAAGACACTTATCAAAGATTTGCCAAAAAGACAAGTAGAAAGTAAAAATTATGTCCAGTAAAATTTACTTTACAGAGTGTTTAAACGATGAAAAAGTAAAATAACTTTAATTAAATAACTCACAAATATGACCACTGATTTTTGGCAAAGCACAAAAATAATGAGTATTTTCAACAAATGATGCTGGAGCAATTGAACATCTACATGAAAATAAAGTCTTCACATAAACCTCACACCTTATACAACAGTTAACTTGAAATCAAATTAAAGAGTTATAAAACTTTTAGAAGAAACTAGTAGCAAAGTAGGATCAGTCAGAATTCTTAGAAATTACACTTAACAAAAGAATTATCAATTTCATCAAAATTACCAGCTTTTTCTCTGTAAATAATACTGTAACGAAAATTAGAAGACCAGTTAAAGACTGGAAACAAATATCTACAAATATCCAACAGAAAACTCATATATAAAGAATTCTCAAAACTCAGAAGAAGAGAATCATCCAATTAATATAATAAATGGGCAAAAGACATGGACAGATAATTCACCAAAAAGTATATAGAGATTCAAATAAGTAGATCAAAGGACATTTAGCATTATTAGACATTAGGGGACTGAAAATTTAAACTACAATAACATGTCCCTAAACAATTTTTAAGATGGCTAAAATTTAAAAAATATACTGATAATACTAGGTACTAACAAATTTATGGCACATCTAGAACTTTTATTCAGTGCTAGTGGATATGTAAAACTGTACACTCTGAAAAACAGTTTGCCAGTTTCTAAAAAGTTGAACATATATAACATGTGACCCTGTAACCCCACACAGAGATGTCCAACCTTTTTTCTTCTCTGCCACTCATTGGATGAAGAAGAGTTGCACAGGGTCATACATTAAATACACTAACACTAACAAAGGCTGATGAGCAAAAAGAAAAAAAGGGTCCATGCATACTTTTCTATTCCTTTTTTTTTTTTTTTCAATTTCAGGTTGATGTGAGGGTACAACCAGGTCACAATATATGAACTTGTTAGGTAGAGTTTCTCTCGTTGTCTCCTGTACCCAAAAGTATGCCATCCACCCTAACATTGTGCCCATTAAGTGGGAACACACCAATCCCCCCTCTTGCACTCTCTCCCCTCCCTTGTTCGCCTTCCTCCCAACTTCAATTGAAATGAGCTTTTCTCCTCTGTAGGTGTGAATTAGATCATCTACTGGCTTCATGTTAGAATTGAGTACATTGAACTCTTGCTTCTCCATTCTTGTGATACTTCACTGAGAAGAATGTGTTTCAACTCCATCCAGGCTAATACAAAAGATGTAAGTCACCACCTTTTTATGGCTGAATAGTATTCTCTGGTATACATATACCACAGTTTATTAATCCATTCCTGAGTTCGTGGGCATTTTGGCTGTTCACATGTTGGCAATTGTAAATTAGGCTGCAATAAACAATCTAGTTAAAATGTCCTTATGATAAAATGATATTTTTTCTTCTGAGTAGATGCCTAATAATGGGATTGCAGGGTCAAATGGGAGGTCTAATTTGAGTTCTTTGAGGATTCTCCATACTTCTTTCCAAAGAGGTTTTATTAGTTTGTAGTCCCACCAACAGTTTCCCCTCTCTCCACATCCATGCCAGCATCTTCAACTTTTGGACTTCATGATGTGGGCTAATTTTACTGGGTTAGGTGATATCTCAGGGTGGCTTTGATTTATTTGCATTTCTCTGATGATTAGGAGTGATGAGCATTTTTTCATGTTTGTTAGCCATTCATCTGTCCTCCTCAGAGAAAGTTCTATTCATGTCCCTTGCCTAGTGATATATGGGATTATTTGCTCTTTTTTTGTTGATTAATTTGAGATCTCTATAGATTCTAGTTACCAAACCTTTGTCAGATTCATGACATGTAAACATCTTTTCCCATTCTGAATATTGTCTATTTGCTTTGATTGTTGTATCCATAGCGATGAAGAAGCTTTTCAGTTTAATGAAGTCCCACTTGTTTATTTTTGTTATTGTTGCAATTGCCACTGAAGTCTTCTTCATAAAATCTTTACCCAGGCCAAGATCCTCAAGGGTTTTTCCCACTTGATTTTTATCAATTCATTCCTTGTATTTAAATCTTTTATCCATCTTGAATCAATTTTTGTTGAATTCATGCCTTATATTTAAATATTTTATCCATCTTGAATCAATTTTTGTTCTAAAGGTTATATCCTGTGTGACTTTACTTGTATAGCCGACAAAAACTATAGTGATGGAGAAGAAATCAGTGGTTGTCAGGGGTTGGAAGAAGGAGTTTATCCTGCTTGTAGTGGTTATTACATAAATCAACTCATGTGTTAAAATTTATAATAGTCTTTTCTCCTTCCTAAATTTTAATATATTACTATATAATAACATTAAAAATTAATGGTTTCATTCACCTGAATAAAAGCAGAAATGAACCATTAGAAATCAGTGATCCTTTTAAATTGCAAATCTCATTTTGTCCTGTCTATCCCTGTTGAAAAACTTCCAGGGTCTTTCCAAAAGTAAGAATAAAATACAAAATGCACAAGGCCTATACTACGTATAATCTTCCCTGTGCCTGGCCTTCTACCCTCAATCCTTCTCCTCCCTCCTTTGCTCCCTCCACTTCAACCACATTGACCTGGTTATTCCTCAAAGTACACTCATACCTCCAGGTCCTCACATTCTCCGTTCTCTGTGTCTGGAACACCTTTTTCCAGATATCCCAGGTCAGTCACCTCATTTTAAAATGTCACTTCTTTAGGGAGTCCTTCTGGGACTAAGAAAATAAGTCCCCTTACATTGCTTTTTTTTCTTTTCTTTTTATCATGGTATTTATCTCAACTGATTGATTCTCTCTTCTCTTTCCTTCTCTCTCTCTCTCATATGAAGACAGGCAATTTTTATATTTTTTAATTATCAATCTCCCAGCATCCAAACTATTGTTTAAGCAATGTGAAGAATATAATTACTTCTATCATGCCATTCAGAAAATCACAGGTAACTTTCATCATTGCCTTTGTCCTTGTCAGACCCTTGCTGGTTCTTCTTCCTTTTTAATCAGATGCTCAACATCTACTCAGTTCTTTTCCACACTAGTGGATTCTGAAAATTCTTAACTTCCTTCCTCTCTAGTAAAATAAGAGAAGAGGCTTAAATACATACATGTATTAAAATTTGCTAGATGCTATTAACTTTTATGCTATTAAAATTACTAAATAGGACTCTAGCTGCCTATTGTTCATTGCCAATGAGGCTTAAGTCATTCTCCCAAACTTCCTTATTGCAACACTGGTAATTTTATGAAGAGACATCATTTTAGAGCAATAAATAGGAGTCACTTCTTCAATTTCTATGTTATGGGGATAGAAAGTGCTTACTCATTTATTTTAGGCAGATTTCACAGAATTCAAGAGAGCCCATTTTAGAAAATCACTGCAGTCTCATCCCATCATATCTTCAGAATTAAATTACTTATGTTTCATTTTATTCTGGAAATAGCTTGTCATAAGGCAATACTTTAGATCTTTGAATCTACATTTGTTTTGCCTCAAGAGAGAATAAATACAAAGCCATTATTTGTTAAAGCTGAAGCTCTTCAATGGGGAGTTTGTTGTTTTGGGTTTCTTTTTCTAGAATTACAGATGAATGTTAAACTTTGAAATGCCATCACTTCAAGTCAAATATCCAATCCTTTCCCAAGGAAATTGCTAATTCTGAGATCACTGATTGTATCTTTGCAATTGCACCAAATTCCAAATATGACATTTTAGCAATTGTAACTTGGCCAGAATGAAATGGAAAGAATCTCAAAGCCAGGCATTTTATAAGTAGGAGATGTTTTATATTTTAATTTTTAAAAAATCTGTCTCCCATGAGTGAAACACACAATACCTCAAAGCTCATTCTTAATTTTAAAGATTTTTTTCAATACATAAGTATAAAAATAAGAGATCATGCATTCATTATAAAGGAGAACCTGAAATAGCTCATTCATATTATGTCTCTCAACAATGAGCAAATTTTGTACCTGTGTCTTTCTCTAGACTACTGCCTCAAGTAAATATGTTTTCGAACATTTCATCCACAGTATAGTGTCAAAATTTGTGGTTATAATTACATGCACTGAAAAAAAAATGTTACAGTGATAATTTAGCACCTTAAGTTGCTACATGAACAGTTTAGAAGAGAATTATAAAAGGAAAGCTTCATGACTTTGGACTTGGCAATGATTTCTTAGATATGACACCAAAAGCATAATCAACAAAAGCAAAAATAGACAAATTGAACTACTTCAAACGTCAAAACTTTTGTGCACCAAAAGACATAATCAGTAAAAAAGCAACCTATACACTAGGAGAAAATATTTGTAAATCATATCTGATAATGGATTAATATCTAAAATATATTAAGAACTCCTATAATGCAACAACAAAAAATCTAATGTTGTAATAAAAAATAGGCAAAGGATTTGAAGAGACATTTCTCCAAAGATGATATGCAAATAGCTAAAAAGCATATGAAAAGATATCCAACTTCACTAATCAGAAAATTTCAGAATTATCATATAAAACCATAATTAGTTATCATTCCATACCCATTAGGATAGCTACTCTCAGGAAGCAAACAAACCAACCAGACAATGATATGTTGGTAAAGACATGGAGTAGGTAAAACCCATGCACACTTGGTGGGATTGTAAAATGGTGCAACTGCTATGGAAAACAGTATAAAAGTTCTTTAAAAAAATTAAAAATAGAATTACCATAGGGTCAAGCAATTTGACTTTTGGATATATATTCAAAAGAATTAAAAAAAAAAAAAAGAATTCCAGGGTTTCAAATAGGTATTTGCATTGTCACATTCATATCAGGACTTTTCATAACAACCAAGAGATAGAGGAAACCCAAATGGCCATCAAGGATGAATGGATGAACAAAATGTGGCATATAGTACATCCAATTTTTAAAAAGAAGGAAATCCTGTCATATGGATAAACATGAGGACTTTATGTTAAATGAAATAAGCCCATCACAAAAAGACAAGTACTACATGATTCCCCTTATACGAGGCATTTAAAGTAGGCAAATTTGTAGAAACAGAAAGTAGAATGGTGGTTACCAGGGCTGGGAGGAGGTAAACAAGAGTTGGTACTTAATGGGCATAGTGTTTCAGAGCTATAAGATGAAAGGTTCTAAAGATCTTTTCACAAAAATGTACATAAACTTAACACTAGTGAAAGAGTTAAGGTGATAAATTTTATGTTATGTACTTTTGCCAAAATTAAAAAAATATATACAATGATCAGTTTAATTAGCCACATCGTCCAAAGAATTGGTACATTCCTTCTTGAAAGGAAGTTGTTGACAGATGTCTAAGAAAGTCCTCAGAGAAAAGGGCTATTGCTGGCCCTTTAACACTCAGCCCAGAAGTAAACCAGCATATGATGATAAATAAGCACTAAACTCACTGGTCACGTATGCAATATTATTTAAACAAGATCAGAAAAGTTCTGTACAAGAAAAAATATCTTCCCCATAGCACTTAAAAACTTCTGTTCTACCATAGCATAATGCCTCAAATGCTTTCAGTTAGAAACTAGTACATGTATGTGTAGTAGTAAGCATTACTGCCAATAATCAATCAGCAGATAATCATTTGGTCTTTTAGCATTTTTCCTTCAACTAACAAAGATTTTCCAGGAGATATTACTAGGAAAGAAAGGATCGTTAAGTTTGGATCACTGGAAACTTTAGTGGAAGGCCAGGCCAGGTGGGATGCTACAACTCAGATGCCAGCAACATCAGGGCAGTAGAAAGCACCACAGAAAGGAGAAGAAGGCTCAGATCAGCTAATATCCGGAAACTCACTGAGCCTGTTTGGTTCTATGTCCAATAGTTGGGGAATCTGAAGCACTGATATTGAATCTATTTAAATAACCACAGGCTCTTTTGAAAATGACATCATATAAGACATATAAATTGATGGACTACTGAGACAACATTCTTAAGGTCATGAATGTTAAGGTGAATTTAGTATAAAAATAGTGACAATAAAATACCTAGCCAAAAATCTAGACATTGTAATCTAGATAGTTTTGGGGTTTTTTTTTTTACAGGACTGATCTTTCAATTTGTTTTCCCTTCTATATTTTATGTCACCAAACTTCACCAGTTTTTCAAAATTAAGAAGCCTCAAAATTATATAGGTTGTTAAAATACAGATCACCGGGCTCAGTTCCTGAGCTTCCTATTAGTAGGCCTGTGATAAGAGCCCAGAATTTACATTTCTAACATTTTCCCAAGTAATGCTGATACTGCCAGTAGGGAACAGAACTTGAAAACCCTTGGGTTAAAACTTGATCTTCATAAATGAGTGAATAATAAAACATAACTAAGGAATATTTTGTTCATGAGTGTGAATCAGAATTGCACAGCCAATAAGTGGTCTGCTCAATGTTGCCTTGAAACATATCAAAATAGAAATTTTCATTTATTTCTAAGATCATTTTGAAATTCTCTGTAGCCACTTATGTTTGGTGTGAGGTGATTTATGGGAAAGAGATGCCCTCCCAAAACTGGTGCTACTCATAAACAAGGTACAAGGGTAACACTAATTAGCACCAGTGTTCAGCAAGAGAGCCAACACATGTTCATATTACATCACACACACATATATAGAACACTTTTTAAGAACAGAAATGAAGTTTTAGCATGTAATACTTACTTTTCATTGATCCTGACAGTATTTTAAAAATTATCTGAGAATGTGCAGATCACGGATCAACACCTTTGTAAGATAAATGTCTCAGCTCTCCCTCTGTTGACAAGGTTAGTAGACTAGCACCTCAGTCAGCTCTGAGCTCTCCTTGACAATCTTCCCGCCTTCTTTTCCAGAACTAAGCATGATTTTCATCATAACACATCTCTAATTCAGACTTCTTTGTAAGATAAATATCTCAGCTCTCCCTCTGTTGACAAGGTTAGTAGACTAGCTAACTTCTCAGAGCTCTCCTTGACAATCTTCCCGCCTTCTTTTCCAGAACTAAGCATGATTTTCATAACACATCTCTAATTGAGACCTCTTGGCTGGCTTTGCTTTTCCTGTTGGAAATAATTTGAAATAAGGAACTGTAGTTTTAGTCATTCCTAATGAGCCTACCATTGTTGTAGGTTTGGGGATCAGATTGCTGAACAGATGGGATCTCTGCCCTCAAGTATTATGGTGTGGAGGGTGGGGGTTGGCACTGAACCTGCAGGGGAAATTCTTCTGCATCTACAGCTGAGCTAACCTGGAGCAGGAAGAGACTGTCATACTATGCCTAATGTGTTTTAGAAAACAATAAAGGTATCTTTAAAAATGCTCTTTGATGGATTCAGTTGTCTTATGATTAGAAAGAAACTTTAAATGTGCCAGACATCGTTCTTTGGAGTCATTCCATCCATAAATATTATATGAATTGCCAGCAGCTTTACTCATATGACTATGATTTCCTCATGAATCTCAAATTCCCAAGAAAGGAAGCAAAGATGCCAATTTTCTACCTCTCTTTGTGATCCAGGGTGTATTTTCTCTAATATAAAACATAAATGTGGTAGAGATATATGCCACTGTACATATCTTTTAATTTTATTCACCCAGACAACCAATCTGACTCACATTTTAAAGAAATAGAACAAACCAACTGGCAACTAACTGACAATTTGACTAAATTGCCCAATAAGTCAATTTGGTTCTCAACCCAGCCAATAATTTTAAGAGGATTCATGTTTCTCTGTGTAGATCCAAATTCATTTAGTACTTTAAGACAAAAGACCACATTTGGTGGAGAAATTTTTCCACTAGATTCAAGATAAGGCTTAGGGATGAACTAATTTTCAATATCCATCCTCTCAAAGGAAAGTGGAAACTATAGTTACCATACATTGTCTGTTTTATCATAAAATGCTTTGAACCTCTTCTTACCACTCTTATCAATCTTTGATTCATTCATTGATTCAATAATATTATATTGAACAAAACTGCAAAAAGACACCAGCCTTCTACTCATGGTAGAGACAGGTATGAACCAGATTATTATCAAACTCATATAAAATCACAATTGTAACAAGTACTGTAAAGAAGAAGGGTGTGGTTTCATGTGAGCATATAAAGAAGGAATTGGTTCCTCTAAGGAAAAAATGTTTGAACTGAGATTTAGAGATGTAATATAGAAATATGAATTATCATGATCAGCAGGGGGAAAGTGATTGTTCCAGTTATCTGTCAGCTGAAAATAAAGCTTAGTTGCATTTTTATTATTATGCCTTACCATTTTTTGAATCAGAATTTTGACTGAACAATTTCCTGTTCCACATAGTATCAAGTGGAGTTATTCTATGGTACTATGCAGACAGCTGGGCTGATCTGAAAGGGTCCAAAATGGCATCACTCACACGGCTGGCTTCTGGGCAGGGACAGTGGAAAAGCAGACTGACTTGGGCCCCTCTCCTTCTTGATGTAGGCTTGCCATATTCTTTGCCCAGAGTCAGACTTTTTCAGTTCAAGGCTCTAAGGGACCAAAGTAGAAATAACAAGTCCTCTTACATAGTAGGTCCCAAACTAGCACGTGTCACTTCCACTCTACTTTATTGGTCGAATTGTAACTCAGCCCAGATTCAACAGAAAGAGAATAAGCCCCATGGCCCAATGGGAGAAATGTCATGGAACTTGTTGACATCTTATTCCACCATAATGGCTGAAAGAACTTTAAGAGAAGAGAAGACAGCGTGTAACAAGGCCCCAGGACAGAAGAGACCCTGGCGCTTCAGTGTGGCTTCAGTGCAGAGATATAAGATGAGACTGGAAAGGAACACAGAAGTCAACTCTGGGGGCCTTCGTCAGTCAAGGTAAGGATGTGGTCTTTGTTCTAAAAGCTATGAAGAGCCATTAAAGGATTTTGAGTAGGAAGTGAAAAGATCAACTTTGCAGTTCAAAAAGATAACTCTGAATGAAGAATGAAACCCTGTTGAATGGAGACTAAGGTGAATGCACAGAGGCCAGTTAGGAAAGGCAGGTAAGAAATGGTGTCTATAATTGTGACTTTATTGGCAGTGAATATGGAGAAAATGGAAGATTTAAGGGCCTTCTGAGCAGTAAAGTTATTAGAATTTTAGCAATATATTCAATATGGGGTGGGTGAAGGAGAGAAAGAAAGAGCTGTAGCTCTCAGGGATGATTGCAAGGTTTCTGGTGCATGTATGAGGTGTGGAAGGTTTCTTTCTATTCACTGTGATAGGAAGGCTGGAAGATGACTGTGGGGGGTGGAATTGGTCATAAATTCGACCTATCTCAAATACATAATCTAGAAGTCAAACCAGAGATGGGGCTAGAAACAGAAACCCTATATTCACTTTAAGAATAATCTTTCTATAATAACACATTAATCCCAGCTTCCTTAAGAAACTTCAGAGACTAATTGCTTTCCAGATCAAGTTGCTGCCAAACCCTAAAGCCTATTGTCCCCTGCACTGACACCCATGTCCCTCTCCTGTAACTATTCTCTGTGTGACTTGGCCATCACAAGGGCCTTTTCTATGTCCCACCATGTAGACCTTCCCACTTATCCATCAAGATAATGCCTTCCTTTAAAAGTCAGCTGACTCCCCACCTTTATCGTGAATACTATCCTGATTACTCCAACTCTCACACACATTTTGTAATCATTTTAATATAATTTGAGGCTGCATAAATGTACACTAAGTTTTGTGTTTAAGTTGTCTCAGGCAGATAAATCTTGTTTCTCAAGTAGAGCAGAAACTTCTGTTGTTTCTACTTCTTTTTCAGTCTTTATAGCATATTATACAGTGCTGTGAACATAGCAGGCATGTCAAAAATAAATTAAATTGTATTTCAACTTACAATTTCTCTAATTATGGGAGCTTCTAAGAAATCTCTCTTGGAAATAGGATAGAGAGAAATAGAAGTCACTATATAAATAAAGTAATAAAATCTTCGCTTTGATGCTCTATAATTAAGCAGCAAAAGCAGGTTTAACACTCTACCATACACTATTTTAATTTTATTGCTTCTGAATTTGACTAAAGATGATGAGGCTGGTGATTACATGAATAAAAATAAATGTGTCACTGTATAACTAAATGCTGATTAAAGTCATTAAGATAAACACTTAACGGTATGTGGACATCTTTGCCTCCCAGGTTTTTGTAATTCTTCCATGTATGCATATGTCACTGAAAGGCTAGGAGAATGAAGCTAGAAAATTCTTTAAATCTTTCTAGTCTTCTCTCACATTGAATTTATGCTTTACGCTCTGTGTTGCACTTCTGAGTGTTTAATTTTCTTTGAGCTTGGAAATGTCAACTTGCAATGCTGTCTGTGAACTTCAAGAAATAAATTTAGTTCCCCAATTATTGTCCCTGAGTTTTATATTTTTTAATAAGGATTCTGAATGGGACGCATTTTGTAGAGCCTGAGTACTCATCAGAAGCAACTATCAGAAGTGTGATCAATTGTCCTGAATTTATCCCAAGTGCCGGGTTTTATACCCAGAGAAATTTTAATTACCAATTTTCACTTCAGTCTATGATGGAGTAATAAGAACTGGGTTGATTTTTCAAATGATGGTTTAATAAGCTAGAAAACAGATAAAATAGAAAACCACAGTTTTAAGACATTGGGAAATAGGCAGTAAAGGTTAGTGATCCTTAATATAAGTGAAACAAGTGAGATTAGCATTATTAGTATTGTAAGTACCACAGCTTACTACCTAGAGCCTACAGCACAGAGAAGGAGAATCCAGACAGAACCCAGCAAATTCTGAGTTGAGGGGAGAAAAATATGAGATCAGGCAGGCCAAGACATCTAGAATTTGTGGGACAAAACAAGACAAAAGAAGAAACCACATAAGAAAGAGTTATCTGCAGAGGTCTGTAGGAGGTTCTCTAAAGCCTTTGTCTTAGTACTTATTCTTTTCATGTGTAAGAAGAAAGAAGTAAAAGACTGAGGAATAAACTACCTGGCAGATGTAGGCAAAATAATCTCCAGAGTGCACACAGAAGGAAATATAGTTTGTGTTCCCACCAGCCTCAGTGTAAATACCTCCTAAAACATAGGACATTAGGTAGAATTCGCCAACAAATAGGATTTTAGCAGTGGGGCCAAATTAGCCCTTGACTAAAAAATAAACTTAAAAAGAAGCTCTGGGGTAGTGCCTGTGGCTCAAAGATGTAGGGTGCCAGCCCCATATGCTGGGCTTCAAACCCAGTCCTGGCCAAAAACTGCAAAAAAAAAAAGAAGAAGAAGAAGAAGCAGCTTTGGAAGGATCAAATTAATTTCAAGTAATTCATTTGTGTTCCATAACAAAGACCAACAATGTTTAAAGTACATTAAACATTAAAATACAACAAAATCCAGCATCAATAATGTAAAATGCACAATGTTCAGTATCCAATCTAAAATAGCAAGGCATGAAAAAAAATCAGGAACATATGACCCATAACCAGGAGAAAAGCCAATCAATAGAAATTACAAAAATGATAGCTTTGCAGAAAATGACAGATATTATATGTACATATGTACATAAATTTAAGACATATATTTAAAAACAGCTGTTATATCTATGTTCCACATGTTCAAGAAGTTAGAAGAAACAAAGCACATGAAAAAAAAAGACATTAAAAATATAAAAATGCCCAGATAAATTTCTAGAGATGAAATACAGTAGAACCTCTATAGGTTGACCACCCAAGGACTGTAACAAACTGGTTAGCATACACAGGTGGTCAACATAAGGCACTAGTTAGATTGAGTACATGTGACGCATTAAATCCTTAGTTAATAACACTCAACACAAAAAGAGGCAGTAAAAGACAGAAAAATAATGAAGAACAGCAGGACAAAAAAAAACAAATAGCAAGATGGTAGTGTAAATTCCACCATACCAATAATCACATTAAATATAAATGGTCTTAACCAGTGCTATCCAATAGAAATAAAATATGAGCTGTCACTGTAATTTTAAATTTTCTAGTGGCCACATTTAGAAAATTGAAAAGAAAAAAGTGTGTTTCATACTTATACCACATCCCAAATTGGACTGGCCATATTTTGAATGCTCAGTTAACCACTCATAGTAGATATCATATTGGACAGCAAAGAAGTAAAATTCTTAAAAAAAAAAAATGACAGTGATTATAAGATTGGATAAAAAAGCAAGATCCAGCAACATGCTATCAATGGGCATATGAAAGGGGCTCTACTAATTACTGGGGAAATACATATCAAAAACAGCAAGTTCCCACCTCACATCTATAAGAATGGCTATTATCAAGCACTCTCTGCTTCTGTGTTTGACTCTTTTAGATCCCACTTACCATTGAGATAACAGTACTCATCTTTCTGTGTCTGGCTTATTTCACTTAGCATAATGCCCTCCAGGTTCATCCACGCTGCAAATGGCAGTATTTTTAGAATAATATTCCATCATATGGCCAGGGACTTGGGGAAGGAAGAAAAGGAAAGATGTTAGTCAAAGGATATGAAGTTTTAGTTATGCAAGATGAATAAGTTTCAGAGACTCAACATACAGTATGGTGACCATAGTTAACAATACTGTATTAGATACTTGAAATTTACTAAAAGAGTGGATCTAAAGTATTTTCACCAAAAAGAAGGAAGGAAGGAAGGGAGGAAGGGAGGGAGGGAAGGTGGGAAGGAAGGAAAGGAGGAAAGGAGGGGAAAATGGTAACTATGTGAAGTGATGGCTATGTTAACTAGTTTGATTATAGGGATCACTTCACAATATATACATATATCAAAACAGCAAATAATATATCTTTAACACACATAATTTTAAATTTGTCGATTATACCTCAATAAAACTGAAAAAGGAAGCTATAACCTAATAACAGCCTAAGAATACGGGGAGGGGGGAGCAAGGGGGGAGAATGGGTGGAGGGAGGGGGATTGGAGGGATCACTTCTGTGGTTTATCTTACAAGGGTACAAGTGAACCTTTCTAAGAATAGAATATGAACATTTTGGCACAATAACTAGGTAAATGACATGAAGGCTATGCTAGCCAGTTTGATGAAATGTTTCAAATTGTATGTGAAAACACTACACTGTACCTCAGAAATGCATTAATGTACATAGTTACCATTCAATAAAAAAAAATGACTATAAAAAAAACTGAAAAAGGTAGGAAAATACACATGATGCCACAAATAATACAAAAAAAGCTAAGATGACTGTGTTAACATCAGACAAAGCAGATGTCTGGAAAGGAATGTTTCCAGGGAGAGAGATAGTCCATAATGACAAAGGGGACATTTCATTACCAAACAACTATTACTTTGCAATTTCATCTATATGAAATTCTAAAAAAAGTAAAACCATAGTGTTAGGAAGCAGGTCAGTGATTGCCAGAGATCATATGGTTGAAACAGAGTATGAGTATTGTATGACAGATGAATGGCCAAAAAACACATGAAAAAATGCTTATTGTCCCTAATCTCTGAGAAATGCAAACCAAAACCACTCTGAGATATCACTTAACTCCAGTGAGACTAGCCTATATCACAGTCACAAAACACCAGATGCTGGCATGGACGTGGAGAGAAGAGAACACTTCTACATTGCTAGTAGAGTATGTAAAGAAGTATAGAGAATTCTTAAAGAACTAAAAGTTGACCTTCCATTTGATCCCACAATTCCATTACTAGGAATCTACACAGAAGAACAAAAATTATTTTACCACAAAGACATTTGCACTAGAATGTTTATTGCAGCTCAATTCACAATTGCCAAGTCATGGAAGCAACCCAAATGCCCATTAACCCAAGAATGGATTAACAAACTGTGGTATGTGTATACTAAGGAGTACTATTCAGCCATAAGAAAAGATAGAGACTTTACATTTTTTTAATGTTTACCAGAATGGAGTTGGAACACATTCTTCTTAATAAAGTGTCACAGTAATGGAGAAAAAATATCAATGTACTCAATACTATAAAACCAATATATAAACAATTATACACCCACACAAATGATAAAACACAAACATAGTGTAGCAAAGATAAGGGGAAAGGAGGGAGAATGGAAGGAGGAGGGGAGAGGGTGATTGGCAGGAAGAGGGAAGGAAACTGGTGAGATCTCACCTAATGACACAGTCAGTGTAACAGTACTCAGCACATCCCCTGGGTGAAGGGCTGAACTACAACTTGAACTTTACCTTGGAAGTCAGAACAATGTAACCTAAAAATATGCACCCTCATATTAATTTAAAATTGTAAAAAATTAAAGTAAAAAAAGTTAAAAAAGCATTTCCCTATGCTATTTTAATACTTCCTAAACATCATTTTTAATGATTTAAATGTTGCTAAATTCATGCAGAATAATTTATTTTCCTATTTATCAAAGTTGAATAAAATTTGTATTGAGGTTTCCATTATTATAATGAACACATATGCAACCATTTTTTATCCAAATAAAATGTCTCCATACTTTAAAAAAAAAAAAAAAACAGGATATTGGGTGCAAGTGGGCACAAGAGATCTTTGGGGGGTAATAGAATCTATTTTATGATTGTCATAGTGGTTATGTAATTCTAAACATTTGTTGAAACATACCAAATTATGCACTTAAAATTGAGTGGGGAGGACATTATATTTTATTTTTTATAAATGAAGTAGATGATACTTTTTGAGTATTTTTTTTTATTTTTTCAAATTAATATGAGGGTACAAATTTTAGGTTACTTTCTTCTCACTTCCATTTGTAGAAGAGCCTCTCGCCTCACAATGTGCACATTAGGTGATATTCTGCCTCATGCCCTCCCTCCTTCTACCAAACATCCTCTCCCAACACCCTTCCCACTTCCCTCTACCCCCTAACTGAACTATATTAGTGTTTTATTGTTCTTATGAGCATTTAATTGTTTATATATTGATCGCATACTAGTATGGAGTACATTGGGTACTTATATTTCTATTGTTGTGATACTTTACTAAGAAGAATATATTTCAGCTCCATCCAGGTAAATGTAAAAGATGTGAAGCCTCCATCTTTTTAATGGCTGAATAATATTCCATGGTATACCAGTTGGTTGATCCATTCATGGGTTGATGGGCACTTAGGTTGCTTCTACAACTTGACAATTATGAATTGAGCTACAATAAACATTTTAGTCCAAATGTCTTTGTGGTAAAATGATTTTTGTTCTCCTGGGTAGATACCTAATAATGGGACTGCAGGGTTAAATGGAAGGTCTACTTTTAGATCTTAGAGGATTCTCCATACTTCTCTCAAAAAATGCTGTATTAAAAAAAAAAAAATGCTGCATTAGTTTGCAAACCCACCAGCACTGTAGAAGTGTTCCCTTCTCTCCACATCCATGCCAGCATCTGGTGTTTTGAGACTTTGTGATGTGGGCTAATCTTGCTGGAGTTAGGTGACATCTTAGAGTGGTTTTGATTTGCATTTTAATCTGATGATTAAAGATGAGCTTTTTTCATGTTTGTTGGCCATTTGTCATCCTCACAGAAGTTTCTGTTCAAATATCTTGCCCACTGATAGAGATGGTTGTGTGCACTTTTCTTATCATTTGAGTTCTCTATAGATTCTAGTTATCAGGTCTTTGTCAGATTCATAACATGCAAAAATCTCCCATTCTGAAGTCTGCCTGTATGTTTTGTTTGTGGTACCCTTAGCTGTGCAAAAGCTGCTTAACTTGATCAAATCCTAGTTATTTATTTTTGGTGTTGCTGCAATTACGGGGGGGGGGGAGGTGGTCTTCCTCATAAAGTTTTTTCCAGGCCAATATCTTCAAGTGTTTTCCCCACACTCTCTTCTAGAATTTTTATTGTTTCATGTCTTAAATTTAAATATTTTATCCATACATATTTATCCAATTTTTGTCAATGGTGAGAGGTGCAGGTCTAGTTTCAGTCTTCTGCATGTGGATAACCAGTTCTCCCAGCACCATTTGTTAAATATGGATTTCCTAACCCTGAACCTTTAATTTTTTACAAGTAAAGGTATTTAGATGCAAAGGGTTATTTTCAAATATATTCTGGAGTTACTTCCTCCCCAGATTCTATTTTTAAAAATGCTTCCAAAAATTGAAATACAGAGAGTTTAAGTCTGTATTAGGAGAAAAAAAAGAAAAAGGAGGAAAACAGCAGGTATTTATAACAAACTAATGAAAGCTTTTTCTGGAAAGTTATAAAAACAGCCTCCAGTGTGCTGGGTCCTCTTCACTAGAGGAGGCGCTCACTTACTTCTCGAGGAATTAGACGGGTGGCTCCTGAGACAAGTTGTTTACCAGGGTGTTCACAGTAATCGTATCCAAAATATCATGGTGGATGATAACATTACTAAGAGAAGTATCTTTGACTACCCAATTTAAAAACTAAGAGACAAATGTACAGCTCTATTTCTCAAATTCAGAAAGTGATTTAATTAGAACTTCAAACTTCTTCTTGTCAGGCTAACGCACTGGACAGATCTGATACCAGACTGCCTGAAAGATGGCCTATTATTCTCCAAAGACTTGTGGAAGAACAAAGATCATGTTTGTGCTGTAGCAAAGCTTATAAATTAAACACACATATTTTTCAGGACCTTTCAACCCTGGACTTCATGTTATCTGAACCAAGAGCATATAAGAAAAAAAAAAATCTTGAAGGAAGAAGTAGAGCTTTATGGACTAGCAATATGTGTATGTTTTTAATGGTGTATTAAGTACTCAAATGAAAATGAGCTGGATGGGAATAAAAGGTTTAAAAATTCATCAGTACAGGCTCTGGCAGAGATGCTGTTTGACAAGGCTAATTATGCAGCCAGTAAGGACAGATATGATTACTAATGGGGACCCAAGGTGCTCTAAATGAGAAAAGAATCTAAGTCAGGATCACTGCTCAAAACCAGGACTGGAGTTAGCCGCCCTACCTCTGAAAGGAAGCTGAAATAATATAAGGTAAGCCTGCTGCCTGAGGATGTATGCACACTCAAGAGACAGGAATAAGCAAAAACTCCTTCCTCACCAGGACCTGAGTCCTGTGCCCACAGGCTCAGTGGTGCTGATTATCAGAGTAAGACCAAAAGTTCAATATAAGTCCTGGAGATAAGTCAAAAATTGCTAAGTAGGAAGGTAAGAGCAGAGAGAGAGAGAGAAGAAAAACATAAGTCAAATTGAGGCTGCAAACTAAAACTTTCAGTGCACTAAAAGGGACAGTCAAACTGGTCAACACCTGGAAAAGTAAATTTATTCCAAGCAGTTAAAATGTTTCAATGGGACAATTTTAACTTGGTAGAAAGTGAGCATAGGAAGGGTTTTTATTTCAGTTACTCTGTGAAATGAATACACAGGTCTATGCATGAGAACGTTTATTGCGGGAGTATTTGCAGGAGGAAAGAGTTGAAAGAAAGTCAAAGGTCCATGAATTTGAAATTTAAAAAGTAAAATATGGTATATATGTACAATAAAAAACAATGCAGCAGTCAGAGGCAATACAGGGCAACGTGGCTGGAGCTCAGTAACAATGTAGAGTGAAACAAGGAAAACTTAGATAGCAATATTATTGAAGATAACATGTAATCATGCACACTAAAACACACACATAAACCAGCACAAAACTTTCAAAAGCATACACCAGTATCTAAGCAAATGCAATGGGCTAGAGGCTTTGTGGGCAAGAATGCACGCATTTGACGATGAAGACTGCAAGAGAAGTTTCATCATTTAAAAAATATATATATCCAAAATATCGATGAGTTTGCACAGACTGATAATATCAGTATGCTACCATGTGGGAAGTACAGTCAGCTGATCTTACCCATCTGAGACCCTTGACAACACTTTACTTTAGAAAAAAATTGTGATTCAACTACCAAACATACTATACAATAACAACAACAAAATAAGTTCTCTTCCATGCGTGGAATGAGTTATGTCCACATCACTTATTAGTGAATGGGATTTATCCCTCAACAAGGGTTTAAGATGAACTCGAAGTGGTTGGAAATCCCAATTAGAGCTTAAAAACTAAAGTTTCAGTGTAACAAAAAGAGGAAAATTATCTTATGAAAGATATTATCTGTCACTTTATTAAAAGCTCTTATCATGTAAATGTGAAAACTAAACCACATTTACTCTCCACTAAGCTTCTCTCTAAGAAAATTGCTATTCATCCTGTAGATATTCAAAAATGCTTGTTCACTTCAAAAAGCAAAAACTGATATCCCTGAATAGCTGAGTGCTTTTTATTCAAAGTATCTTTTACAATTATTGTGCTTAAAATGATATGCTTTGCAGAACTGAAGCCATTCCATGTCCCCACAGTAGCCTACCATGTGAACATCTAAATCTTTCATGAGAGAAATAAATTCAGTACGGCATTGAAATCTGACAAGCCCATCACACTGCCTTTCAGAATTCCTGTTTAGAAATAATCTCACGAGTCATTGAAGCACCTTGGTGAAAGTATTGTCTGAGCTACTGCCCAGGAAAGGCAGAAATTGTGCCTGAATTTTCCAGCCTACTAACTGAAAAACTCATCTAAAGAAAACCGGAAAAATAGTTCTATAGGGAATGATGTAATGACAATGCTTTTGAAAAATATAGTTCTGGCCTGAATTCACACAAGTAATTGCTTCCCCCAGTTAGTCTTAATTCAACGGTTGATTTAATAATATCCTAATATTGACAACAAAAACAAGCCATAGAGAATTTTTTAAGTGGAGAGAGTAATTGATTAAAGTGATTCTAAGTGACAGGATAGTTGAACAAATTAAAGATATAGTCAAAGCCATTGAAACAGTTTGGTCAATGGATTCCAACTTACGTAGTAACCATTATCCCTTTCAAACAAAGGCTTTTCAATCTATCAGTAATCTTCTTTAGGCCAAAATTCCCACTTACAACATTCTTTATCCCCCAACAGTGTTAGGGCCTAACACTATATAAGGCCCCTATCTTGTTATATTTTAATCCCTAACTGCGTTTTTTAAAATATATGTCTATTTCTTCTGACATATAAGCTCCGACACCTGTCTTCTATCTTCTGTTGCACTTTATTCTCTCAAGAGTTTATGATCAATTCAAAATAAATGTATTTCAGTATAATTTAGTTTGATCTTCATAATCCTAGCCTGCAAAGGAAAGAAAAAGATGTATCCTTATTGGCAAAAAACAGTTTATAGTAAATTGATGGCTTAGCATTAACTCCTCACAACTGGAAATGTAACTAAAACTAATGTCTCCATGAGAAACACGAACAAACCAAAGTTGCCTTCCCTGCCCTCTGACTTG
The DNA here is from genome assembly GCF_000181295.1 of Otolemur garnettii. Classification (NCBI taxonomy): domain Eukaryota; kingdom Metazoa; phylum Chordata; class Mammalia; order Primates; family Galagidae; genus Otolemur; species Otolemur garnettii. Next base: position 34,991,712 of record NW_003852400.1, read on the forward strand.
GCATATGGTAACACGCCCTATTTCTGCCTTTGTCAACAACTGGATACGCCAAACCTACCTATGCCTTGGGTATGTTGTTTTATATATTCAACAAAGTGCAGTCATACCAATTACTCTATAGATTCCTAAGAACTATCTCTGATAATAGATGAAATATATGTATATTCTCATTTATTAGATAGGGAAATCAACAAGGAGGTAAAGTATTCATTCATTCAACAAATACCGAAATTCACAAAGGAACATAGGGATTATGCTATACTATAGAAATACAAATATGCATAAAATATAATCTACACTGCCTGTGGGTTTATTTATGGTGAAGAGAATGGAGGACACAGAGGAGGTACCAGAAAAGAAAAACTGTCATTTAAGGAACGCCCCTGTAGGGTGTGTCGAATGCTATGCTAGGTGTATTACATACACAGTCCCCTTCAAACTTCACAACCCAGCAAGATGATTTTACAGTGAAAAAAATTGAAATTTGGAGAGGTTAACAATTAGCATTAAGTCTTACAGCTCAAGATCATATTCTAACCCTCACTGCAGGATTTCAAAACCTGCCTTTCAGAATAATAATTAGTGCAATAATGAGTCCTATATACTCTGGTAAAAACAAAGAAGAAGAGGACGATGAGAACTTAGAGATAGTAGCATCAATTACACTTGGAGCGCAGGGGCAAAGTGAGCAGAGGAGGAGGAAAGCTGAAAGAGGTTTTAAGGGGAAAGACATTTTATCAGATAGTAGGCAGAATTCTAAAAATGCACCCTGCCTAAAATTCTATATCCTAATCCCTAGAACGTGTGAATAGGATGAGCTGTGGCTCCCGTAAGGTTATATGGCACATCTGCCCCTGAGATAGGGAGATGACCCAGGTGGGCCAGATCTTTTCAGGAGTCAGAGAGTTTTTCCCGGCTGGTGGCAGAAGAGGAAGTCTGAGACATTGCCAGCATGAGAGCAGAGTCATTGCTGGTCTGAAGATGAGGGGGCCACACGGGAAGAAGGTGGGCATCCTCTTGAAGCAGAGGGCAGGCCCCCACTGACCACTTCAGTTCTGTGAGCACAAGGAATTGAATTCTGACAGTAAGCCTGCAACAGACTGTTTCCTGGAGCTGCCAGCACAGACAGCCAAGACACCTTGATTTCAGCCTTTTGATACCCTGAGTGTAGAACTCAGCAGAGCCCACCCAGAATTCTAACCTATAGAACGGGGAGCTAATGAATGAGTATGGTTTTAAGCCATCACGTTCGTGATAATCTGTCAGGCAGTAGTAGCAAACTAACATACCAAGGAGTAACTCCTCCTCCTTTCACGGAGTCTTGAAAATCAGTGGGTGTTCCTCAGACTGGCAGAAATAAAAGGCATTTATAAGCAGGGTAGGGGAGTTGGATGCTGTAGGTGCCTTCTCACACCTCCTAGGCAGTACCAGCACCACTTCATGACTTCCAGCTGCCAGAATTAGCCTTTTGCCTAAAGGCTGTCTCAGAAGTCAAAGGAAGCTACTGTTCCTGGGGTTGGCAGCCCAGAGGGCCACAAAATTAACAGCGCCAGGGAACAGCCCTCAACCAGTGGCTGACAGTAGACTGTAGATGCCTCGGCACCTTTACTTTTGATGAGCTGACCCTCAGGTGTGTTCCCCATGCCCTTAAGCTGCAATCACCCACAGTGGCAGCTGGCTTGGTGACATAGCCTTTAGGGGCTGCCTTCCCTTTCTCTTTCACTTCCATACTCCCCTGTTGTGCCGCCCAATAAGCTGCTTGCATTCAATACCTTGTCTTAGGGTCTGCTTCTGGAACAACCCAAACTAAAACAATGAGTAATGCCAACGAGTAAAGGCAGAGAAGCCTGACCTGATGGAGCTGAGGTGTTGCATGCTCAGAAAGACGAGGCCAGAAAACAGCATCACCCATGATTTCTCAAGGACTTGGAGACCACTCCAGGACTTGGCAGACGTAGCCAAGAGTGCCTGCCAACTTATTCCTTATTAACAGAACTCTGCTTATATGTCCAGCTGGAAAATCCTATTCCCCAACATCCTTTGAAAACAGGACTGGCCTGAAAAACAAAAGCCAAAGCTCCTAGTGGAGCTTCTGACAAAGCCCTTTTTGCCCTTCTTTGGAAAGTATTATCTGGAAAGTAAATATGGTAACTGAAGCTCCATCAAAATCTTAACCATGAGGGAAAGACCAAAAGAATTGCAGAGACTTTGGCCAGGACATTCTTGAGCCACTAAGCCTACACCAGTAACTGCCAGCTTCAGATATCAGTTAAATGAAATAAAAACCACCTTTCAAGCTGCTGAAGTCAGGTCTCTATAACTAGTAGCTGAACAAATTTCAAAATTGATGAAGTGACAGAATTGGAAAAGGACTTTGAATCTCAGCTTTTTGCCCGTTTCTCTCTCACCAGGACAGAGAGGGTTATCAAAATTTGCAATGCAACCAGAGAAGCACCCCCTTGAAGTCTCAGGACACTGTTTGTTAATAACAGCAAAACTACCAATAAATCTCAGGACACACTGCAGAAGCCTCAGCAAAGCCTTCCAGATTTTAATTATGAAACTTCCATGCCAACTTTGCATTATCATTTCACATTTCCTTACAAGGAAGCTTTTGTCTTTCAAAGTAATTTACAGGAGTGTTAATGAGGCACTAAGGGACACTAAGGGACAGAGTCTGGTGGCCTCTGCATTGCTTGATAATGCCAACATACAGATGTCACTTCAACATCACTGAGAAACCTTTCTCACCTATCTTACCCAGTTCTAAGATCCCGAATTATATTGAAAAGAATCCCCAAGAAAAACCAAAGTGATACTGTCTTGACCACTTCTCTGAAAAATATAAATATAGTTCATTATTTTCTAGCATGGGGGGAAACACATCTACAGGTACAACAGCACCTACTACCACCACCATCACACAAGAGTTGCAATAAGACATAAATTTCTGGTACAAATTACACACGATCGATAGATGTCATTCTATGGTATATCCTTAATACAAAAAATGCTAATTGCTAGGTCATGGAAGAAGTGCAAGTGCCCATCGACCCACGAATGGATCAATAAATTGCAGTATACGTACACCATGGAATACTATGCAGCCCTAAAGAAAGATGGAGACTTTACCTCCTTCATGTTTACATGGATGGAACTGGAAAATGTTCTTCTTAGCAAAGTATCTCAAGAATGAAAGAAAAAGTATCTAATGTACACAGCCCTATTTTGAAACTAATTTATAGTTTTCATAGGAATGTTATAACCTAATTATAGCCTTAGTATATGGGGAGAGGGGTGGATGGCTGGAGGGAGGGTGATTGGTGGGGTCACTTCTATGGTTTATCCTACAAGGGTACAAGTGAATATTTCTAAAAGCAGAGTATGAATGTCTTAACTCAATAACTAAGAAAGTGACATGAAGGCTACATTAACCAGTTTGATGAGAGTATTTCAAAATGTATATGAAAATACCGCACTGTACCCCATGATTGCATTAATGTACACAGCTATGATTTAATATAAGAAACTTTAAAAAAAATGCTGCTGTTTCAGTAACACTAGCTTGAGTAATTGTTTTGCTACCTGAGTGTCATCAAATTAAATAAATGGTTCCAAGTCATAGGTTGTTATTTTCCTTGGTGTATTAATGTTTGTGCTTCTGTTATTTTAGAAGGGTCTGATATTAAAAGGAAGAGGGAAAAATGAGCAGAGGGGCCGTGTCACCCAGAGCAGATAGCTGGAGCTCCTTCATATTAAAAGATATTTATCAAGTATATTGCCACAAGGTTTAGACGCGTACCCATGTAAATATGCTATCTGTTGATCTAAAAGCACTCTTCATGGGTACGAGATCATTTGTATAAGTGACACTTGGAGTGGCATAAATATATTTCTTCTCTGCCTCCTGTATTTATTCGATTTAAAAATCCCAACCAGCCTTTATTCTTTTCAACCTTGTAACATTAATACTGATGTGGGTAGACATGATATTTCTTCTACATGCTGCAGTCCTAAGAAATCATTCCAGAGTTATGTGAATGTTCCTTACCTTGTTACTTTTGTGACTTTAGACGGCATCCAATGAGAAAGTCAGGGACAATTTGACCTGGTAGCTCTTAAAGACCTAAAGAGCCCTTCCTGCCCTCAAACTAAAGGAAATTCACTGTTAAGAGAAGTGGCAGTATCCTCTAAGCACACAGAAATAGTAATCAAACTAAAGAGAGGGAGGAAAATAAAAGAGATTCAAGAAGAGACTTGGTAAATAAAACTTAGTCTAAAAATATTATTTGACTCCAAGCTAATCTTTAAAAGCCAATATCAACATAATAAAACTTTTTGGAGAGGTGGAAACCACTGCATTTGTCTGATGTGCTCTCACAATTTTCAGGGGGAAAGAAACTGCGAGGAAAAAAACATAACTGAAAAGAAATATGTTACTTGTCAGACTTTGTCTTCTCTGGCTGTGCTCAATTTCAGGCCCTGATGCATCCAACCTGTTCGCTCAGCTGCTTGCTGCATTTGGTAGCTGTTAGAATCCCACATCCTTACCCCAAAGTTAGGGGCACCCACTGAGCTGTGCATTCCTTCCTCTCAGTCTACATGACTGTTGTCTCTAAATTTGCCCTCTAGTTCTTCCTCATGACATCAAGGCTTGCTCTGAATTCCAGCACAGTCCACTAAGACTCACTAATAACCTACCGGCCCTTCCTTACCTGCACTCCTGTGTGTTCTCAGCTGCCGGCCAACAACCTTACAAATGTAACCAGCAACATCAGCATGAGCCAGGAACTGGTTAGAAATGTAGGTTCTGACCATGCCCCTTCAACCCACCCAGATCTACTGTATCAGAAACTCTTGAGGATGAAGTCCCACAATCTGGTGTAATAAGCCCTCCAGGTGATTCTGATGCAGGTGTACAGTTGAAAACAACTGGTCTAAATCATTTTGATATTTCCTAGAGTTTTGCTATCAAATGGGCAATTCCCTCTGTGAAATAAAAAAGACAGGCATATACTAGCAATAGCAGCTAACACTTACCGAGGGAACGCTATTAAGCTGCGTACAATTGTAACCTGTTTATAAATTTTAAGTTCATTCAGTCTTCACAAGAACTAGACAGGGTAGATGCTGTTACTATTATTCCCACTTACACTTTGAACACTGATGTGCTTAGTAAGCTGCTGAAGGACTCACAGTTATGAAATAGAAGAGCAGGATTCTAGCACAGATATCTGCTCCAAAGACTGGGCTCTCATCTGTTTTGGTGCACGACCTCTGAAAAGCTGCACGCCTCAGATTTGCATCAAAGATTTACATAAAGGGGATGGGACGCTCCAGTATGTGGTAACTGAACTCTCAAGACAAATATTTGAGGCAGATATTAATGGCTCAATTTACCAAATGAATCAAGACAAGGTGAATCACATTCATCTGAGCTTTGTTGAAGGAATATTTTTGTTTATGAATTTTCAGACTTCTACTCATAAGTAAGGGAAATCTGATCTAAAAGTCACCCACATTTTGCAAACCCAGGACCCCCAAAATAATAAATAAACTTTGAATTGTGTGCTTTTCCTACTGGAATCAAACACATTCAGTCCAATGAAGCAATATGAGAAATGACAATCTGTGGAAAAGACAGCAAGGGAATCTACCTAAAGACTCAGCTGCCAGTGAACTTGGGTTATGGGTCTACTAGAGGAGAGAGAGCTGCTTCAGTTACAACTCGGTAAGTCACTGGAAGCGACCTCTGATGACATTGGTACCAACATGAAATATGTTCCTTATTTCAGCATGGCACAAACGATAAGGCTCCAGAAACGCAACCCAACAGTACGGCACCAATGGGACAGGGCAGCACCGAGCAGGAGGAGAAGCATTGCCTGGCAGGTGCATCCTCCCCCTCTGGGAAATAGAGTACCCGAGGGAAGTGGCTCCCCTGTGGGAGCATTCAAGCAGCTTAATTAACAGCAGACACCTAAGCAGCAGGTGTTGCAGAATGTGCCAAAGGATGGAAAGAAATACCAGCTGCCGTGCCTGAGCTGGCTGGCTGAAGCTGTTCCTCAGGAAAAGTGAAGCACCCTGGCAACTGCCAGGGAAGATCTTACATGGGGAAAGGGGACTGTGGGGCCAACTCAGTAGGTTCAAAAAGCCCTGCCTTAGCAAGAAAAGATTACGACTCAGGAAATTTCAAGTTATATATTTATATTCAACCATTATATTACTTCTGTAAGGTATGTCATTACCTTTTTGGAAAAACTCAGTTTTTATGTCAGTCATGTCAGTAGTTATTTATTATCTTATTTCTGAAACAATTGTGATTTTAACTTTCAGATTAGGGATTAATTGTTGAATTTTTATTATAACATGTAAATATGGCATTACCCTTTAACTTGTCTACTTGTTGATCAGGTTTTATATCAGCATTTTAATTTTTCTTAAAAATATATTTTAAGCTCTATTTCCTAGAAAGCAAAATAGAAATATTTTACAATGACCCATTTGCCTTTTCCCATCATGTTGAATTAATCACTCTACTTCATATGTTTAATATCTTATTCTACTCCTGAAAAGACCATGGCTCACTGAATCAAAGAAAAGACATTGTTAATACATTTGACATGTAGGGGAATTGTTGAGGAAATGCTAGGACCTTTTTGAAAAAGACATTTCATTTATTTCACAACACCAAAAAGTTAGTAAATGAAAAGTGTAAAACAAAATGGTACAAATTATGTGGTATTATAATTATTATTTTGTGGTAAAGGGCCATGGAAATTAGTTCTAGCATGAAAATTTTCCTTTCACATCCTATGACCAAGCAAGAAAATTTAAACTCTCTAGTGTTTCAAGTTCATTTAAGTTTCAAGTTAATTTCAAAAACTATGTTTTCCATGTCATTTCCAATTACATAGAAATAATTACAAAGGCTTTTGCCTAAATAAGACAGTTTTGATCACACTGAAGCTTCTTTTCTTCAAGGCAGCTTAGATTCTCAAATGTTATTTTAATTAACTCTATAGGTTTGTAACTTCAAACGAAGAGGGAGGGGTTTAAGTTTGCAGTTCACAGGTGCATTTCTGCAAAGTCAGAGTACAAATCAGGCCTTTGAGGGACTAAAGGCAGTCATATCCTTCTCCTTGGTGATAGGTTTTTTTTATTTTTTTCATAATTGACCAGTTTCATCTACACTGAAATTCTTAAGGTAGTTTTAGAAGGAACCTCTTGGCACCTTGAACAGGTATATAATTACAGCCAAAAACCTCACATTATTTAAGGCAGTGGTTCTCAACCTTCCTAATGCCTCCTAACGCCTCGACCCTTTAATATGGTTCCTCATGTTGTGGTGACCCCCAACCATAAAATTATTTTCGTTGTTACTTCATAGCTGTAATTTTGCTACTGTTATGAACCATAATATAAATATCTGATATGCAGGATATATTTTCATTGTTACAAAGGGGTCGTGACCCACTGGTTTAAGGTGATACTGAACAGAATGAATAAAGTCTTGTCCTAATAAGCCTTTTTTGTACAGCTTTCCAGCAGCAACTTTTCCCTATGCTCAAGTTGAAGTTCTTGGACAGTTTTAGACCCCCTGATATCTGGCTGAGAGGCAGCAGGCACTATGATGGCACTCCACAGGCCTTGGGAGCAGGCAGCTATCAGGACATTGGTGGACCTTCACATCTGCCTAGATTCACTTTAAACAGTGCCCTGGGCTGGCCCTAGCTTCCAGTTTTCATTTTCTATAACCTAGTCACACAAAAATTCTTAGGGCTACTCTGTCACTTGTCCTTGCCTCCTTTTGAAGGACAGTGCATGTTCTCTGAGGTGCATGAATCAATTTTTGCCCTTCTGAATCATTGCCACAGTTGAAGAATTTATCTCATATACACCTCCAGCATGGATCATTTCTTATCCCATTACGTTTGAAATGTTTTCTCTACTTTTGTTTCAGTCGCAATACTAACCTTCATAAAACGGCTTTTAGCACTAACAAGTCTTTGCACTTACTGGGCACAGGGAGTTAATGCTTCAACACACCTCAAAACAAAGTTCACACAAAGCAAATTATCAGGGTAAAAAATAAAATGCAATGACCACAAACAATCATAATTTCCATTTGTTGATAACTGGCAGAGCTAATGCTCGTTGCCCCCAGCACCCGGCTTTGTTTGTATCCCTGGAAATTGTCTGCAAAAAATAACACAATAGCAGTTAGGAGTTTGCTGGGTTGTTTGTGATCTGGGTTGTTTGTGATCTAGACTTTATCTGCATTATCTCTTTTAAAACTCACCACAGTCCTGAAAGGCAGGTACTCTAGGGTCAACACTTTACAGATTTGGAATCTGAAGCCTAAAAACATCATTAGTCTTCCTAAACCACACAGCTAGCAAAAGCATTTGATTTGAACCCATGCATCTGAATTCAGTTCAAAGGTTCTACATGTTTATAGGTAATTACATCATAAATCTCAAGGGTTTCCTTTTATGAAAAAAAATCAACATTTTCGTGATACCAAATAGAATTCCAAATCTCAAAATACAGATTGTTATTACAAAAATATAATCTATGTATCAAATTTTTCTGTTTTTAACTCATATAACTGGAGACTATAACTTGAAAGAAAATTTTATAACTTTTTGATGACATTGATATTCAGATGAGAATGCATTCATAAAGAATATTAGAGTAGATCATAAAACTTATGGATTAGATTATATTTTACATTTTCCTAGCCTCAACATAATCAAAATACAAAGGCTAAATAGATGAAAATAATATTTCAAAGATAAACTTATACATATAACACATAAAATTATTAAAGTTTGGTTTTGTATGTGCATACAAAAATTTGTTAAGAGAAAACCATCTCAAGAATATTTTAAGAGGCTCAGCACCTATAGCTCAGAGACTACCGTGCCAGCCACATACACTGGAGCCGGCAGGTTCGAATCCAGCCTGGGCCTGCCAAACAACAATGACAATCTTAAAAGAAAGCAATCTTTTAAGAGGCAACAATTAAAAATTTAACGAAAAAAGTGTATGTTGGGACCTTCGTGTTTCTCTAATCTGCAAGCCTATTAAACAAGTATATTTGGCCCCGTGGGCATGTTCAGAGAGGAATACTTCTGCCTACAGTGTCAGAAGCACTAGCCACATGTCTCTATTCCTGGTTATTATAGGTCTTGTCTAAAAAATATTCTACATGTGGACAGCAGACACTTAAAAACCAGTGACATGGAAGCCACCATTTTTAAGACAGTTTGACACTTATAAAAAGACTGTTTAAAGAGATTTCTTATATTTAGCTGGAAATTTACTTCCCTGAAACATCCACCTATTCATCCTTGTTCTGCCCTTGGGAGTATCAGACTTAGGCTGCTGAGTGGGAAAGAGCCACCTGCCTGTGGTGATGAACAGAAATAGATTCCGATGCATAAAAATTCTTCCCCAGCAGGGTGGACCTTACACAGTGTGGTGAGTGCAGCAAGGCAGGTATCGTCACTCCACAACTGCTTCCTGACTTCTTCTCTGGGGGACAGCCCCACCCCCACCCGTGTGACTTGGGTGGAAACGTCCTCAGAATCTTACTTCCCCTACCAGGCATGTGACCCAAGCTGGCTAATCAAAATATACTGTCTTCTGGAGTTGGAGTTCTTTGTGGATACACACACTGGGAGGCCAGGAGGAGGCCTCTGCCATCTTGAGATTGGAAGCTGTAGCCACACACAAACCCCAACAGAATGTAGCACGATGTTACTTGAAATTCTGGATGCCGTTAACCACACCTTTAGTCTTTCTGGTTAAATGAACCAATAAATGCCCTTTTTAAGTTAGCTGGAGTATAAGTTAGTAGTTTCAATCACTTACAGTCAAAATAATTTCGGCAAATACATTCACAAGGGGCGAATTTCCCTTTCTTTGCAATTGTTCTTGGCACTGACTCTACTGGAAGAGAAAGCCTGACAGCAGCACTGCCGAGTAGAGTAAGCAAAGCGCAGAGAAGTTGGAAAGGTGAGAAATGGAAAACCAGGCCCTGCACACACCTTAATTTATGCAAAACATGCCTACTTGTTTTCTGAAGTATTTCTGGAGTGCTAAAGAGGGCCATCACCTGCCCCCAAAGACCCTATATTAGTATCCCTAACATTCCAAAGCCCCCTTATAAAGACTGGAGGCTTTCATTACACAACTAGAAAGGCGATCTTAATATCTCTAGCAATCTCAGGTGACAGGAGGACGGGATTCAAAGATCATGGGGAAAGGGACTGTTGTCAAGGTGACTTGGTGCTGGAAGAGACTCCAGTGACAATTTCTGCCCACTTCAGCATTTTCCAGAGAACAGTCCCTGCTGTCACAGCCCAACTCTCCAGGCAGACAGAGAGGACCCTGGACTTTAACTTATCTCCACAAGAGGATTTATTTCTGCCTGATGCCGTAGTGTTAATTAAAAAGTGCCTACAAAGATTTCTAGAGAGGTTTTCAGGACAAAAGTCATGTCCCCAAATATTTCACTCACTAGTCCCAGAAAATTGCAGGACACTATCTAATAAAGATAAATCTGACTCATTGACAACAATTAAATCTAAATTATAGGTAACTAAAACTCTGCAGCTTCACCCAATGCCGTGTCTCACCCAGTACTAATCAGCCTCATCACAGCCTTACTCTTCCCTCTGCCTCTGTGTATTCCACTGGGTTTGTCTCTCATCAGGACAGCTAGTGATCAAGTTACTAAAAATATGCTGGTAATAAACTATCTTCTACCTCCCAGACACTTCCATTCCCTCCTTGCCTTCGGTGCTGAAAAGTGGCTACTACAAATATTCTCCAGGAAAGGTAGCAAAGAGTTGAAATGACATTTCACGAGCAGTGAATCAGCGTCTCCTCTCATTGAAACACCTTAAGCTTTTCAAACGTCTGACATAAGGGCTGTCATACCTGGTGAAACACAGGACCTTAGGGAATGGCGTTCCAGAGGGTGGGAAATATGTGACACCCTCCTTTTACTGACTGACCTGCCGCTTGACACTTCTGTGTATTTTCAAATAGAGAAACTTCTTGTGCACATCTGAATATACTATAAATATAATATGGCCTTGCTGATAGTGAGAAAGAATCCTCAGACGTTTGAGAAAATTTCCAGAGCAATTAGCTGAATCTCTATCCTCCTGAAGATTTTGCATTAAGGAAATAGTTTGAGTCGGTCTCTTTAAAAAAAAGGAAGAGAGAGAGACAATTAGGGGTGATTATGTTATAATCTTTGAATGAATTCAGGAGATTGTTAAAGTAATTTTTGAACACTGCCAGGTTCCAGGCCCTAAGCAGGCACTGAATTGAGGGGAACAGCTGGGGAGGGCTCCCCGTCCCCCTCTCCCCATGTAGAGTACATTAGAGGGAACCTATCAACCTTAAATAACACCTGCAGGGTGCTGTAGGAATTGGTCACCCAAGGGACTGTAACAAACTGGTCAACATCAAAGGTGTTCAACATAAGGAACTAGGCCTATTGTACCAATACATATATGTGGTACTTGTCCAGTCTATGAAAATCAGGTCAACTTAAGGAGGTGGTCAATGTAGAGAGGTGGTCCACTGTGGAGGTTCTACTGTACATAAACGGATGTATGCTAAAGGGATCAGGAAGGCTTCTTTAAGAAAGTTAATAGCTGGGCTGAATCTTAAAGAACTAAGGATTAACTAGTTAGGGAAGGAAGGGCACAGGCAGAGCATTCCAGCCAGAGGGAAAGTATGTGATGGTTGTAGGGAGTAAGGACATGGAAGGAATCGGCGTGAACAAACACAGAGTGTGGAGAGCACAGGTCAGGAGTTCAGGATGTGGTCAGGTATTGTCAGGGCTCTACAGAGAAATAGAACCAATAGGATATACAGATATATGGATAATATAGGGGAATATTTATTAGGAAAATTGGCTCACATGATTATGGAGGCTGAGAAGTCCTAGGAAAGCTGTCTCTAACCTGGAGGACTGGAGAGGCTGGGGGCATAGCCTAGTCCAAGTATGGAGGAATTGGGAGGCTAGTGGCACAGCCTAGTCCAAGTCTGGAGGACCAGGGGTGGGGACTGGTGGCACAGCCTAGTCCAAGTCTGGAGGACTGGGGGTGGGAGGCTAGTGGCACAGCCTAGTCCAAGTCTGGAGGACTGGGGG
>NW_003852400.1:35004049-35027650 GCF_000181295.1 Otolemur garnettii
ACAGCCTAGTCCAAGTCTGGAGGACTGGGGGTGGGAGGCTAGTGGTACAGCCTAGTCCAAGTCTGGAGGACCAGGGAGGCACAGCCTAGTCCAAGACTGGAGTCCTGAGAACCTAGAGCTCTGCTGGCAAGCCCTTGAGTCCTAAGGCCATAAAACCTGGTTTTAAAGTCCAAGGACAGAAGTTGAGTGTTCCAGTCCCAGGAGAGAGAACAAGCTCACCTTTTGTCTGCCTTTCAGATCTATCTAGTCCCTCACCCACTGAATGGTGCCCACCCACCCCAAAGTACAGATCTTCATCACTTTGCCCACTGATTCCAATGGGCAGAGTGAGAAAAAAACCATGCTTCACCAGCTATCTGGGTAATTCTTACTGCAGTCAATTTAACACCTAAATGAACAGAATCCTCCATGAAAAACAAATGGCAACTCTATCTTTCTAGTTACTTGGTATCATCTGTGACTCCTCTCTTTCCTTCAGATCCGACATTGAATTTATCAGTAAAACTTATAAATTCTATCTTCAAAATACATATTTACTGAGCCACTTTTCATCATTTTCACTGTCCAAGCCACCCTCTCTTCTCTCCCAGATTATTATAATAGCTAATCAATGATCTTTGTATTTCTGTCTCCCCTTGCCCCCAGTAATGACCCCTCGAAAACATGAGTCAGACCATATCACTCAAGTTCCCAAAGTCTCCAAAGACTCTCCCATCTCATTCATACTGAAAATCAGAGTTCTGGTCTGCAGTTAAATCTCTGACTTCATCTCTCTCCCATTATTCTCATCTTCATTCCATACACCCCAAAACCAGTATCCCAGCTTCCCTGGAAGGGCAGGTGTGCTTCCTTCCCATAGCTTTGTACTTGTCATTACCTCTGCCCACAGAGTCACACCCTCACCCACTTCTAGTCTTTGTTCACATGTAGTCTTTTCACTGAGGCTTTCCCCAGGGTGCTATAATATATAATCATAAATATTTGCCCTTATTAAGTCATTAAATATGAAATGTCCTATTTTGAACCAAAGGTGCCATTTATATTATGTCTCAGACAAGCAGTACAATTAATCAAAGTTGGCACCTAAACTATCAACACAGTCTTGCCATCTTAATGGTAGCTTGTTTGGCAGAAGCAAAGAAGCCTGGAGAGCGAGTGGTGATAAGATTGCAAATGGGGTTTTCCACAGCTTGTTGAGAATGGAATATTTTTCCTTGGAAAAAGTGGTTCAAAGCCTGGAAGAAGAGGTAGTTAGTTGGTGCAAGGTGTGGCGAATACGGTGGATGACAGGATTTCCAAGTGCAGCTTCTGAAATTTGAGCAGCATTGTTTGTGTGACATGTGGTCGAGCACTGTCTTGAAAGAGGATTAGCTTGTCTCTATTGACTGATGTCAGCTGATTAACACAAGCATCCTCATCATTTTGTCCAGCTGGTTGCAGTAGACCCCTGCCGGAATCAATTGACCAGGTTTCATGAAGCCGCAGTAGATAACACCAGTGCTGGACAACCAGGCAGACATCATTAGCCTTTTGAATGAATATTCTGTTTTGGACTATGTTTCAGCACTTCATCTTTATCCAACCATTGTGCTGAACACTTGAAATTGTCAAAAAGAATCCATTTTTTATTACATGTAACAATATGGTGTAGAAAAGTTTACCTTTAACCTGTGACAGCAACAAAAGGCAAGCTTTAGACGATTTCTCTTCTGATGCTTAATTCAGCATCAAATACCAATACTAGTATATAGACACACTATATAGAATACTACTATATAGATTGGTACCATCTATATAGTTTCATCTCATAAATCTGTTTCAAATGGTCCAGTATTAATGAAACACACTATATAGAATAGTCCAGTATTAATGAAACACACTATATAGAATACTACTATATAGATTGGTACCATCTATATAGTTTCATCTCATAAATCTGTTTCAAATGGTCCAGTATTAATGAAATAGTAATATCAAAATTTGCTGCTAATTTATGCATTGGTTGAGATAGATTCACTTCCAATATAGCTTTCAGCTTATCATTACCCTCCCCCCACCTTGGTCTCAGGTCACCCACGTGGCTCATTTTCAAGATTAAAATCAACAGAATGGAATTTCTCAAACCATCAGCATAATGTGCACTCACTAGCCACATCCTTCCCAAATACTTCATTGATATTTCAAGCTATGTGTGCTGCATCGGTCCCATGATGGAACTCATATTAAAACTTTTGACTTTGTATCTCTTTTCTCTCTCCCCCCTGCCCCCGCCCACCCCAAATGTGTGAGTCTGTAAGGACTGGAATTCTTGAGTCTATAAGCACTGCATAAGAAGTCATGCTACTCCAAGACCATTTTTAGTCACTGTGGTCTTCCCAAGGCCTGGAATACTGTTTCAAAAATAGTAACTACTCAAGCTAGGTGTGGTCACTCATGCCTGTAATTCTAACACTTTAGGAGGCTGAGGCAGGAGGATCACTTGAGACAAGGAGTTCAAGACCAGCCTGAATAACAATGTAGCAAGACTATGCCTCTACAAAAAAAGTTACCTGGGCATGATTGTGCATGCTGTAGTCCCAGGTACTCAAGAGGCTATGGCAGGAGGATCACTTGAGCCCAGGAGTTTGAGGTTGCAGTGAGCTATGATGATGCCACTGAACTCTAGCCTGGGTGACAGAGTGAGACCCTGTCTTGGAAAAAAAAAAAAAAAAAGTGGTAAGCACTCTATAAATATTTGTTAAATAAAGGTATTCATCCTAACAAAATAATAAAGCTTTAAATATAAAGAGACATAATCAGATACAAATGTTTTAAGATCTCTGCAGCTCTCCATGAAAATGTTGGGGTACAAGGAGGTGGGGTGCTATGGGCAAAAGTGGCTGCCTGGGAAAGAAGAGCTCATCTTCATTACCAGAAAGCCTTAGTGCAGTGAACTGAGGAAGTGAGACTTACTAACCTTGGTAATGACCCAGCCATACAGATGCTCCCCTCCCTCACCAAACAATCCATACCACCCTGTATACATGTCTTATATAATCCCTCTTCCATGCTGTATGGAGGCTGGTCCCAAAGAACTAACCAAATACCAGAAAAGGATGGTCCTGACTTCCCACACTCAGTTATAAGAGGCCTTGCAACGTCTACCCTGGTGTTTCAGATCCCTTACTCTGAGAACCCTGAAGCACTGCATAAGAAGTCCTGCTGCTTCAAGACCACCATGCTAGAGAAATCACCTGAGGAGGCCACATGGAGAAAGCTTGAAGTGACGTAAACAGAAAGATGCTCTACCAGTGCCCAGCTACACCAATCTCCAGCCATTTGAACCATCCCATCTGAGGCTGCAGACCCTGGGAACAAAGACAAGTGTTTCCTCTTGGGCCCTGTCTCAACTCTTGACCCTCAAAACCAAAAGAAAAGGGGTTTAAGCCATTATATTTGGGGACTGTTTACTAAGCAAGCATAGATAACCAGACACTCAGTGAAGAGGACTCTGTACAGTGGAATTTCACCAACCAGGCACAGGTTCAAGGTTAACTAGCTTGAAGGACAGACTATCTCAAGATGCCCTCTATGCTTAAAAGCCTGGTTAGGATAAGCAAGATGGATTAGTTTAATAGAAGAAAAATGCAGCTGCTTTCCTGCGGCTCTTAATATGAACTTTCAAAAATGTACCTGCCAGATTTCTTTCCAAATAGATTTTTATTACCCAGAAGCCCTTTAGGACGATGACAATATGCCTGATCAACTAAGGCAGAGGTGGATTACCATGACATCTCCCCCCAGCTAACTCTCTGGAGAAGTTTAGAGCAGCATCTTCAGTTACAGCATAAATTAGAGTCAACATGATCTCTCAAGGACAATGAGTTAATTATTTGCTCTGCAGTTCATCCAAAAACTAATTGGAACAGTTATTTCAAGCATGTGATGCCTGAACTCTTTATGCATTTCTATACAAATCAAAGACTAAATTATGATATCAAAGACTTTAAATTATAAATGGAAATTTTAGCTGAGTGAAATCCTCTTTTAAATCATGAACAAGGTATACATAAGAGATAGCTTAAAGAAAGCGACCAGAATACTAGTGAAATTTCATTGAGATATGAAGACAGAAAGAGGTCAGAAGAATTCTACAAGGAAATACCAAGCTCTGACACAGAATCCCAGCATAGTTATTCCAGGAGTACTGATTAAGATAGAATCTTGAATAGCCTATATATCTGCAGTTAAACCCTCCTTCGGTAAGCTTCTGCTGGATTGTTGTCCTGCCCCATGCTCTCAGTCCTATGGAATAAGAAACGTGCCAAAATTCTCAAAAAGCCACATCCAACTCCACAAAGGAACACTGATAGAAATGCACGTATATTCTATATCTGGCTTTGAGAATGACAGACTCTCCAAACATGATCACAGGAATTTAACTGTACAGGGTACCTGGTTTCCTGGGGAAAACCCATGAAAGATATAGGCTAATATTAAGAGGTCAATATCCAAAAGGCTCCCTATCATTTACAGAACAAATTTCTATTTCCTAATATGACATATAGAGCCCTCTAAGACTTTACACTTGTTACATCTCCATAATCATTTACTGTTATGCCTTCTTTATCATCACCATCCCTACTTGGCCTTCTGCAACACATGTGCATACCTGTGCTACAGATGCACACACACAGATTATCCTCCAGTAGTAGTGAATGTATTACAGTTCCCTAAATGTACTATACCATTTCAGATCTCCCCATACCTCTCTCGCTGTCTAGAATGTGCTTTTCCTTCTTGTAGGAATCAATTTAAATATCATTTAAGAATCAATGTAAATATTACTATTCCTGTGAAGCCCCTCCTCATCTTTCTCTCCTGGCAGACTGTGCTAGCACCTTCCTTTGAGCCCTCAAGAGGCCACATATACCGTAGAACCTCCATAGTTGACCACCTTCCTACATGGACTACCTCCTTAAGTTGACCTAATTTTTATAGATATATAAATAAGGAGGCCATTTATATATAATAAACATATAATATATGGAGGAGGTCAACATGAGGAACTAAGCCCACTGTACTGATATGTATATATACTGATATTATTATAATACTATATATTAGTATTATAGCCTATAATAATTAGTATTATTAGTATACCGTTATTATATAATACTATATATTAGTATTATACTAATACTATATATATACCCATATCGGTATATATACATATCAGTACAGTGGGCTTAGTTCCTCATGTTGACCTCCTCCATATATTACTAGTTTGTTATAGTCCCTTGGGTGGTCAACTTATAGAGGTTCTACTCTGTTATTCCTTCATTTGGTCTCTCTACTTAAAGAAAAAGATGCCCTCCCAGTCTCCAGATGAATAACTGACAGAGTTGTTGGGGAGAACAGACAGCCTTGTTTGACTACTTTTCTGTCAGACCTCACCCAACACAAGGCTATTTTCATATATGGAAAGGATGGAAGAAAGAGAAATAACCCCTCCAAATTAAAGGAAAAGATTTGAAAACTCCAGCTTTCAGTAAAAGTGCTATTAATCTTGTCCTTATCCAGAATAAATCATTGTCTATTCCTTCTCACCAACGTCACTTTTTAAATGCAATCAATCTAGAGTGGTACCACGGGTTGCCTTCCAATCATAACATGACATTTATTAGGTAAAATTTTCATTGATAAGTAAATAAAGCCATGCCATAGAAGTTTGGGTGCCAGAGGAAATGACCCTGGCTATTTTATAAAAACTCCCACAAAACTGCAAAGGAGACAATCACAAAAGAGCAACTACCCATTTTGCCTCACCCTGTTCAGCACGCACTAACCCAGAACGCTGCTGCTTCCAGCCACCCCGTAAGCACAGGCACACACACAGTACTTCACTGAGGAAGGAGCTGCAAATGATCATGAGTCTGTAAGGTGGTTAGAACAGCTGGAAGGGATTAGAAACCAATCTGCTGAGTAAGCAAAGAGGAAACGGTCAGATACACACTCAGGAAAGAGAAATAACATTATTGTTCACTTCTACCTCTGGAAGCAAAACTGTGGCTAGAAATAGCTAGTCCGATACCTGCTTAGGCCTGGCTCTTAGTCACCCATTGTGGGCAGTGTCTATTATCCTAGCTCCATAAGGATTCTAAACATATGAACATCTGTAAAAGATTTGCTCCCAAGAGGAAAATGCCACGAAATGCTCAATCCCATAGAAATTTCCAAAGTCATATTACAGTCCAACCACTGTCAGCTCAAACTGGAAATGCTGAATATGACAGCCACCACAAAAGCCTTGTTTAAGTCCATATTGTAGTCAATTCTTTCCACAAATGTCCTTTGATTTTGGTGGATACATAACCTTGAGGAAATGAATGAGGCAATAAAGTTTTTAATTGGAGACCTTTGTCATTTTAGGGAGGCCTATCTCATAAAGGCCATGTTAAACAGAGACTGAGCAAAAGCAGCATCTGGGAATTACGGAACAGATCTTCGGGAAACAGACTTATTTCTGCTTGTGAGCTTGGAAAATTAGACGAGTTACTGTCTTCCTCTCTTCAATTATAAATAGTGGGCTATGAAGCCCTGCTGAAGAGATGAGAGAACTATCGAATAAATGGTATAAAACAAAAGCAATCTTCACTTCCTTTTAAAAAGCTTTTAAAAAGCTATTTTTTCTGGAACTTCTCAAATATATCCAACAGTAGAAAGAATGGTCGACCTCGGTAAATTCCCCACCCAGCTTTAAGAATTAAAGCTGTCATTTTTGCTTCATCTATCAATTTCTAACCTTTTCTCTTTTTTTTTTTTCTTTTTCTGGAGCAAATACCAGACATTCTATCATCCTATTCCTAGATACTTTAGACTGCTTAGAATGTACCTCTAACAAACCAGAAGAGTTTAAAACAACCACCATGCCATTTTTATAGCCAACACAATTTATTCCTTAATATCATCTAACCCCCTATCCCTGTTCAGTATTCTCTGTCTCAAAAAAAGTTTGTCTGAATGAGAATCCCAGTAAAATTCACATGTTGTATTTGGTGTGTTCTATAAGTCCCTTTTAATCTATAACACGTCTGTCTCTCTTTTATTATGCTATTTATTTGCTGAAGAGTCTAGCTTTTGCTGATTGTACTCTGATGGTGTTATGTAGGCAGATCCTCTGCCCTCATGTTTCCTATAAACCTGTAGGTACATTAGAAACTTGACTAGATTCAGATTCAAATCTTTTAGCAAGGATATTTCAAAAGTAGTGCTGAGTCACACAGAAGGCACATGTCCCACGTTTAGTGATGCTGAGACAGATCAGTAGCTCAGGTGATGGCAGCCTGAACCATCCAAAATAAAGTCCCCCATTAATATTTCACTTAATGATTTTATAGATTGTCCAGGTCCATTATTTCTTTAGGATTGAAAATGGGATTTTCCAAATCTTTTTTTTCTTCTACCTTTATTTGCTGACATTCTGCTATTGAAAAAAAGATTCCTTCCTCATCATCTCTGAATGCAGCCCCTAACCTCAGAGCCAACTTGACTCTCACAAGGGTTCTCTTGTTGGACATAAATGATCTTGCAGAACGTGAAGTCATCTTGTGACTTTGAAGAAATAAGATAAAGAGACAAGACCCTTCATAATATTGTTTAATTATTAATTATAGGCAAAAATAAGGGTATATGCAGGCAACAAAAATATCAAATATCTTTCATTTTCTAACAATATGAGTGACTGGGGCTTCTGTAATAATTACAGCTTCAGCCTTGCCCTATGAGATTTATTGAATACTCAGTCATATGTATCATTCTTTAAATAAGATTTGTTAAAACTATCCAATCAAAGCATTATCCTCCCCTATTTTAAGCATTCAACCCAGACCAAAGCTGCTCTTTCTTGAACCCTCTCCAATATCAACTAACCACAGCCTAAATCCTCCATGTCCTTTTTAACACCCTGGTACTGAGACATCACATGGCCCTTCGTGATATTCATTCTTCCCTCACTGCAACACATAATGCTTCTGACTGGTTGAGCTCCAGACGTGTTCTTGTGGTCTGTGATGGAGGCATGGGGGTGTGGTAGAGGCATTTACACTTATGTGGCTATCATGTAATCTAGTCTAGGCAGCAAAGATAGGACACAACCTTGATTCTTTCCTTTTAATTATCTCTGGTCAGAAGGAGTTTGTATTCTGACAACCTGCAAAGAATACTAACATGGTACATTTTTTTAAGTGTAATTATGAATTAATAGATTTTAATTATTTCAGTCTATGACAATCTTATTTTTTCTTTTCAATGCTCAAATATTCCCGCCTTTGGCCAGGAGGAGCCCAGTAGAGTGGACTCCCGTATCCTGTTGATGTGATCTAAAAAATCTTCGATAGCTTATGTTTTCAGGCAAAAGTGGACATCCTGGACTTATTCTCCTAAGAATGATTTCATTATTGTCCTCAAAATAAGAAAGGTTTTTCCAAAGGGAGGTGTTAGGCAGTCAGCACCATGCTCAAGAGCACTTAACTGGAGAAAAGAGAATAAAGCTAGGGATATTTGTCTATATCTGGAGAATGTCATAATCACCTGTCTTAGATATCTAGAAGCGGCCCTTTGAAGATCGGAGACAGGCCCTATATTTATTAAGAATTTACCTAAACAATAAGATCATGTGCCCTGTCGAGGTGCTCTTGGGCATTAATTCTCTGTTGTTTTACACAGATAGATCCTTTCCACCCGACATTGGAGGCTCTATGGTTGGCTCTCAACAGAGAGAAAAGAGGCAGTGGCTGTGGCCCATTCTCCCTGCATGGAAGGCAGGCCAGCAGGGCCAGAGACTACACAGAGGGTGAAATGGAGCGACAAGCTCCACTAAGGGCCAAAAAGCCCAAGAGGAGTCCTCCCTACCTTTCCCCCAGAAAGCTTCCTCCTTCATTCCCCCTAACCCATTCATTTTCCCATCAGTAAAAGCAGGGTGAGAGAAGTGAGTTTAGTCCTTGCAGACACTGCTGAACACTTGGAAGACTGCAGAATAAACAAGGACCCTGTGTAATCTAAAGTCAAATTAGGCAGACTAGAAGTAACCAAGAGGACAGTGTGTCTCAAGGGAAATAACTCCGGGGCTGTTAGTCATCCCAGAAGAGAAAGTTATTAACAGAACACTTAGGATAATTCCTCTTCTAATTCAGTAGCTGGGACTTGGGGTTAGATGGCTGGGGGAAAGAGCACTAACAGGAACAACTATCTAAGAGGAAGATTTCCTAAGAAAGGTCAGTTCAAGGACAGCCGTGTAAGCTCCTAGGCAGGATGAGGGATTTCACAAACAACACACGATGTGGCAGAGGAAATAACTCCCGCAGCCTTCATAAAGCTACAAATATTTTTTTCTCATCCTCTTCTAAGCCCAGAAGATACTTTCTATTTTTATACCTTTTTCCCCTTTTTGATTGACAAGAAAGGACAGCAAGGTAAGAGCTGACTGCTTCTTTAATAAACTTTTGACTACACTTCACAAAACCTAGATTAGATGGAAAAATACCTGTACAGCCAACTGCTCTCTCAGAGTTATCTGAGTGTCCCTTCTGCATGTATATGTTCAACAGGGGGACAATAGGTTTGGTTCAGATGCATTTTTTTAGTCATGTGCCAATCAGTGCCACCTCTCAGTGAGATTACCAGTCAGTACACTGAAATTACCATAAATATTTTTGATGAGGTGGTTATACAGAGACCAATTCGACCAGAATCTTGAATACCATACTTATAGCCTTCATCCCAATTCCTATCCTTTAGGAAAAAATATCTAAAATGGAGAAAGCCTTAGAAAATGTTTCACATTTTCAAGTATCTGTCCACAATGGACCGAATCATGGCCCCTCCAAACAAGATACGTCCACATCCTAATCCATAGAACCTTATATGTCAAAAAAGTGAATATTATGTAGGGAAAGAAGTATTTCAGTTAAAGAACTTGAGAACCTCTCCAGATTATCAGGGGTGGGGTGGGGGGACGAGCCTAGATGCAATACGTGTACCTTTATAAGACTAAAGTAGAGGGAGTTTGGGAATGGACACCCGGAGCAGAGACCCACATGGAGGGTAATGTGAAGACAGAGGCAGAAGATTGGAATGATACAGCCACAGCCAAGGAATGTCAAGGCAAGCTGGCAGCCACCGGCAGCTAGACGCAAAGAATGAATTCTACTCAAGAGCTTCAGGAAGGAGTGTGGCCCTGTGACATCTTGATTTTGAACTTTGGCCTCCAGCACTACTAGAGAATGAATTTCTCTTTTAAGTCACCAAGTGGCGATAACGTCTCACAGCAGTCACAGGAAACTAATATACTGTCTAGTCCATATTGCTTTCTTCAAAATAGCCCATGATAAAGGACTATTTTGTCCTAAACTGCATATTTGTAACCAAGACCCCCAGGTACACCTAATAGGATCAGGAGTTGACATTCTACCAAAGCCAACAGGCTTAGCTGAGTCACTCAGATTCTCCCTCTCAAGAGTCTAAGACACATAAAAACCATTGTCAGGCCCCCTGGTCACTAGAGCTGTAGGATCTCATAGATTTGAGGCCAGAGTCTGTCCCAAAGCCTAAGTCATTTACAAACTGTAGATCCAGGAGAGTTAATCTGTGAAATAGGAAAATGAAGAGCTGAACAGAAAGAATCAAATACCAAGGGCTTCACCTCACACTTCACAGAGAAAATAAATGCGATCAGATAAGAATGATCTCTCAGATTTTCCCACCACCAACCTATCATCCTAACTGGATCTATGCTCATACTTTCTTTCCTGCCATACAAAGGAAGAATTCCCCCTGCCCCTTTTTAGGAACACATTCCACCTGGGTTATGGATCCCACTGTCTCATGCCTGTTCTAGATCTTCACTCCTGTACTTATCCTCTTTCCCACGGAGATCGTCTCTCCCTGATATGTGCTGGGTCATTTGCATTGTCATTGAAACGTGGCCATCCTTGTGAGACAGAGAGCTGGCAGGAACAGCTTTGGGTATGGCATTGCTCTGGGCAGGGCCTGAGACATTGCTTCCAGCATTGCTGCAGGCATTGCTACAGCAGTGCCTTACAGAGTCAGGAAGTCTTAAAACAAGGTTTGTAACTATCCTGATCAAAACAAGATGAAGGCAGGGCAAGATCCGACCAACTAGAACTAACATCATGGAGAAACACAGCCTCTTCTGTGAATATCTCCACTTGTCTAGCTTGTTGCTTAAATAGAAATGCAGGGCGCTAGTTCTCCTCTGTGCATGGCTGGTTCACGTCTGCAGGGAGCCGGTTCTCTTTTGCAAGGAAAACTTGCCTGTCCTCTGCCTGTGGAGTAGACTTTCAAACTTTCTTTAGTTTCTACATAAATCTCACTTTCACTTCATTCTGTTAGCTTGTTCCTATATTCTTGTGCAAAGCCAAGGACCCACTTGGACATGAAAGGACTCCCAGCAGTGGAGGTCACTTTCCTCTGTCCCTTGGAGTCCACCCCTCCTCCAGGGATCACAGATCAGCTCAGCTCATTCAACCCTTCTAGGGGGTTTTCTAGCCTTGCTATCTATTTCTTTGACTCTGATTTTCTCCTCAACACAAAGAAACAGCTCTTATTAAAGTCACAAATGACCACATATATCCTCAGCCTGCTTGATCTCTCAACAGCATTTGACAAAGTTGAAATTCTTCCTGAAATGACGCCAGGCTTCCTCCTCCCTTCCCTAGCCTCTTTGCTGGCTTTTCTCCTACGAGACTTCTAAAAACACCAGGCATCCGGGCTCCTGCCTTTGACTCTCTTCTCATCTCTGTATTCTCTCCCTAAAGAGAGAGGCTACCTTGTGGCTTTAAACACAGCAAACACATTATAGTAACTCAATTTTGACTTGTAGATCCTAATTTGTCCTTGAACTTCACACTCAAATATCCAACTATCTACTCAACATACTCCCCCGGCTGTTGGATAATTGCCTCACCCTTACCATGACCAAAAGAGGACTTCTCCAGTCTGTACCTTCCTAGTCTTCCTCTTTTCAATAAACAGCTTGGGTCAAAAACCTTACAGGTTGTCCTTACTTCTTCTCCTACCCTTAGATTCCCTACCTAATCCATCAGCAAGTCTACCTTGAAATCTTATCCTGAATTTGGCCACTCCTCACCAATTCCTCACTACCCCTCCATGGAGCAGCAACATTGGCTACTATCCTGCTTATCGTTGAATGAATTTCCACTGAATCCAAATTGCAGTACAAATCCTACCAAAGTCTAGACGGCCCTACATGATCTATTCTATGATGACTCCTTTCACATTATCACCCATTACTCCTCTCCTCAGTTCTTACATCTGAACTACACCGTATTTCCAATCCCTTGTTGATTTATGGCCAACGTGAATAATTCAGTTGTTCCCTCTGGTTGGAAGCACCTTCTCCAGATCTTCACATGCCTGGTCTTCCTCCCATAATTCAAACACACCTCCACAGAAAGGCCTTTCCTGACCACCCCAACCAAAGCAGAGCTGCATCACTGTCAAGTTCCCCTATTTTATTTTCTTCATAGCATTTGTTAGTATCTGAAATTATTTTACTAATCTGTTTGCATGTTTATTTTCTAAATTATCCCATTGCAAAGTCTCTTCCTTGAGGCAATGACACTGAGATTTTTGCTCCTGTGTCCCCAAATACCAGGCCTATAACAGAGTACTTTTTTTTTTTTTTACTTACTGACTAAATACAGAGACTCCTGAGAATCTTTCAATTCCAATCCCCCTTAGACTTGGTAGTACATCATTTCTTGTCCTTGGGTATGTGATGCTATTTGTTATATACTTTTAATGATCATCTTTAATTTTTATAATTCTATTTTGGACCTTGCAGCCAAAGAGTCTTCACAAAATTGTTGACATGTTGCTGCGCCCAGAATTTGGACATTAATCCAGGATCCTTGATGGTGAGACTAAGAATGTGAGGTGCAAAGACAATTTCAGCGCTAGCACCCCCCTTTGCCTGCCCTGACCCTGGCTTTCCTGATGCAGACTTAAAATCTGACTTCCAAATCATATCTGATGAGTTAAAAATGATATCTCTATAGGTTTCCCTGCTCTCCACTGCTAGGATAATCTGGATATGCTTCTCCCCAGGAGAAGAGATGAAATCTTAGAGAGGTATAATCTATTTCCTGACTTGCCAAGGGCATAACATGTAAACATAAGCCAGATATAAGAGTTAAATTCTTAAGTATAAGGCAGCGTGAAAACAGCAGTGAATTCTAGTTCTGGGTCTGCCTCTGCTTACAAACTTCAGTGACCTTGGCAGGGAACTTAACTTCTCTGAGGCTTTCTCTTCTATAAAACAAGGAAATTATACCGGTTGACTCCAGCCCTCGCTATGATTAGTACCCAGCTTGCACACCTGTTTCTTTTTGTTGGTTCTATTTTAAAAAGTGCTTTTCCCTCTCACTTCTGTGAGAATTATGGCTGTGGAAAAGCAGCTGGCTAAGTTTCACTTCCAGTGCACCTCTACTCACAGAGAAAAAAGGAAGCTGCTCCCCAGTAGAGAAATAAGTGATGGTTGGTTTGCACCTTGCTGGTCAGATGTGTGCAATAGCAAGTGAAGTATTATCGGGTTCATGGCACTGAAGGAGAGCAGACAGTCAAGTCCTTTTAGCTCAAGGGTGTTTTTTATTTTGTTTAGTTTGACGAAAAACACATTTATTCAGGTGCACAGTTATGAAGTGAAATGTGGCTCCACAGAACTGAACGCATGCAGTGAAATTCAAACTGTAAGTCATATATCCCGACATATTTAGGCTGAGCAAGACAATTTCCTACTAGAGATTTTCAAAGATGAGGTAAAATGTAGATTTCCAATGCCAGTCTGTGTATATATTCAGCAACATATTTTAACTATCT
Source organism: Otolemur garnettii (assembly GCF_000181295.1). NCBI lineage: Eukaryota > Metazoa > Chordata > Mammalia > Primates > Galagidae > Otolemur > Otolemur garnettii. The sequence goes on from NW_003852400.1 coordinate 35,017,949, forward strand.
TACTATGACTGCAAGTTAAATTGAGGCCCCCCTACAGTGAATTTCTAAGTATCAAAGCCCTACTGGGTGGATATCAAAGTCAGTTTTCATTGTAGTTGACCTCTTCCTGAAGGGAGGGGACGTGGGTAGGAAAGAGCCAGTAGCCAATCTCTCCCTGTCAACACTCAGACTTACCCTTAGCCCTGAGCATAGCCGCCAGTGAGTTCAACCCTTAAACAAAGCAAAATATCTCCTCCCAACAAAAAGATGTTTGCCTGTCAAGCTGATTAACAGCTAATGGTCTATGCCAGGGGTTCTCAAAGTATGATCAAGGGTGAAAGTGTGATCCTCAGGCCAGCACCAGAAGCATCACCCAAGAACTACTGAAAAATGGAAACTTTCATGCCCCAACCCAGACCTACTCAATCAGAATCTTTGGAGATGGCTCTAAGCAATTGTATTTTAATTTTCCAATCTAACTTTTCTGCCACCTACATAGTCCCCAGCTTATTTATTTGTGGCAGGAAACAGGTTGGTGGATTACTTATAATAATCCTACAGTTTTAAAAGACAAAAACATAAATATGAACCCAACTGATGATTTTATTATCTATTTTATGTTACATAAAATAGGTAAAGTGGTTTTATTTTTTTTTATAATTTTTTCGAGGTCATACTTCTTAAAGCAATCTCCAGGATGAAATCCAGGCTTCCTCTTGAATGTCTCACAGTATAAGATGGTTTCTATACTGTCACTTTTCTCATTTCTTCTGCTGCAAACCATACAATCATTGTCAATTCTTTTTTCAGTTTTTTATTACAAAATACATCTTCTCCTTTAGCCTTTCCATGGTGTCAGAAGATCATGGTCTTCCCCTCTTTCTTCAATTTCTGTTCCTCAGATTACCCACAAGCTGAGTGATGAAATTTCTCTTGTGAGAAAGATATATCCGCACTTTTTCTCCATTCTCTTTCTTATCTAATGAGTAAAAGAAGTAGCTATTCACAACTGCAACATCCATCAGCCAGAAGAACAATTTTTTCCACCATTTGTAGGATGTCCTTATAAATCTGTAACATCCACAATACGGATCAGCTCTGTCCACTCTTCCCACAACGCTTCATGTATTCTAAAATAACTTGGTTTTTCAAATAGAACAGGCTGTTTCTTCTCATAACCAGTGGTCAACTGTGTTTGAGGGCTAAAGAATATACTCAACATTGTCACTAACCTCTTGTCACAGAATGAGAGGTACAACAAAGAACATGTCAGACGTCTTCTGACATCAGAGCAGACCAGGAAAATCATTATGTCAGATTGGAAAAGGTTTAACAAACTATCCAGGAGACCTTGGTATGCATTAATGTTAGAGAACCTCTCATCACACATCCATTTCTGTAGATTTTCTCATCTACACAAAATGAAAATGTTTCTTTGCTCTCCAGAAGCTGATGCTCACCATGGACAGATGGCAGACAGCAGGCCCACAGGAATACAAGCCTGCCGAGTATCGCCTTTCATGGTTGTGCACGTGTTCTGTACATACCTGGGAGTTTTTCTCACCACCAGTTACTTGCTGAGCCCCTGGCATGTGGCAAGCACTATGCAAGGTGTTGGGAAAGTGTCAATAGAAAAGACATTTATTTATTGTGACCTCCTGTAATCTAGTGGGAAAGATAGACATTTATAACTTTGTGGTTCTGAAATGTACTATGAAGAGAGGCTTCAGGGAGGGCACAGCACTTCTAAACCTTCCTAGATCTAATCTGCTCTGGAATGTTGGGAAAGGCCCTGACAAAGAAAACTACCACGCAAGGGCTTCATCAGAGAAAGGAGTGTTCCAGGCAGAGGAGAAAGCATTAGGAAAGGCATTGAGAAAGGACAGAGCTTATTGGCACTTTTGAGGACTTAAAGAGGAAACAGAGTTAGATGAGACCGAAAAGTAATCAGAAGCTCAATTATAACAGGCCCTAATAAGAACTTTTGCCTTTTTTCTAAGAGAAATCTATGAAAATGTGTTCAGCAAAAAAGTGGCATAATTGGATTTGCATTCTAAAAAGATCACTTTGACTAATGATGGAGAATGAAATGGAGGGTGCTGAGAACAGATGCAGAGAAACAAACAAAACAGCAAAACACTACGGCATCTAAAAGAGAAAAAAATGGTAGCTTGGACTTGGGTCGTGGCATGAGAGAAGGAGATGGTGGGCAGATTATTCTGAAGGCTGAATCAATATAATCTGCTAATTGATTAAGTATGATATTGGAGCTTAAATATATGAGTCTTGGTTCCGAGACATGGAAAACTGGATTACCTGTGGTTCCATTTACTACAGAAGAAGCAAGTTTGCACAAGAGGAGTGAACAGTGCCTGTCACATGGTAGGTGCTGAATAAATATTTGTTGAACATATGAGTGGATGAATTTAATTCTTTCCAAGCAGAAATTAAAGAAAGACCTGCTTCTTTCATGCCCACTTTGACAATTCAATTCAACCACAAACATTTTTTTTTTTTTTTGCAGTGTTTTTTTGGCCAGGGCTGGGTTTGAACCCACTACCTCTGGCATATGGGGCCGACACCCTACTCCTTTGAGCTACAGGCACCACCCACATTTATTGATTAAATAGGAATTTCTATAGCCAGGAGTGATGGAGGCTAACATGAACAACAGAGGTGTGATAACTGTGATAATCCAAGAGGATGGTTTTCGCCAAATATGTGTGGGAAATAAGGCTATTATACCACAGAAACAAAGGTATATGGCAAAAGGGATTTTGCAAGTGTGATTAAGTTAAAGATCGTGAGATGAGGATCGTCTCTTGTGCCATCAGGTGGGTCCTATGTGATCACAACAGCCCCTAGATGTAGGATGCAGGAAGAATAAAAGTCAGAGGTGAGGGCAGTGTAGTGACTGATGCAGAGTTTGGAGTGAGGCACTCCAAAGGTGCAGGAAGGGGCCACAAGCCAAGGAATACAGGTGGGTACCAGAAAAAGGCAAGGAAATGGATTCTCCCCTCAGAGTCTCCAGAAGGAACCCACCCTACCAAAATCTTGAGGTTAGCCCCATGAAACTGTTAGACCTCTGACCTCCAAAACTGTAAAAGAATAAATTAGTGTTATTTTAAGCCACTAAGTTTGTGATAAATTGTTACAGCAGCAACAGGAAATGAGTATAGATTCCAAACACAACATTAAATATGCCAATGCAATTTAGTAGTAAAGAGTAAATGAATAACTCTATGGTAAGCAAAATGTGCTCATATGACATTCAATTAAATGTTTTTCTGCATCTGACAGTATTGTTTGGCCTTCAGAATTGTACAGTTAAAGTAGAGACTACCTTATAACCATCTAACTCATATAACTGAACTCTTCATTTATTCAGAGTATCAGTGCATCCAGTTGAAGAAAACATTTCCAGGTTCCCTGAAGCCAGTGCTGGTCAGTGGCAAGTGGAATGTCTTTGAAGGCTCCTTAATGGGAGCTGACATGGCTGGGAGTATACCCTTTAATACTTCCTTTTGTCCCCCATTCTACTGTCCATGGGTCTGTGTGTGATGACTGAGAGTGCCCATTCTGATCCTGAAGTGACCTTGAGTATTACAGCCCTATGCTGAGGATAATAGCAGCGTGAAGCCATGAGGACATGATGAGCCTTCAACTGCCTTCCTCTGTTTCACAAGAGAGAAATAAGCCTCCATCTTGTTTAAGTGATTATTATTTTAGGTTCTCTATTATATATAGCCAAACCTTACTCAGTCGCGGACCACAGCTCTTTCAGAAGCTGATAAAAGTTATGGACCACTCACCTAGACTATGCAGATAGGCACACAGGATTTACATTTAATTTCAGGCTTATAAAACACTCTCCACTCCCATCCAAAGTTTGAAACATTAACCTTCCAGGATCCAAGGAACCCAGGTTAAAAATTCTTGCCCTGATAGTAAATAGACTATCCAAGCCATGTATCTTAGAACCAAATCAAATAGCCCTATACACGGGATAACTCAAGAAACAGATGTTGTCAGTAGTCTTGTGTGGGAGAGAAAAGTATAAAGATGTCACTTGCGTAAACTCCACTTCTACTTTTGGTAAGTAATGAGGGTAAATCATGTGCCCATAGAATGTAAAGCAACAGCTTGGAGACATCTGTCTAACCCTCCCACTAAAGAGGAAGGAAGACACCAAGTCAAGTCACTTACGGTCATTCACGTAATTTGTGAACCTTTCAGTGTTTCATTTTCAAATATGAGTGTTAACTGCTATACCTACTTTAAATATATTTCTACATCTCTTAAATACCTAGTAAATATTATTTCTTATTTGACTTTCAATGCTGTCACTGCAAGGTTGGCTACTATGATCTCAGAGGTTTGTAAGTAAAGTTTTATTAGAAGAAAGCCACTTCTATCCATTTACATGTTATCCAGGACTCCTTTTGCACTTCAGTGGCAGAGCAGAGACAGAGTTGCCTTCAAAACCAAAATAATTACTATCTAGTTCTTTACAGAAAAAGTTTGCCAACCCTGATTTTACTCATATTTGGCCTTTTTCTCCCCCTAAAAGTTGCAGTCTAAACTAACATTTTAAATGAAAAAACTTCTATTTGAAGAAAGGAAAATTATTGGAAAAACTTCACTTTTCTTTGAAGAAAGGAAGATTATTTTATTGAAATCTGAAATTTTACTGAATAAAATTATGAGTTTTTTAACTTATGTATCTCTCCTTAAGCCATTAAAACCCTGCTGGCATCTAGTGCCCAGATCTTGGTCTAAAATATGATCCTCCCCAGTAAACAGAACCAGAGGTCTTTGGAGAAATGGCTGATTCTACGACTGAGACAGGAAATAGACAAGATGAGCCTAGAGCATCTTGTAATGCCAGAAGTAAAGAAAGTTCTCAAAAAAAAAAAAAACCTTTTTTTAAACCACAGTCATGGACACAGGAACTAACTGAAAGAGCTCCCAATGGCCAAACCCAGAATAATTTGTGCAACAAAGTAGAGAAATAAGTATTGATTCATAACCTAAAGTATAAAATAAGTACCCACAAATCATGGTGACATAAATAAACGATTAATTAAATACATAAATAGAGAATAGACAAACTTCTTACGCAAAAGAATGCCAAATAATGTGTGCAGCCACCCTCTCCTCAGGACGTAGAGCGTAACTCACCACTCCCTAAGTATGAGCTGTGTGTACAGACTTCCTTCCAAAGAGTATGGGTGGGGGGAAATCACAACCTGATAGTTAAGCACTTCCTCAGCCAGGAGACCAAGCTTCATGTCAACAGTCGTAAGTCATACTGACAGTGTGTTCCCTCAGATGTGACAGGGTGAGAACAGGGCTGGCTCTTTATCTCTGTGCTCTTCCTCCCCCAAACCCAAAACCCCACATAATCAGGAGGAAAACTTTGGACAAATCCAACTTGAGAGATATTCTACAAAATACCTAGCCAGTTCTCCTCAAAACTGGCAAGGTCATCAGAAACAGGGAAAACTCGGAGAAACTATTCCAGCTAAGAAGAGATTGGAGGAGATGTGGTAACTAAATGCCCTGTGAGACCTTAAATGCAATCCTGGATCAGCTAAAAGACATCAGGGAAAATGAGGAAATCTGACTCTAGCTAAATAATAATAAATCGGAATCAGTTCATCAATTATAATAAATACATTCACTAAGGTAAGAGGTTCATAGTAGAAGAAACTGGGTGTGGGTACATGAGAACGCTCTGTGCACTATCTTTGACATTTTTCTGTGTATTTAAAACTATCCTAAAATTAAGTGCTTATTTATTAAAGAAAAACCTGCTGGTTCCAATTAATTTCCAAAGGAAAATGAATGGACAGTCTGTCTCCAAGTTACAAGCATCTGACTTACATACAACTTGTGCTTACAAACAGAGGCTATTACAGTAAGTCCTCAAGTTACAAAGATCTGGCTGATCTGACTGATACAGGGCTCATACTTATGAATGAAGGCTATTGCAAGCAAAAGGTAAATGTAACTGTTTCAACTTACATACAAGTTCAACTTAGTAACAAACCCACAGAACCTATCCCATTTGTAACCAGGGTGGCAACCCGTTTAGAAGTATTTCTCTCTTCTTGAAAAATCCCTTCCTTTATATCTACCATCCTCATTGCCAAATACCTGAAGTTTATTCTTTTGCCTTTTCCAACATTTTTTCTCTCCCACTCCCTAGAATACCAGGTATTTCACTGTAAGAATTGTTTTCATTAAGCCTTAACCTTTCTCTCCTCTCCTTTGTGTTAAAATCTGAATACCACACAATTTGCTCTAGTATTAAATTAATTATCCCATTTGTAAAATCTGACCCCAAGTATAGATTTGCAGCGTCTTCATTTCTTCCTTTCAACAGTAATGTCGCACAGCCACTGGTGCCTCCACTTCAGCTTCTGATGGATCTCCCAGTTTGTTCCCTCCTCCACTAGTTCAGAATCTCTATCTCAGCTTTCCCTAAACACCATAAAGAGTTAAAGTCCTTTATTTCTTCAAATTACCACAAATGGAAAGGTCAGCTCTCAATAATAAACACGGCTTATGTAGTTAAGGATTTCCCTGCTGGGAAAACTAACTGACAAAACCATCTTTGGGAGAGAATGGTAGGAAGGGAAGGCCTGGCATTTGTCTTTTCTTAATCATTCAATTCTTGACATTTAGCATATTTTTTGGAACCTCTCTGGAACCAGCTTAATATTACCTTCAATTATTAGCTAACTTTGGGGAAGAATGACCATTAAGTTCATATTACAAATTATGGATGCAAAGTTATATTTCAGAGATTCCTCCCCCACAACTATACTCACACATATGGTGTATAAACATGCATTAGAGGGAAGGGAGAAGTTTGCTAGTAACTACCGGCAACTGCTAAGGTAATATGAACTAAGGCACATCTAATCCTATTGCCCTTCAGAATCTCCCACCCGGCCTGAGATAACACTGCCTCCTGAAATCTTCACCAGTAGAGTCACTTCTTTAGTATTAGTGATTTTCCTAACCTGGAATTCCTGATCCTTCTGGGATACTAGAGGCTTTTGAATATCAAAATTATCTTCATACTTCTGAAATACAGATCCATAGGCTAAAACATCATGTTTCTTCCCTTGTGATTGTATCAACTCAGTGTGCTGATGCTCATTTCTGCTCTAATTAATAGGAAAAATACATATCCTTGGTTATGTTTATTCAGTAGACAAAATCTGGAGTCAAGGGAAAAAAAAACACAAGACATTTTTGGTGATAGAAAGGTCAGAGTACACTGGGTTTTAATCCTTAAAGATGGACTTTGGCCTTCAGAAAGGCTCTAGTAAAATCTACACAATTTTGAGGAATTTGAAGGATAGCCATTCAGGTCTCCTCTAAGCTTCTCCATGAACATCAGGTTGGTAGAGTAATGAGTTACTATCTCAGCCAGGAGGGAGGGAGAAGGGAATCCAGAATAAATACTTTTCTGGTGCAAGCCCAGACATCTAGGAAGTCAATGGGGTGGTCTGTGCAAGAGATGGGAAAGAAATGGAGTGAGACTCCAGGGGTCCAGCATGAGGGCAACATAAGAACAGGCTCCAGACAGTGGGGTTTCTGGCACAAATGCCTGCAAATGCAGAGTCAACAGAAGGTGGGAAAGATGGTAGGAAGGAGGTGTGCGGTATATTGTTTGAGGAACAGTGAAAAATAACTTTTTAATATACACATAAAACCACTTCTAAACACATTTAAACGTTCGCACGCTTAGTCATGCTTCTATTTTGTTCTAAAACATTAGCGACTTCAGACTAATAAATCTTATCAACTTATGCCTCTTTCTTGCTTGCAAAGAGCTTTGGAATCGTGCCCTACCAATCTGAAATGCCCTGTCAAGTTCACAGGGTTAGAGTAAGAAGCATGAAAGCCGTGCTCATTACAAAATCCTCAAAGGGAAAGTTGAAAATCTTAGACTACATCTTTGTTGGGCCTTTATCCAGATTTTCAAGCACTGACTGACTGAATGCTACATTTTCTTTTTATTCTAACTTGTATTAAGGTACTAAAATTCATAATTCTCCATAGGAAAAGAATACAGTGGAACCTACTCCTCCCATGTTTGGGTTTTCCTTCCCAGAGTGCCGTTCACCCCCTTTCTGCCTGTCATATCTTTGGGTCTGACATGAATCCCACATAGTTAAATATAAACACCAGAAGAAGGGTAGCCTCAGCTGCAAATCTCCTTCCCTTCTATACAATTCCATAAAATGTGTGCACCAGCGATTCAGATCAGCACATGTCTATTGAGCCCCTAACACGTGCATAGAACTAACAGAAATTTTCTTAGAAAGTCATACTGCACATTCCCAAGGGAGAAGACATAAGAAGTTATCTGATGAAGCAACTTGTTTAATTTGACTATGCCTGACTAGGCTAACGTTTTCTGTCTCGATTTTAGAATCCTGGCTACTAAACATTTATTAATATCCCACAAAAACATTCATTTGCCCCAGTGCTTTTTAACTTAACTTTGGAACCCTGGCTACAACATGTGGTGAAATTATGTTGATAGATATATATTATCCCCATTGTTATAAACCTAGCTCATCCAACCCCAAGCCACACTAAAAGCCTATACTGAAATGGACTTCTCTAACCAGACTGACCTCGGTGACCGGGTCTCATCCACTGTCATTATCCTCAGTACCTAGCAAGTGCTAAGCCATAGCAGGAACCCACAGAGTCTGACTGGAGTGGAAGGAGATAAAGGAATAGAGCAATCTAGGAAAAAACTAGCATTTATTGAGATCTAATTTATGTCAAGCACCGAGTTGGGAGCTTCATGTAGATTATTTAACCACTGCAACAAGTCCATAAGATAAATACTGTGACCTCTACTTTGTAGAAGAGAAAATAGACTCAAAAAGGTTGAGTGATTTTTCCAAAGCTCACACAACAAATGAGCATTGAAATCAAGATAATTCTGCTTTAGCTCTAGAATATTTCTTTTAAAAAATGTTTCTAGTAATTTCAAAAAGTTTAAAAATCAGTCTATTTAGAAAATATATAAGAAAAAAGAAAGAACACTAAAATATTACTAAACTGATTTCTGATCAACAAAGGGTTTGTTTAAAAAAAAAAAAAAACTTTAGGCAAGGCACTGAGGCTCACACATGTAATCCTAGCAAGCTAGGAGGCTGAGGTGGGAGGACTGCTTGAGTTCTGTAATATGAAATCAGACTGAGAAAGAGCAAGATTCTATCTCTTTTAAAAATAGAAAAATTAACCAGGCATCATGGTAGAGGGTATGAGCCTATAAGCCCAGCTACTCAGGAGGCTGAGGCAAGAGGATAGCTTGGAGCCCAGGAGTTTGAGGTTGCTGTGAGCTATGATGAGGCCACTACACTCTTCCAGTGAAAGAGCAAGACTCTCTCAAAAATATAAATAAATAATTAAAAAATTTAATTAGAAAGTAAATTCCCATCTAAAAAATACTCTATATAGCCACTCTAATAACTTTTAAAAATAAATCTCCGGCTCAGCGCCTCAAGTGGCTAGGGTATCATTCACACATACCAAAGCTGGTGGATTCGAATCCAGCGTGGGCCTGCCAAACAACAATGACAACTACAACCAAAAAATAGACAGGCATTGTGGCAGGTGCCTGTAGCCCCAGCTACGTGGGAGGCTGAGGCAAGAGAATAGCTTAAGCCCAAGAGTTTGAGGTTG
>NW_003852400.1:35029801-35045282 GCF_000181295.1 Otolemur garnettii
AAAAAAAAAAAAAAAAAAAAAAACAGGAGGTGGGCCCACGGTACTGGTTGGCTGCCCTTCCTAACATGCCTGTCTAGGTGAAGGGTTTCCAGAGAGCTAGAAAACCAGGAATGGAAAAATCAAGCCTATATTCTGAAGTCTTATGGGAACAGGACTGATAGAACAATGGCAGCTCAAGACAAAAGGCACAGCCCTCCCTCCCTGGGCCCTCCCTGCTCTTCCTTCTCCTGGGTTGCTCCTTCAGAGGCTCCAACCTCTCAGTGGGTCTTCACTTCCCACAGGCCAACTCTAGGCCTGGCTCCCTCCCTGTCCTCACAGCTTACCTGCCAAAACCCTGATCTTTTAGAGATGCATCTCTGCTAGGTGGCCAGTTAGAGAAGGGCTAATTCATCCTGAGATGAATAGCTGATAAAAGCTTAATGTGGTTTTGCTCCAAAATAGCACATTTTTATTATAACAAGAGGCTTCAACACATTAGCTCTAAAGAATGATGAATAGCATGCATTTTAGGCACTACTGAAGTCAAAAGGTAGATATTTTAAAGGAAGAATACATTTTTGATCCCTCACGCCATGAAACCCAATATGTAGAAATGGTTTTAGTACTATCTTCTATCAACGATGTTCAAAACTTAATGTGTTTCTCAAATTGTATTCAGTAAAATACCAGCGTCCTGTGAAAAGATATTCCATGCAAAAAAAAGTATTCTGTGGCCAAATGAGGTGAGAAAACAACTCTCTATAGTTGTATCTACTTGGAGATCCTTAGCATACATTAGTATTTTCAAGGTTGAATAAGGCATAGCATCCACTGTTGGCCAGTCCATTCATACAAAAACGAATGAATCTGAGTGTGGATGAGAGACCAGGCACTTTACTGGGATCTTGATGATCACACAACATCTCTGCTTTCAAATGACTCACCTTCCAGGCAGGCTAGGAAGACGTAACAAACAAATGTACCAAATAATTTCTGATAGAGACAGGGCCTCTAAAATAAAATAACATGAAACAGGGAGATGTGTTACAGCATGTGAAGGTAGGTGGTCTAAAGAGGAGGCTATAAAAAGGAGCCCTGACAAAAGAATATTCTAGGCATTAGGACACTGGGCAAAGTGCTGAGCCAGAAGTGGGACTGTTAGGTTCAAGGATAGAAACAAGGCCTGTGGGGCCAGAATGAAGTCAATGGAACAGTAGCACAATGGGAGGTCAGAGACAGGCAGAGGATGAAGTCATCTGGATTCACCCTAACAGCGGGACTTAGGCAGTGATTTAACCAGGGAACCCATGTACGAGATTGATATGTGGGATCTAGTTGTTCAAAGGTCAGTCTGAATATGCTCTAGAGAACACAGAGCTTTGGAGAAGGCAGGGAGGTTGCTCAGTAGACTCGGATAAGCTGTAAGGAGGGATAGCTGAGAAGAAAGAGAAGTGGTCTTGCAGAGGGTACATGTTGGAAGTACTGTGTTTCCCCAAAAATAAGACACTGCCTCATATTTATTTTTTCTCAAGAAGACACACTAGGGCTTATTTTCAGGGAATGTTTTATTTTTAATAAGTATAATACAACAATCTACATGTATTCAAATACAGTAAAGTCATCTTCTTCTAGAACCTGACAGGGGGAGCTGATCTTGTTGGTGGGGCTGGCACTAGTGATGCATGAACTCCTTTCCCCTAGCCATGCACACATGTGCAATAGGATGCCTGCGACTACGGTTACCACACCTGCACCTGCACAAGTGCAAACGGCTCAGAGAAAGAAACTGTGGCAGATAAAAGATATTCTAGTTTTCCTTACTGCTCCAGGCCAAAATGCATGGCATGGCTATGTAGATATGCATAGAAATCCTGCTAGGGCTTATTTTGGGGGTAGGTCTTATTCTTGGGAAAACATGGTAGAGAAGTCTCGCTAGTGGAATGGATGCTTGGGCTAACGGAAAGAGGGAGCCAAAAGGGATTCCTAGGTTTTCTTGACTTGAGAAGACCAACACAAAATCCATCCATTTATTCAGTGAGAATTAATTCCTAAATGTTTGACCACAGAACCCTTTCTTCTGCTATGCTTCTTAACAAGTCATAAAATACCAGTGTCTGTGAAGCACAGCCTAGGAATGCCGTCGTAGAAGACTGAATAGACACCACTTCATTCACACTAGGAATGACTGTGCATGCCAACAATCCCAGTGACACGGGAAGTTGAGGCAAGAAACCTTGAGCTCAGGAGTTCAAGACTAGCCTGGGAACACTGTGAGACCCTCCCTCTATAAAAACAAAATTAAAAACAAAAAAAAAATCATTTCATCCTATCTTCCTGAGAGCATTAACTTACTCCCATTTTCTAAGTAAAACTATAAATCAAAATGTGGTATTTTCTATATGGATTTGAAATTTCTTGTGAATGAATATGTACAGGAGAATCAAATGGGTAGCTGCTCAAAAGTCAACATGTCACAAATTTCATAATATTTTAATTTGAATATTTTCATCCTGACAATTCCAAGTCTTACTGGCTAGATTAACCCACTACTAAATAATAACAATGACCCCCATTTACTCAGCCCTGCTACGTTGCAGATACCAGCCTAAAAGCTTTACTAGATCAGAGCATTTAATCAACATCTCAATTCTGGAAAGTAAATATCATCATATTCATTTTATAAAGGGGGAAATAGCCCAAAGTCACATAAGCAGGAAGGGACAAGTGTCCATCTATCTTTAATCCTGGGTTTGTTTTTCCCCATAATTTGGCTTTCAAGGCTCAGAGTTCAAAGGAGGCTTTACAAACAAATTGTAAAAGAGCGAGAAAAGCAAAATAATTCCACCTTGTCTATTAAGAGTTAACGATAATTGTTTCAAATCATGTTTTCCTCTAAATTTAGTCAAACTGCTAAAAATAATGAAAACATCTATAAAGTCACAGAGAAAATCCACCGAGAAGGTGAAAAAAAATTTTTTTTCTGATTCTAAGTTCTCTAGCTTAGGTAGATTTTACTTAAATCTAAGAAGAAAAAAAAAGCATGACATGCTGATATAAAACATGGGGGTGGGAGGTTGGCTGGAATAAAGAGAGAAATAACTGCTTGGTACAAAGTCCAGAGGCCACATAGCCAAGAAACTTCAGGACATGATACGAAGAACTGGCATACTCCAGAAAGGGCCAAAGCAGGCCACTCTTATAGGTCCCCTCTGGCCACCTGCCACCAAAGGTCACCGAGAACAAGATAACTTCCCACCTAAACTCAGTGAATCCTCTGACAGTGAATCATGGTTCTTTACCATGCCCTCCATTCCCGAGAATCTTACATGTCAAAAATCCTCGTGGTTCTGTTACCCCAACTGTGTTCACAATAAGGGGAGAGGGAAAGAGAGAGAGAGAGAGGCATGGAATGACTAAGAGGACCTGGTATTTTCTTGTGGGTGGAGAGGATTTCTTGTAAACAGTAAGTGGGAAGGAGGGCCAGGAACCCAGCACAATCAGTGTCCAAATCTAAATTAAAAGTTATATCGGTGTCTCTTACAGCTGCGACTGCATTTCCAGGATAAAGGGAGGAGATAAAAGGACTGAAAAGAATACCAGCTTTTGTTTCTTTGTTGTGCTATGTGGTCTCTTTTGGGGGGGGGGTTGGAGCTTTTGAATTTTTTGAGCAACTGAAACTGAAAGTTGCAGAGTTTCTGTAGAGTCTTAACTTCGTACACCTTTGTGAACCTGGTTCATGGAAGAGCAGTCCTGATCTTTTTTGACTGAATCTTTATTAGGTTAATTCAATTAAGCAATATTTATTTAGTGATGATTCTGTGCCAAGCTCCACTAGACACAGTACATACCCTGATTCCTGTCCGCTCCTCTCTCTCTCTCTCTCTCTCCCCACCTCTCTCTCTGTCTGTGCCTACGCTACATGCATAATCAAGGGTAACCTTCCTCTCCTTAAGTCTCACTCATTCTCTAAGGCTACTTTGAAATTCAGTCTTTCTCTCCCAAGTACTCAAGCCACTTAATGTGATCTGATTTGCACACTTAATGAGATGTTCTCCAGTCCAAATCATACCATGACATAACAGTGGGACAGTGCAGTGCGAGGTAGGGAGATGCGACCTGCCACTCAGAGGCATTCAAATCATAGCTCCATGCTCTAGTTCACAGAGATTTGATTTCCAGCAAACATTTGGAATTCAAATTGTCACTACTTCTGAGGAAACACAACAAAGTCTTGTACTGCTGACTCAGGTCTCCCTGTGTCTGCTGAGAAATTTGTCCCCAGAGGACTGATCTGCTGTGCAGTCAGAGACTTAGCTTGCCCTTGTATCACCTGACCTGTTGGAACTACATAAAAGACCGAGAGAGAGAGGAGAAAAGAAAAAGCACGTATCCATGTATACCTATTAGCATTAAAGGGGCATAGGCCACTTATGAGATATACAGATACGTAGACTTGACACAAGGTTGAGAATATAGTCCAAGGTCAGCTAACAGTTTGCTTTCTGAGCCTTCAGATTGCAAGGCTTTATCACCTGCTTCGAATACAAATTGTCCAGATATGTAAATTATTAATCCATTAACCAAGAGCATTAACTACTAAAGCAGTCCTTTTTTAATTCTTCATTTTAATTAAAATAAGTCATACAGCCACACAGGTCTCCAGGGTATTTCTCTAAGCTAAGTATGCTCTTTGCTATCAGGTGCTGACCTAGAGGCTTGGGAAAGCCTGGTAAGGCTTTTGTTGGTCTGACAGGCTTTTGTTTTGTTACATTTTCTTTTGCATTTCCTCTTATTAACCTGAGATGCTCAAGTATTGGACCTTGGCTATTAGCAAAAAAAAAAGATACTGGGTTGTTTAAAAAAGTATTCAAAATCAAATAAAGCATTACAAGCCCTATACTGAATCCCCACAGAAACAAAATCTAGCAAAATATACTAATGTTACTAAAGTCATATAGGAAAAAAGGGGCATAACTCTGCACTTTAAAGTCAAGTGACATTTTTACCAGCATTACAATTGTTTTGTCATCCTGGTAGCTCCCGTTAAATATGTATTTGCCTTACCACGAGCACAAAACTTCATGCTTATTTGCGCTATGTCACCTGTTTTCCCCAATAAATCTGTGAAGCAAGTATTTCTTCCCTAACTCATAGAAAAGAAAAACTAAAGCTTAGGGAGGATAAGCACATTTCCCAAGGTGACAGGCACAATTTAAGTCACAGAGCAGAGGTAACTCCAGTCTGTCTCACTCCCACAGACGTGCAAACAAACAACAAAAGATACAGGCAGGTGATTAAGTTGCCATAAGCACTTGAGGTTAGGTAAACAGCTAACTACCCTTCCCTTAGCAGCGGTTCTCAACCCGTGGGTCGCGACCCCTTTTTAACAATGCAAGTACACTGAGGCATTAGAAAGGTTGAGAACCACTGCTTAGGGGCTTATATTAATAATTTTCAAGAGATATCATGTCTTAGACCAGAGGTGAATTTTTAGCCTGGAGGTAAGCCTGGCCCTTGCACTTAGCCCTTTGATCTTTGCTGATGTTTACTTTCAGACATTCACTTTGGTATTATTAATTTAGCTGAGGCACTAATACGCAACCACTTGGAAATTCCTACTGTGTTTTTCTACTGGACTGTGCTCAAATGTTGAGAATACGGCTCACTGTTTTGCGCGGTTCTCCTTTAGGAAGACTCCCAGAGCAAAAATTCTTCTCAGGCTGCAATGCCAGAGAAACCATATTCCTCTCCTGAGGAACAGGGATGTTTCTGAGGATATTGTGAGCTTTGCAACGACTGTTTCCTTTTCTGCTTGACAGCGAGGAAGCCCAAGACCAAGCCTAACAGCCGATGATGAAAAGTTGTGCACAGCATTAGTGTATGTTTTAGGTACTAAGAATTTCCCCAGGCTCAATTTTACTATCCTAACCTTTTTTCTCCTTTTTCTTCATTATTAAATTTTTAATACAAAATGTATTAAATTAAATTTTTCTTTTACTGTAAGCACTTACTTAATGCTTTTCAAACCCTGTTGGGAATAGAGGCATTTATACATTTATCTACTTAGATATACAGGATGTCCACCCTGCATAGTAAAATCTCTGTATTTGCACTGGAAACAGATAAATAGTCCCGTGTAGACTGACAGCTCCTCAAGGACAGGGAAAGCATTTTACTATTTTTGCATCCTCAGTGTATACACTCTGCTTGACCTACACTCAGCTCTTAGTAAACACTGAACTGAACTGAATTGAATTGAATTGAATTGAATTGAATTGAATCGAATTGAATTTCTAAATATCTCCAAGGAATCTTTGGGAGAGTGTGAAAAACCATTTAGAACTTTACTACCTTCTCAGTTCTTGAGTCCCCATTAGATGAAGGAGACTTCTGGTTACTTTCTGGTTCTTGTCATAAGTGGAAAGAGAAGATTCTATTGTAATAGAGTCTGTGTCTTAAAATACTAGCACCCCTAACGGAGTGTACATGGCATAGTGCCCCTAATAGAGTGCCTCTCACACACCATTCCTCACAGAATGACCTACATATTATGGGGCCTTAAAAAATGGTTGTTGTATAAATGTGGAAAACTGCAGAGCTCATTGTTTTTGTGCATAGAGGTGAGAAAATGCTTTCCTCTGATTCCTCTCTTTGGTTGCCCCTCCTACCCTAATAATCTCTGTTGAGCAGATGGGGCATCACACGGGGCTAAAGACTAAGACGCTGGGCTTGGATGCACTTAGGCTCAAATTCTAGCTATGCCATTAGTCAGCTTTGTAGCCTTGTCTCTCTTAAGTAAGTTACTAACCCCTCTAAGCTTCCATTTGCTCACCTTTAAACAGTAATTAGTTGTTACACTTACTCATGGGATTAATGTAAGCATTTAATGATCAATGTGCTCAGTACACTTCACCTGATGGCTTCTACACAGTGGATATTAAGTAAATGGGGGCTGTCTTACCCATTTTCTTATATTCATTCTAAAGTCAAATATCAAACATCTACCTACCCTTAGGGAACTGAATTGAGATAGCATGCTTGTGACCAAAACACCCTCTATTTCAATCCCTAACATCATCTCAGACTTGTTCATTGTACCATTTTCCCCCAAATCCAGGGCAATGTAAGTTCTTTATCCTTCTCCATACTTTGTGGGGAGGGAAAAGAGGGGAACAGGGCTCATTAATAGATAACTTTAAAATCCTCTTAACATACCAGGAATAATTGAAAAATGACAAGGCTTCTCAACTATTTCAGAGAGATATTGAGAAATGGGATTTGAATTTAAAGCAAGAGTCATTAACGAGATTGAAATATTTGGGAACCTCATGGCTGATTTCTGAGGATTAGATTTAGAAAAACAAACACTCTTCTAAGTGAAGCATGCACAGATTTATGAGTTAGAGATAATTCTTTGCTTTGAAAGATAAGTCTCTTCAAAGTGATGACAGTAAAAAATATATTTGCATTTAATTTAGTGTTTATGAAAGATATTGTATACTTACCTACATAGAACTCCAGCTTATAGGCCTGAGTTGGTAATTAACAAAATCTCCTGCTGAAGCCTTGTCCTCAAGTCACCACAAACGCATCTGGGTCCTCTGTATGCTCCATCTGTATGCAGAGGAAAGAGAATGACATTAGCATCACATCTATACAAAGACCAATTTTGCATTTAGAGACAGGATGAAAAGATCACTGAATGCACAATTACCCAATAGGCTTGGGGGTTTCTGAAAACAGAAATGCACATCCCTGGGAAGTGAGACGTCAAGGTCACGAGCACCGTTGCTGGCAGGTGCTCTGCAGCTACTCACACTGGGGTACAAAGAATGCACATTCAGACTCTTCTGGTCCATCTGATTTTTAGGAACCCATCTCCCAACTGCACATTCTCTGGGCTCAAAAACAACACTGACATTGTTGTTTTCCACCCTATACTTGTTATAAGTGACCAAACCAGATGATTTTATCAGCAGAACTGCACCCTGCACCCTGCACCCTGCAATGTGAACTATGAGGACAACTCATTAAGCTGCCGTGCTCTTCCCAGAGAGCAAGTTTGTAGTACATTAGTTCCCCTCATCCACAGTTCACTTTCCACAGTTTTAGTAACCCTTGGTCCACTGAGGTCCAACAACAGGTGAGTAGAGTATAAAACAATAAGATATTTTGAGAGAGATACGCCAGATTCCCATAACTTTTATTATAGTATATTGTTATAATTGTTCTACTTTATTATTAATGATTATTGTCAATCCCTTGCTGTGCCCAATTTATAAATTAAACTTCATTATAGGTATTTCTGTAGAGGAAAAAACATAGTATATGTAGGATTTGGTACTACCCATGGTTTCAGGCATCCACAAGGGGGCTTGGAACATTTCTCCCCTGGATAATGGGGACTACTACAGTAACAGACAGCTTACAATTGTGAATTTACAATTGTGTTCTCAAATACTGCATAATCATTAAGAGAATAGTCTTAAAGACCAGCTGCCTGCTTTGGAATCATTGTGTGACCTTGAGAAAGTCACTTTCCTCTCTAAATCTTATGTTCTTTATCTATAGATATGGATAATATCAGAAATTACTTCAGGGAGTGATGGATAAATGAATTACTTAATTTTAGTCTGCCCAGGCTGCCCTAACAAAATACCATAGACTCGGTGGCTTAAATAACAGAAATTTGTTTTCTCATAATTCTGGAGACTAAAGTTCAAGATTAAGATTACTATAAGGTTTGATTTGGGGGAAGGGCTCTCTTCCTACCTTGTATATGGCCACTTTCTCACAGTTTTCACACTGTGGAGAGAAAGTGGTCTCTTCTCTCTCTTTCTCTCTCACTACTAATCTAAGTATAGGGGCCCCACTTTACTGATGTCATCTAACCTAATTACCTCCCAACGGCCCCATCTCCAAATACAGTCACACTGAGGTTAGGGCTTCAGTGTATGGCTTCTGTGGGTTGGGGTCCAGGGACACAATCTGGTCCAAAGCAATGTGTATAAAGGTTTAGACCAGTGCCAAACGTGAACTAAGTACTAAAAAAATGTTAGTTACTATTATTCTTGTGCAGTCATGATCTTGCTTAAATATTACAGACATGTAGACATACGAGTAATATAACCTCTTCAGATGAGGCAACTGAACTCAGAGATTCATCAGCCTTGACCTTGGGTGGCAAAGCTGACTTAATGCCACTCCAGTGTTTTTCAACCTTTTATATCTCTTGGCACACTTGAACATATAGCTACACTTCTGTGGCACACTTCAATTAGGTTGATAAAAAAAAAAAGAGTAAAAAAAGGATGTACTAACTGTGCTTTGAACTTCTTTCAAAAATAAATTAATGATATTTAAAAATTTTCATGGCACCTCTGTTGTGCTTACCTAAATGGAGTTAAAACACATTATTCTTAGTAAAGTGTCCCATAGCTCAGTGGGGAGGGTGCAAGCCACATACACCAAGGATGGCAGGTCCAAACCCAGCCCAGGCCAGCTAAAACAACAATGACAACTGCAACAATAACAACAACAACAACAAATAGTTAGGAGTTGTGGTGGGCTCCTGTAGTCCCAGCTACTTGGGAGGCTGAGGCAAAAGAATCGCTTAAGCTCAAGAGTTTGAGGTTGCTGTGAGCTGTGACACTACAGCACTCTACCCAGGGTGACATAGTGAGACTATCTCAAAAAAAAGAAAAGAAAAGTATCTCAAGAATAGGAAAAAAATATCCAACATACTCAAAACTAATATCAAATCAATATATGAGCAACTACATGCCCACACGAAAGATAAAACACAAATACAATCTAGCAAAGGGGAGGGGAGAGGAGGGAGAGAGAAGAGGGTAGGAGGGAGGGCGATTGGTGGGATCTCACCTAAGGTGCATAACGTGAGGGTGTTCAGCACGCTCCTGGGTGAAGGGCTCAACTACAATTTTAATTTCACCTTAGAATTGAAAACAATGTACCATAAACATTTGTACCTTCGGGCGGCATCTGTGGCTCAAAGAAGAAGGGCACCAGCCCCATACGCCGGAGGTGGCAGGTTCAAATCCAGCCCCGGCCAAAAAAAAAAAAAAAATGCAAAAAAAAGAAAAACATTTGTACCTTCATGTTAATTTGAAACTTTAAAAAAGATTTTTTTCATGGCACACAGATTGAAAATCACTATCAGCTAGTATAATTCTAAAGCCAATGTGCTTCCTATTTTACCATACTACATCTTTTAAAAATTGTTTAAACTAAAGAGATAGATTTTAATTATAAGAAGATCCACATTTAAAAAAATATTTTTGTAGAAGCATAACTTCTAGTCCCACAAAAACCCTTCTTTTTGTGGAAGAAAGTCTTCATGGCTTAAAACAAAAGGGTCCATTCTCCACTCACATCACAGACAGGCCAGGAAGTTCTGGTCATCATCATCCCTCAGGAACTCAGGCTGACTAAGTAGCCACCATCTCTAAAATAACAGGTCACTTTTCAGGTGATGAAAAGAACTCCAACAGTCTCTCAGCAATAGCTAAGTCTGACATTTATCACTTCTCACAACTCATAGGTGGTACCCACAACAAGTGGTCAAGAAGTAGAACCCTGTTATGGGCCTGAAGAGGAAGAAAACCAGAAATATTTGAGGGAAAGCACTAAAAACTTCCACAGTGTAACATCTGACAGTCAGATGCTGAGGCATAGTTTTTCTAAACTGAAATGGGATTAAGGACATATCTATAATAAACACAGAAAAAAACTGTCTAACTTAGTTCCAGCTGATCGAGTGTTTTTCATCTTTCCCTCTTAGCTAGTAGCTAAAAGCAGTGTAATTATCCTTTCTACTCTTAGCCAAGTCACCAACTGAGCAAGGGAAATGACCAATTATTACCTTATGGGTGGGAGTAGTAGGGATGGGGAAAGGGGCAGAAGGCCAGGGGATGGGTGGGAGTTTCATTTCCTGTGTTAAAGGGATAATATGAGGAATTCTATAAACCCAGGTCTCAAGTAATATCAAATATTCTTAGGCACTTATAAGAAGATGCTTAAAAGACCAAGGAGTTTCCATAGATAAAACAAAGAAACTTAATGTCACCAATATTAATCCATCAATAAAGTAGTACAGAAATAATAGTGTAACTCAAAAATAAAACTCAGGCCAGAGCAGATCTCAACAGCAATTATAAAATAATTTTCCTGAGTGGAGATTTTTTTTTGGGGGGGGGGGTTGCCTGAAGGTTATCACTGTTGAAGTTATGAAGAAGTGAATTCCATCGACCATCTGTATGAACATTGCCAAGTTACTTAACATCTTTCAAATTCAACTATAAAATAGAGAGGAAGACAAAAGGTTATCTGAGGGTTAAATGGGATAATGTATTATATAGAGAGCACTTACCACAATGTTGGGGACATAATAAATAAATAATACATATTAGCCATGAACTTTACTTTAATTATTGTCATTATCATGTTGATATAATACCAAAAGCCAAAGGGAGATATAGATCCTCTATTCAGACATCCAATCAGATAAATTATTTAATCTATAATATGTATCTTATCACACAGTATAACTGGCTAGTTTATGATATTAAGGTATAAATATTCATAATTTCACCATTAAAATACAATGGTATCCATGGAATACTATGCAGCCATTAAGAAGGATGGAGACTTTGCATCCTTCATGTTCACATGGATGGAGCTGGAGAATGTTCTTCTGAGCAAAGTATCACAATGTACACACCCCTATTATGAAACTAATTTATACCTTTTATATGAAAGCTATAACCAAATAGCCTAAGAATATGGGGAGAGGAGAGGGAGAAGGGAGGGGGAAATGGGTGGAGGGAGGGGGTTTGGAGGGATCACTTCTGAGGTTTATCTTATAGGGGTACAAGTGAATCTTTCTAAGAGCAGAATGTGAATGTTTTAAAACAATAACTGAGAAAATGACATGAAGGCCGTGTTGACCAGTTTGATGGAAGTAGTTCGGATTGCATGTGAAAACCCCACACTATACCCCAGAAGTGCATTAATGTACATAGTTACCATTCAATTAAAAAAAATAAATAAATAAAATAAAATAAAATAATAAAATACAATGATATCTATGGAATTTTTATAGATGACCTTTATCAGGTTGAAAAGTTCCCGTCTATTCATGAAGGGGTGCTGAATTTTATTAAGTGTTTGTTAATCTATTGAAATAATCATGTTCTTTTTTTTCATTTTAGTTTTTTAGAATCATGAATTACATTAATTTATTTTTTCAAATGTTAAAGTAACATAATTGAGGGATAAACTTTACTTGTTTCTATATATTGTTGGATTAACTTAGCTAAGATTTCTTACTTCTAGGTTCACAAATATTGGTGTCTGGTTTACTTCCTGAATGTACTTTGGTAACTAGGGTCTGTTAAGTTCCTTGAGTTTCTTGGTATAAATTTATTCCTGATATTCCCTTATTATCTTTTTAATATCTATAGAATAAATGAGGGTGAACTCTAACATTGGAGATTTTTTTTTTTTTTTTAGACAGAGTCTTAGTTTGTCACCCTTGGTAGAGTGCCTTGGTGTCACAACTCACAGCAACCTGAATCTCTTGGACTCAAATGATTCTCTTCCCTTAGCCTCCCAATAGGTAGGACTATAGGCACCTGCCACACACCCAGCTAATTTTAGAGACCAAGTCTTACTCTTGCTCTGGTTGATCTCCAAAACATGAGCTCAGGCAATCCACCCGTCTTGGCCTCCAAGAGTGCTAGGATTACAGGCATGAGTCACCACCCTGACCAGACATTGATAATTTTTATTTTTCCTTTTATTCCTTCTCAATATGGCTAGAGAATTATCAATTTCATAAAACTTCTCAAAGAATCAGCTTCTGGCTCACTTAGTTTACTGTTTTTGTTTTCTAATTCATTGCTTTTTTTTTTTTTTGCTCTTACACTCATTACTTTCTTTCTTCTGTTTGCTCTGCTTATAATTTACTCTACTTTTTGTACTTTGTTTGATTTCATATCTTTATTTTTAACATAGGCACTTAGTACTTTAAATTTTTTTCTCAGTACTACACTAACTACATTAGCAAAAATTTTGACATTTTATGTTTTATTCTTATTCCATTTAAACTAGTTTCTAATTTATAATGACTGTGATCACTATTGTATTAAAATATTCTATCTTCCTAGTTGTTTTCTTTTTTTAATTAAATCATAGCTGTGTACATTAATGCAATCATGGGGTACAATGTGCTGGTTTTATATACAATTTGAAATATTTTCCTCAAACTAGTTAACATAGACTTCACGGCATTTTCTCTGTTATTGTGTTAAGACATTTATATTCTACATTTAGTAAATTTCACATGTACCCTTGTAAGATGCACTGTAGGTATGGTCCCACCAATTACCCTCCCTCCACCCATCTCCCTCCTCCCCTCCCCTCCTCTCCCCTTTCCCCTTCTTCTTGGACTATAATTAGGTTATAGCTTTCATATGAAAGCTATAAATTGGTTTCATAGTAGGGCTGAGTACATTGGATACTTTTTCTTCCATTCTTGAGATACTTTGCTAAGAAGAATATGTTCCGGTTCCATCCATGTAAACATGAAAAAGGTAAAGTCACCATCTTTCTTTCAGGCTGCATAATATTCCATGGTATACATATACCACAATTTGTTGATCCATTCATGGGTCAATAGGCACTTGGGCTTCTTCCATGACTTAGCAATTGTAAATTGGGCTGCAATAAACATTCTGGTAAAAATATCTGTGTTATAATGTGATTTTTGGACTTCTGGATATATACCTAATATAGGAATTATAGGATTGAAAGGCAGGTATATTTTTAGATCTCTAATTGTTCTCCAAACATCTTTCCAAAAGAAACGTATTAGTTTGCATTCCCACCAGCAGTGCAGAAGTGTTCCCTTTTCTCCACATCCACGGCAACATCTCTGGTTTTGGGATTTTGAGATGTGGGCTAATCTTATGGGACTTAGATAATATCTCAAAGTATTTTTGATTTGCATTTCTCTGATGATTAAGGATGGAGAGCATTTTTTTTTTTTTTGAGACGGAGCCTCAAGCTGTCACCCTGGGTAGAGTGCCATGGCTTCACTGCTCACAGCAACCTCCAACTCCTGGGCTCAAGCGATTCTCCTGCCTCAGCTTCCCAACTAGCTGGGACCACAGGCACCTGGCTATTTTTTGATTGCAGCCATTATTGTTGTTTGGTGGGTCCGGGCTGGATTCGAACCCGCCACCTTAGGTGTATGTGGCTGGCGCCTTAGCCGCTCAAGCCACAGGCACCGAGCTGGGATGGAGAGCATTTTTTCATATATCTGTAGGCCATGTGCCTATCTTCTTTAGAGAAATTTCTATTCAAGTCCCTTGCCCACCCTGAGATGGGATCGCTTGTTTTTTTCTTGCTAATACGTTTGAGTTGTCTGTGGATTCTGGTTATTAAACCTTTGTCAGAGACATAACCTGCAAATATCTTCTCCCATTCTGAGGGCTGTCTACCCCTCAGTAAATTGTGTTCTTGGCTGTGCAGAAACTTTTTAGTTTGATCCAGTCCCAACAGTGTATGTTTGACATTGCTTCAATTGCCCAAGGGATCCTCCTCATCTTCTGGTATTTTTATAGTTTCATGTCTTAAGTTTAAATCTTTAATCCAGTGAGAGTCTATCTTCGTTAATGGTGAGAGGTTTGGGTCCAGTTTCAGTCTTCCATAGGTTGCCAGCCAGTTCACCCAGCGCCATTTGTTAAATAGGGAATCTTTTCCCACTCAATGTTTTTAATTGGCTTGTCAAAGATCAAATAATGGTAAGTAACTGGGTTCATCTCTTGGTTCTCTATTCTGTTCCATACATTTACCTCTCTGTTTTTGTGCCAGTACCATGCTGTTTTTATCACTATCAACTTACAGTACAGTCTAAGGTCTGGTATGTGATTCCTCCTACTTTGTTTTTATTTCTGAGTAATGTCTTAGCTATTCAAGGTTTTTTCTGATTCCATATAAAGCAAAGTATTATTTTTTTTTGAGATCTTTAAAGTATGACAGTGGAGCTTTAATAGGGATTGCATTAAAATTGCTTTGGGTAGTATGAACATTTTAACAATTTTCTTCCCAGCCATGAGCATGGTATGTTTTTCCATTTGTTAACATCTTCAGCTATTTCTTTTCTTAGAGTTTCATAGTTTTCTTTATGGAGATCTTTTAAATCCTTTGTTAGATAAACTCCCAAATATTCTATCTTCTTTGGCACTACTGTGAAAAGAATAGAGTCCTTGACTGTTTTTTCAGCTTGCCTATTGTTGGTATATATAAAGGCTACCAATTTATGAGTGTTGATTTTGTGACCTGAAATGCTGCTATACTCCTTGATCACTTCTAAGAGTTGTGTAGAAGAATTCCTGGTGTTTTCCAGATATATAATCATATCATCTGTGAAGAGTGAAAGTTTAATCTCTTCTGACCCTATATGGATACCCTTGATCAC
>NW_003852400.1:35045407-35057836 GCF_000181295.1 Otolemur garnettii
GCTAGATGTTACAATGCTAGATGTTATCAAAAGCTTTTTCTGCATCAATTGAGAGAATCATATGGTCTTTGTTTTTTAATTTGTTTATGTGCTGAATTATATTTATAGATTTATGTACATTGAACCAGCCTTGAGGCCCTGGGATAAAACCCACTTGGTCATGGTGTATAATTTGTTAGATGTGTTGCTGGATTCTGTTTATTAGGATCTTGTTGAATATTTTTGCATCAATATTCATTAGTGATGTTGGTCTATAATTTTCTATTCTTGTTGGGTCTTTTCCTGGTTGGAGGATCAAGGTGATGTTTGCTTCATAGAATGTGTTGGGTAGTATTCCTTCTTTTTTCTATATTTTGGAAAAAGTTGAGTAATATAGGTACTAGTTCCTCTTTAAAGGTTTGGTAGAATTCTGACATGAAGCCATCTGGTCCCGGGCCTTTCTTTTTAGGGGGATTTTGTATAGTTGATGCTATTTCAGAACTTGATATAGGCCTGTTCAACATTTCCACTTCATTCTGTCTAAGTCTTGGAAGGTGGAATGCTGCCAAGTATTGATCAATTTCCTTCATATTTTCATATTTCTGAGAATAAATTCTCTTGTAATATTCATTATGGATTTTTTGAATTTCTGAGGAATCTGTTGTTATTTCATCTTTATCATTTCTGATTCATGAAATTAGAGCTTTTACTCTTTTTTTCCTGGTTAGGTTAACCAAATGTTTATCTATTTTATTGCCCTTTTCAAAAAACCAATTTTTAGATTTATTGATCCTTTTGTTTGCAATTTCATTTAATTCTGCTCTAATTTTGGTTATTTCTTTTCTTCTGATGGGCTTGGGAGTGGAATGTTCTTCCTTTTTTAGTTGCCTGAGATGTCCCATTAAGTTGTTAACTTCCTCTCTTTCCGTTCTCTTGAAGAAGGCTTGCAGTGCTATAAATTTCCCTCTGAGGACTGCATTTGTGGTATCCTAGAGGTTCTGATAATTTATGTCTACATTATTGTTTTCTTCCAAAAATTTGGAAATTTCCTTCTTAATCTTATCTATGACCCAGCTATCATTCAGCATAAGGTTATTTAGCTTCCATGTTTTTGTATGAGTACGCAGATTTATGTTGTTACTGAGTTCATCTTTAATTCCTTGATGGTCCGAGAATATGCAAGGAATAATTTCTTTTCTTTTAAATTTGCTGAGGTTAGACTTGTGACCTAAGATGTGATCAGTTTTGGAGTATGTTCTGAGGGTTGATGAAAAGAATGTATATTCAGTTTTGTTAGGATAAAATTTTCTGCAGATATCTGTTAAATCCAAATATTGAATGGTTAAGTTTAAGTCTAAAATTTCTTTGTTTAGCTTCTTATTGGGGGATCTATCCAACACTGCCAAAGGAGTGTTAAAATCTCCAAGTATTATGGAGCTGGAGGAAATCAAGTTGCTCATGTCTGTTAGAGTCTCTCTTATAAATTGAGGCACATTCTGGTGAGTGTATAAATGTTAATAATTGAAATCTCATCGTGTTGAGTGTTACCCTGCACATATATGAAGTGATTACCCTTATCTTTTCTTACTTTTGTTGGTTTAAAGCCTATTATATCTGTGAATAAAATTGCAACACCTGCTTTTTTCTGATTTCCATTTCCCCGAAATATAGCTGACCATCCCTTTACCCTGAGTCTATATTTATCTTTTAGGTAAGATGAGATTCTTGTATGCAGAAGATATCTGGCCTGAGTTTCTGTATCCAGTCATCCAGACAACCTGTGACTCTTTAGAGGACAATTTAAGCCATTCACATTAATTGAGAATATTGATAAACCTGTAGAATTTGGGGTATTGAGTTTTTTGAAAGTTCAATGGACATTTTTAATCTTTTTGCCACTGTGGAAGTTGGAATTTGATCAAAAGTTTCTGAGGGAGTTTACTTTTGTGTTGGAGGATTGTGCTGGTCACTATGGAGGACACCATGTTTCCCCCCAAAATAAGACCTACCCAAAAAATAAGCCCTAGCAGGATTTTGATGGATTTGCTAAATATAAGCCCTATCCCAATAATAAGACCTAGTGATAGGCGTGGCTATGCCTACCCTATCATATCTGCATAGCCACGCCATGCATTTTGGCTGGAGCAGCAGGATGACTGGAATACCTTTTATCTGTCACAGCTCCTTTCTCTAAGCCATTTACACTTGCGTAGGGGTGTGTGTGGTAACCGTGGTCACAGGCATCCTATTGCACATGTACAAATGGCTAGGGGAAAGGAATTCATGCATCACCAGCGCCAGCCCCACCAACAAGGTCATCTCCCCCGTCAGGTTCCAGAAGAAGATGACCTAACTGTATTTGAATAAATGTAGATTGTTGTATTATACTTAATAAAAACAAGACATCCCCTGAAAATAAGCCCTCTGGTGTCTTCTGAGAAAAAATAAATATAAGACAGTCTCTTATTTTGGGGAAAACACAGTAGGTCTGAGAATATCCTGGAGAGTTTGTTTAGTTAGAGCAAATTTCTTCAACATGTGAATGTCACTAAAGTATTTAATTTTTCCATCATAAATGAAACTCAGTTTGCTGGATACAGGATTCTGGGTTGAAAGTTATTTTGTTTTAGGAGATTTAAAGTTGATGACCACCCTCTTCTAGTTTGAAAGGTTTCAGCAGAGACATGTGCGGTCATTCTAATATTCTTCCCCCTGTACGTTATGGTTTTCTTATGTCTGACTGCTTGCAGAATTTTCTCCTTCATGTTAACTTTAGTGAAGTTAATTATGATGTGCCTAGAAGATATCTTGTTTGGGTTGAGTCATGCTGGGGTTCTGAAACTGTCTGCTATCTGAGTTTCAGAATTTCTTGGCATGTGTGGAAAGCTCTCCATCATCTCATGAAGAAGAGCCTCTGTGCCTTTTGAAGTCACTTTGTCACCTTCAGGGATTCCTATAAGGCTAATAGTAGTTTTCTTTGAATTATCCTAAAGCTCTTTGAGAGAATGATCTGCTTTTGCTCTCCATTTCTCTTCCTCTTTGAGTGCTTAGGAGCCTTCAAAAGCTTTGTCTTCAATGTCAGAAATCCTTTCTTCTGCTTGCTCCATTCTGTTACTGAGGGATTCTACTGTATTTCTCACATCTTTGAGGGCTACAAATTCCTATCTCAATGTGTCAAAATCTTTTGTGATTTTGTCTTTGAAATCATTGAATTCTTGAGACAACATTTGAAATGCTCCGTGAATTTCTAATTCCAACTTTATCTCCATTCTATTAATCTTATTTGCAAGCCAAATTCTGAATTCGATTTCTGACATCTCAGCCATTTATTTCTGAATGGGATCTTCTGGTGTGTCTGCCATGTTGTTCCTTGGGGGAGTTGATCTACTCTGATTATTCGTGTTGCTGGAGTTTTACCACTGATTCTGCCCCATGATTATTTTACACCGTTTGGCTAGATGAGCAAATAAGGTAAAGTTGGGTTGTGGGGCTCCTGGAGTAGTGATTAACCAGCCCTTTGCCCAAGAGCTGTGACTGATGTCTGTACCTTTCCTCCTAGAGCTTTTCAAAGGACCCGTACAGTGCTACGGCCTGAGACACGGGGACTTATACTTGGTGTGGTGGGGCTAAGTGACTCTGTCTTGTTTTCAGCTGGTCTCTGTCCTACCCTAGTGAATCAGTTACTCTGGGTTGAAGTCTCAGCTGTGGAGAAATACCAGCAATTAAGTCACCCACCCCTCTCAGGTGCCAACTGGAAAACTTCCCACAATGACACACCCAGGGTACCACTTTGGATGGTCCTCGAGTGATTGGTCCAGTCCAAGAGATTTAAATCAATTGTCCCAGTCAGTATCCAGTTTCAAGTGAGGGAGTTCAAAAGGTCTCTGGCAACTAGATAGCAGGGGTCTGCTGGCAACTCGAGTATGACGTGTTCTGGTGTTCCGTGGAATAAGAAGGATCCCCTCCCACCAGCAAATGAATTAGTCTGGGAAGGTTGATGCCTCCTTCCCCACCTTGTACCTCTGTCACACCCAGTCACTGGTAACCCTGCAGGGCTATGACCCAGTTACCTCCACTGACCAGATGCTCCAGAGGTTTGAGCCTGTCTGAATCACAGAGAGATCTTATGTCTACTTGGCCAGGCCTCCACACTCTGCCATCATCTGGCAGGAGAAGCTGAGGCCTGACAAGCTCAGGCGGTTAATGGAAGCTGGGGCAGTTCACTCAGTTCCAGCCCCACTCCTGATTGATATTGCTAACACTTATATTTTCACAGAATTTGTGGTTCTGTCCTGGCTATATTCTCCTACAGACCAGACACTGTTTCAGTTCACAGAAACTGTGACTGAGCCCCAGTCTGTGCCATTGCACGGAGCTGGTGTGTCTGTCTCCACTGCAGTCTGTGTTGGGGCAGGTGCAGTTAGAGCTCACAATCAGCAATCAGTTCCAGCCCTGCCCACTTGCTCCTGTCTTAGGTATGATCCCCTGGGGGCCGGGTGCTTCTGAGGCTCACTAAAGCAGTCCTGTGGCCAAGAGTGGGTTTTTTTGTTCACAATAACACAGTTATCCAGGGGAAGTATCCACTTCTCCTTTCATTAAATCACTGACATGCTAAGCAATCAAATGTTGATGCCTTTTACTGTTCTAGACATTTTCTGCAAAACTTTTATTTTCCCTACTTTAGCAGTACTTAGAATCTCACAGTGGTGAGATCACAATAGAGTATTAGGGTACAATGTGGAATATGCCACAGTAGATATGTGTGCAGTGGGAATGAGGTAGGAGTGATTTTATTGTTGCTGTTATCAAAGCCAAATCTATATTTTTCCTCTTAAATTTTACATACCAAGTTTTTTTTAGCTTTTTATTAAAGTGTTACATACATACATGAAAATGTGTAAGTCATTTTCATAAAATAGGCACACCTATGTATTTAGCACTAAAATAAATACAAAGAATATTACCAAGCCCTAAGAAGCTTGCTTCAGTCATACCATCCCCTAGGCTAGCAATAATATGATTAATTTTTCCTGGTAAAGTAGAGAAAAATATCCCCAGAGGCACCATGTAAACCAGCTCCCAGTTCATTGCCCTCTCTGTTGCTCCAAATGTCTCTTTTATTATTAGAAAGTCCTCCAAAATTCATAGATTTCAGAGAAATCTCTTCTGTATGACTAAATATGAAAGTATTACTATAAAATTTACGCATGTGTATAATTCAGATGACTCATGTTTAAATGCTTAAAAATACTATCAGGAAGTTTTTGCTTTACAACTTTCCCTAAACCACATACGGTTATCCCTTGGTATTGAGAGAATTGTTCTAGAACCTCCCTTGGATACCAAAATACATGGATGCTCAAGTCCTTGATATAAAATAACATAAATTTACATATAACCTATGCACATCCTCCTATATACTTGAAATCATCTCTAGATTATTTATGATACCTAAAACAATATAAATGCTTTGTAAATAACTGTATACTGTGTTATGTAGGAATAATGACAAGGCAAAAAAATCAATACATGTTCAGTACAGGCTAAGCCTTTTCCTAGATAATTTCAACCTGAACTTGGTTGAATCAGTGGATGCAGAACCCACATATACAGTTGGAATGCCAACTGTATATCCTTTAGAAGCATTCCTCTAATTATTCTTTAAACAATAACAAAATGCAGTATCTTAAAGTTTCAATGTAGGACACTGAAGACTTGTTATCCAACACAGATTCTTTTCTCAGGTGGAGAAAAACTATGTCATCCTCCTTTTATCTTTCAAATATTTAAAATCAAAAGGTGACTGAGCAATGAGGAAAACAGAAAGCTATAATATGGTTAATTGCACAAATTTTTGCCATTCCCTGCCCAAAAAAGATGTCAATTATTATAAGAGAATGGGGAAATATGGATGTTCCTTAGGTAAAATTATTCTGACAGTAAACATTCTGAAGAATCTGCTTTTAGAGTACTGACAGGGGTTTCCTTTTTCCTGGTTTATCGTCTTTTTGATGTCATGTTGAGGTTTTTAGTTGCATGGGCAACTGTAGTCCATTGGGTTTGGTCTTTTGGTACTTATGGGATGAAAAAAACAAGAAGGAAAGGAAAAGAGAAGAAACATCTAATGTTATGAAAATGCCTGTGCCCAGAAATATCCAGAACTTTTAAATATCCATTCTAATAAATGTATTATAAAGTTGCTATAAAGATCAACTCTAATTAATTATTAAATTAATTCATAATAAAGCTAAATTTTCTTCTAAATTAGCACTGGGAAATAAATGTGTATAGCAGTAAAAAGAAATGAAAGTACAACAAATAAAATATTTATCAGGAGGATTCAGTTTCATTTCTATTGTTCATCCCCTGGTTATATTTCCCAAAACCAACTTAGCGTTTCATTCCATCATTTGAACTTTTTCACTAAAAACAAATCTTTACAGCTTCACAAATTTTATAAACTTGCAAATCAAACACTTAGCTAACAAATCATCAAAACCAGATTGCCTGATATCAAATTTGTGTGCTAAATGCTAGTCACTGCCTAATTTTATATCACTCCAAAGGCCCAGCTGGTGAGGTTATTATAGCTGAGGATAACATAGTATGTTTCTGAGGTTTGTAAATATAAGAATCTTATCAAGTTTTCCAGGTAGCTCTAGCTTCACAAAATATTATTAAAAGTTGGCTGTTTCAGTAATTTTCTTTATAATCTTGGGTATTATTTCCTACGTTCCTAGTACAAAATGTATTTTGAAGTCACTGAATTTAGGATTATCTCAGAAAAATAATCTGTGGTGTGTCAAACTCCAGATCAACATTGTTCATTTATCTTTAAATGATCTATCTGTTTTCTTCCTAGATGCCTGGTTCAGAAAAGAATTTTTGGTAATTCCTTCAAGTTATAATTCATACCATACTTATACCACTAGGATGTAGCACTTGACTGCAAATGAGCCCATCAACTATGGATATTTAAAAGAAAATGAACACATTAAAACCATAGACCATGGCTGGGCACAGTTGTCTCATGCCTATAACCCTAGCATTGTTGGAGGCCAAGGCAGGAGGTCACTTGAAATGAAAAATTCAAGACTAGCCTGAGCAAGAGTAAAAATCTCTATTAAAAATCAGAAAAATTAGCCAAGCACTGTGGCAAGTGCCTATAGTCTCAGCTACTCAAGAGGATGAGGCAGGAGGATCACTCAAATCACTCAAGTTTGAGGTTGCTGTGAACTAAGCTGAAGCCATAGCACTCTAGCCTGGGCAACAGAGTGAGACGCTGTCTTAAAACAAACAAACAACAACAACAATAACAAAAAAAGAAAAAAAAAAATACCACCACAGATCTTTATTTGTTGTCTCACCTCATCCTCCTCATGATCTGACCTAATCTAATAGCTTCAGAATTCATTCACCGAATTTTCTCTCTTTCTAGACAAAAAATCAATTGCTCCCAAGTTATAATTTGGCATGTATGTTTCTTCTTCTTCAGTGTTATTCCACGATCTTGGCTATATGTAAACTCCACTGAGCTTATTAAATACCAGGCCTTCTGAAGCTAAGGCAAAGAGCTATCAGACTGAACCTTCTAGGAAACTTCCCTCTCTCAATCTTCTTGCTCAGCCTTCTCTGCCAGGGATGTGTCTTCTACAATCTTTTTTTTTGCCTCAGTTCTCAAGTACAAGCAGTACACTTCCAGACTCTTTAAAGTGTCATCTGTGAGTATGATGGTGAAAACTCAATTTTGAATTAATCCAATTGGGAGCCCACAATTTGAAAATGGAACCATTCAATGAGATCATTTCCAGCTATTTTACAAATTAGTACAAGAAGCACCTTAGCACATATGTACTCTTGGCAGACTGAACTGAGAACAAATAATTCTGCAGTAAGTGATTTATAATTAATGGCTTAAAAAGTGACTAATTGCACACTAAGGACCTATTCACAGAGTAAAGTTCCATGTAGAATCTGAAAAGTCTTTAGTCCTCTTAAAATAAGGATCAAATGGTCTATTATACTATAGCTTTAGTAGGCACAATTTTTAAATGGGCTGATTAGAGCTAGATACTTTCTGTGCTTTTCAGGCATTGCCATATACATCAATATAAACACAGCCTTTATGGAGTCCCTCTTGCACAGTTATAATTTTACAGTTCATTTAGGAATTCTTAACTGGGTCAGGATTAGCTCTGTTGAAGCTTATTTTCCTTTCTGTGAGATGATTATTTAATTCAAACCCATAGTCATACTAAGATTTGATAATAATACAATGCACTTTTGTACTGGGCCATCTGCTTAACAGTTGCATCAATTTTCCCTTCCTAATGCTTTACAAAATTTAGGTACTGATAAGAAGGAAAAATAAATTATTTTGATAGAGACCATTCCTCTTGACTTCTCACTTTCCTTTCTACTAACATCCCCCATCACATACAACCAATATGAATGGGGGATTCTGTGCCATGTTTCACCCAAGTCCCTTGGTGAACTCATTCATCCCTACTCACTTTTCCTGAAACATTAGTCATAGTAAATCAGGTACAGCAGAGAATAAGGAGGTAAACTACTGCAATGTCCTACACTATTTCACTCCTCCTTCCAATTCAGCCTTCTGTCTTATCTAAGTGGGTATATCTGGGACACAGTCAAAAATCACATCAAAGGCACTTAAAGATCTGGTTGACAATATGCATCTACTGCATCAGAAACAGGGGGAGGTGTGGCCAGGAATCAGCATCTTGAACAAACTCCTGCTATCACTCTTAGCATAATGACCTTTTAGAACCAAGGAAGCAGTGAAAACACAAAATAAATAGTCTAGGTCTTCTGGCTGACAATCTCAAACCTAAATAATTAGGTTTCCTAAGCGTCATGGACACTTATCTAGCAAATCCGTTATTCTCTTCCTAACATAGAGGCAGAGTTGAGTGCAGAGCACAAAAGGTATCCAAGACTTGACCGAGAAACTTTAACTGCAATGTACACACCCCACCCAAGGGCATCTGGAACCCCCAATGCCCAGTGATAAAGTCTAACTCTGACTTAGCTCAACCTGCCCCAATCCTATAAGATTCCTATTCTGTCTGAATCAAAAAGGCATTTTTATTAGTCTAAATGTGTGTATTTAACTAATTCAAGAGGGATTTTTTTCTGCAATGCTCACTTCTCACACTGAACTCTCTCTTCTCTCCTTCCCTCTGCCCCAGCTCTTTGCTGGCTCTAACAGCTACCAGTAACTTTGGAGAAAAACATCTAAAGAAGCTATCTCAGAATTTGCTTTTAATAACTACAGTAATATCTTGGAATCTGAACTTAATCCATTCCAGAATCCTGGATTCCAAATTATTCAAGTTCCCAGATAATTTTTCCCTTTTAAAATAACAGAAACTGGATTAATCCATTTCTGGGTCCCACGAACTCGAATTTTCAAAATGATTTTACCAGTGAATATACTGAATTTTAAGGTAAAATATTAACAAATAATAACATTTGCATAAAAAGGTAAATTAATAAAATTAAAAATATATAAATCTAAAAATATAAAGGCCTGTTTCATCACAATTGAATACTTCGTTTGAAACATTCCCCTCACTGTTCACAAACTCCTTAAACTCTTAAAGACTTTTGCTGCTTCTGAATTAGAACTGGCAGCCTCTCTGTGCATAACACTATGGATCCCAGTCCTTTTTTTAAAGTTTTCAAACCACCCCCTACTGGCTTTAAACTCCTCCTTTTGAGTACTAGTATCAAGTATGCATTTCACTAAATCATCATAGTGGACCTTGACTTTATCACAAATTATTGTCTCAGAAATCACATCACCAGCCAGCTGTTTTTCATTAATCCAGAGGAATTTTTCCATCTCTTCTATACTTTTTTTATCTCCTAGAGGTCAGTGTCATAACCCCTTTCATCACATCAGATGCTTTGATAGCTTCTTTATTTTTCAAAATCATACAAACAGTTGATTTAGGCATCCCAAACATGGTAGTGAGACCAGCCACACTTGTACTTTCATGCTTAGTGATAAGATCTTTCTTAACTTCAATTGTAGCTCTATCAGCTTCCCTCTTACTCTTATTTTCCTCACTATACTTTGTAGGACCATGGCAAATATATTTAGTTGTTATTATATTAAAAAAACAAAAAACAGACACAAAAGCATAAAATTAGCAGTGAAAATCACACGAGATGCTTTCACTACAGCTTCCAACAAAGAACTGAATGACAAACCAGGTGGGTAGACTGAGCACTGGGGAAATGTAGGCACAAAACCACGTAAACAATGTGCTAGGCGTTTGGATTCCAAAACAGCATTAAGACTTTGGAAAAATTTGCTTGAATTTTTCATTTGGATTCCAAGTTGTTTGAGTTCTGGAGCATTCAAATTCCATGGGCAATACTGGAGTTGGGTTTTAGTTTCTAGCAGAGACAGTCCTTAACATGGCTATCCTTTCAGTTAAGGAACTGGGAAGTGATTACTTCAAAAGAAAGAGGTGAAGTACTACAAATTTCTTTTTGTATCACCCTGTTACAAAAATAAACTTATTTTTGAGCATTGTGACAAAATAACACAATTACATTTTATATGATTATCAGGGCTGGCATCTACCTTAAAAACATTAAAGGGTAATAGTGTTTGCTACAGCAGTATCTAAACTAAACCTAGAATGATACAGAGAAGATTAGTATGGCCCCTGTGCAAGGATGACATGCAAATTAATGAGCCATTGCATATTTTTCTGCAGAAATCTTATAAGCCAGAAGAGATAGGGGTCTCATTTTTAATCTTTTTAACAGAATATCTTCCAGTCAAGAATTCTATATCTTAGAATAACTAAGTTTCATAAATGTAGGAAAAATAATATCTTTCCCAGACAAGCCAACAGTAAGGGAACTTGTGACCACTAGAACTTTCCTACAAGAATTGCTTAAAATTGCTGTATGCATTGAATAGAGTAATCAATACATGCCAGCGTAAAAATACAAAAAGTTAAAACTCACAGCTCTTATAAAACAGTAATACAAGGGGAAAAAAACAAAGCAACTAGATAACAGTTAACATGATCAGAATAGTATCTCAAACACCAATACAAACAGTGAACATAAACAGTCTTAAGTACACCCCATTAAAAGGTTGACTAAATGGATTAGACCAAAAACAAAACCCAAATAAATGCTGTCTCCAAGAAGTTCATTTAACTTGTAAATATTCTCACAGAATCAAGGTAAATGAGTAGAAAAAGTATTTCATAAAAATGGAAAACAAAGGGTGGTGCCTGTGGCTCAAGGAGTAGGGAGCCAGGCCCATGTACCGGAAGTGGTAGGTTCAAACTGGGCCCCAGCCAAAAACTGCAAAAAAAAAGGAAACCAAAGGTAACAAGAGGGGCCATACTTATATCAGATAAAATGGACTTTAAATCATTAATGGTTAAATAAAAAGAAAGAGAAAGTCATTATATAATAAAAAGATTAATTCAATCAGAAAATATAATAAATTTAAATATATACATACCTAACATAGGAGCTCCTAGATTCATAAAACAAATATTATATGTATATAGTATAAGAAAAGAAATAACAACACTATAATAAAATAACCAGGAACTTCAATACTCCACTGACAGAATAGAGCACTGCAGCAGAAAATCAGCAAAGAAAACATTTAACTTAAATTGCACTCTACATCAAGTGAACCTAAAAGACATTTACAGAACATTCTACCCCCAAATTACAGAATACACCCTCTTCTTATCAGCACATAGGACATATTCCAAGACAGATCACATGCTGGGCCATAAAACAAGACTCAGTAAATTTAGGAAAATCAAAATCATACCATGTATCTTCTCAGACCACAGTAGAATAAAGCTAGAAATCAATTCCAAAAGAAACTCTCAAGATGACACATATGCATGCAAATTAAATAACTTCTACTGAATAATCCTTGGGTCAGTGACATAATCCAGGTGGAAATGAAAATAATGTTTAAAGTGCATGGCCAGAGGCAATACAAACTGTGAAAATCTCTGAGATAAAGAAAAAGCAGGGTTAAGAAGGAACTTCACAGTACTAAGGGACTACTTCAAAAAGATAGAAAGAATAAGACCTCATCAATTTAAAACATTTTTGTGTAGCTAAAGACACAATCAACAATGCAAAGAGATAATCTTCAGAATTGGAGAAGGTACTTACATGTTTACTTACATGTTACTAATCTGACAAACGGCTAATTGCCAGAATTTTCAAAGAATTCCAGCAAATCAACAAAAAAAGAGCAAACAACCCCATTAAAAACCGGGCAAGAGCCCGTCCAGAAGGAGGCTGAAAGGACAGAACCTTAGCAAATTAGCTGATGGTTTGGAGCAGAGACAAGAGAGAAGATTGAAGAGTGCACTTCAACCTTCCTGAGGCGAGCTGCGACCCTGAAACTACAACCAAAAG
>NW_003852400.1:35067911-35095737 GCF_000181295.1 Otolemur garnettii
AAAAAAAAAAAAAGTTCATTATCCCTAAGTGTCAGAGAAATGCAAATCAGCACCACTTTGAAATATCACTTAACTCCAGTGAGAATGGCCCACATCATAAGGTCCCCAAACAACAGATACTGGTGTAGTTGCAAAGAGAACGGAACACTCATGCACTGTTGATGGGATTGAAAACTAGCACAGGGCAGCACCCTTGGCTCAGTGGGTAAGGCACTGGCCATATACACCTGAGGCTGGCCAGTTCTAAACCAGCCTGGCCAGCTAAATCAACAATGACAATTGCAACAAAAAACATAGCCAGACATTGTGGCAGGTACCTGTAATCCCAGCTACTTGGGAGACTGAGGCAAAAGAATCACTTAAGCCCAAGAATTTTAGGTTGCTGTGAGCTGTGACACCACAACACTCTACCCAGGGTGATAGCTTGAGACTTAGTCTCAAAAAAAAAGAAAGAAAGAAAGAAAAAAGAAAACTAGTACAGTCTCTATGGAAAAAATATGGTGATTCCTCAAGGAACTAAAAGTAGATATACCCTGAAATCCCACTATTAGGCATTTGCCCAAAAGAGAAAAAGAGAGTGAAGCAAAACAAGATGGCACACTAGAAACATCTCCTTAGCAGCCACTTGTGGTGAGACAGGGGAGAGAGTTCTCCAGCCACCTCTGACTGCAGTGTCCTGCCCAGAAACATCACTCCGGGAACACGGTAAAGTAGTAGGGGATTCCAGGAGCCAACAAGGAGGTCAGAAGTGGTGGTAGACCAGCATGAAAGGAAAGTGCCTGGATGTGGGCACAGGCTAGGCAGTGCTTTGGCAGAGGGCTAGAGACAGGGAAGGCCTGTATGGCAGTTTTTTCTTTTGTCGACTAAGGCACTGTCTGGATCTGTCTTGGAAGGACTTAAGTGAGTGAGTTTACTTGAACAGTGTCCAGCGGCCAGGACTAAATCACTGGGTATGGTAGAACTCCCATCAGCTTGGCTATTAGCAGGGTACTACCACTGTGGGAGAGCCACTGGGAGGAACAGTCAGCAGGGTCCTACTGCACAGCTGGCTCTGGTGTGCCTGCTGACCTCAGGCAGCCATTCATGGGGTGAGTTGAACAGCTCTCGCACTCCTAGGAAAGCCACTTTTTGGCCCAGGGGCATTGTTTGAAAGGTTGAGGCATGCCTCCTAAAATAATCTGGTGAGAGCTTCAGGATCTTAATCCTGTAGGAACTGAATACTACTGAAATGACCAAGCCCTGGGTCTCCTCAACAACTAGATAGTGGGTTCTGGCCCCCAACTTATACAACAAAATCAGTGTGTGTGTTTTGAGCAGTGGTTCTCAACCTTCCTAATGCCTCCTAACATTGTGACCCTTTAATACAGTTTCTCATGTTGTGGTGACCCCCAACCATAAAATTATTTCTGTTGCTACTTCATAGCTGTAATTTTGCCACTGTAATGAATCATAATGTAAATATCTGATATGCAGGATATATTTTCATTGGTCATGACACACAAGTTAAGAATCACTGCAAATAGAAACTAAACAAAACCACAAGGGACTTAAATGCAACCCTTAAGCAATTGGGCTTAATGGACATATACAAAACACACCATCCCAAAGCTAAGGAATATTTGTTCTTCTCATAATCCCATGGAACCTCTTCAAAATAGATCATATCCCAGTACACAACAAAATTAAAATAATTAAAATAATCCCATGGAACCTTCTCCAAAATAGATCATATCCCAGTACACAACAAAATTAAAATAATTAAAATTGAATCTTATATCTTCTCAGACCTTAACTCCAACAAAATTTCTCATCCCTATACAAAGGCCTGGAAACTAAACAACCTTATCCTGAATAACAAGATGGAGATAAAAAAGAAAATTATTAAATTCCATGCATATAACAACAATGAAGCCACAAACTACCAAAAGCTTCGGAATACTGCAAAAGCAGTCCTAAGAGGGAAATTTATTATATTAGATACCTATATCCAGAAAACAGAAAGAGAGCATATCAACAAATTTATGAATCATCTCAAGGAAATGAAAAAAATAAAAAATAAAAAAAGAGTAATCCAATCCCAAACCTAAGAGAAAAGAAATAACCAAAATTAAATCAGAAAGAAATGAAAACAGAATCATTCAGATAATTAATGAAACAAAAAGTTGATTCTTTGAAAAGATAAACTAAATTGATAAACTTTTGGCCAAATTAATGAGAAACAGAAAAATAAAATCTTTAATAACCTTGATCAGAAACAAAAAAGGGGAAATAATAACAGATAACTGAGATATAAGAGATTATTCCTGACTACTACAAACACTCCTATGCCAGAAGTTTGACAATGTGAATGAAATGGACCAATATCACATCCTCTCCAGGAAAAAAATAGATCTCTTGAGCAGATCAATATCAAGCACTGAGATTGCAGAAACAATTAAAAACTTCAAAAACAAAAAAAAAAAGTCCTGGACCAGATGACTTCACACCAAACTTCTATCAGCTCTTTGAAGAAGAGTTTATACCCATACTGCAGAACCTATTCCACAGCATGGAGAAGGAAGGAACCTTCCCCAATACATTCTATGAGATAAACATCACCCTGATACCAAAACCAGGAAAGGATCGAACTAAAAAGAAGAACTACAGACCAATTTCACTAATGAATATTGATGCAAAAATGCTCAATAAAACCTTGGCTAATATATTGCAGCTGCACATTAAAAAATTATACATCACAATCAAGTAGGTTTCATCCCAGGATACAAGGCTGGTTTAACATATGCAAATTACCAGACAAATGTAATTCACCATGTCAATGGAAGCAGAAACAAAGACCATATTATCCTCTCAATAGATGCAGAAAAAAGCATTTGGCAAAATTCAGCATCATTTTCAAAAAAGAACACTTAAGAAAATAGGTATAGGTGGCACATTTCTTAAACTGATTCAAGCCATCTATGACAAACCCACAGCTAATATCATACTTAATGGAGTAAACTTGAACACTTTTCCACTTAGAATTGGAACAAGACAAGAATGTTCTCCATCACCACTACTATTTAACATAGTGCTGGAGGTTCTAGCCAAAGGAATCATACAAAAGAAGGTTATAAATGGCATGCAAATGAGGGCAGAGGAGTTCAAACTCTTTCTCTTTCCCAATGATATGATCTTATACTTAGAAAACCCCAGAGACTCAACCACAAGACTTCTAGAAGTGATCAAGAAATACAGTAACATCTCAGGGTATTAAATCAATGTCCACAAATCAGTAGCCTTTGTATACCCTCAAAACAGCCAAGCTGAGAAGCGAATCAAGGACATAATTCCCTTCACAATAGCTTCAAAGAAAATAAAACACCTAGTAGTGTACCTAACAAAAGTAGTGAAGGACCTCTACAAAGAGAATTATGAAACCCTAAGAAAAGAAATAGGCAGAAGGCATTAATAAATGGAAGAGCACACCATGCCCTTGGCCAGGAAGAATCAACATTGTTATAATGTCTATTCCATCCAGAGTAGTCTGTAGGTTCAATGCAATACCCACTAAAATGTCAACATTGTACTTTGAAGAACTGGAAAAAATATTTCTTCATTTTGTATAGAACCAGAAACAAAACCCATATAGCCAGAGTGAGTTTTAGTAATAAGGTATTGCTCTATCACTCCATTAGACTTCAGGTTATATTACAAGTCCACAGGGATCAAAACAGCATAGTATTGGCAGAGAAATAGAGACATAGATATGTGGAACCTAGCAGAAA
This sequence comes from Otolemur garnettii, assembly GCF_000181295.1. Classification (NCBI taxonomy): domain Eukaryota; kingdom Metazoa; phylum Chordata; class Mammalia; order Primates; family Galagidae; genus Otolemur; species Otolemur garnettii. The sequence continues at coordinate 35,071,676 of NW_003852400.1, forward strand.
ACTAAGAGCTGAAACTAGTCTCTTATTTATAGCCATCTGATCTTTGATAAACCAAACAAAAGCATATACTGGGGAAAAGAATATCTATTCAATAAATGGTGCTGAGAGAACGGGATTACCACCTGTAAAAGACTGAAACTTGATCCACACCTTTCACCACTTACAAAAATTGACTCAAGATGGATAAAAGACTTAAATCTAAAACATAAAATGATAAAAAAAAAATACTAGAAGAAAGTATGGGAAAAACTCTTGAGGACATCAGCCTTGGGAAAGATTTTATGAAGACTTCAATGGGAATCATAACAACAGCAAATATAAACAAATGGGACTTAATTAAGCCAAAAAGCTTCTGCACAGCTAAGGACACAAGTAACACAAATAGACAACCTTCATTATGGGAAGACACATTTGCATGTTATGAATTGGACAAAGGCTTAATAACTAGAATCTACAAAAAACTCAAAATAATCAACAAAAAAAGAGCAAATAATCCCATCCATCACTGGGCAAAAGATATCAACAGAACCTTCTGTGAGGTTAAAAAACATATAATAAAATATTCATCATCCTTAATCATCAAGAAATGCAAACCAAAACTACCCTGAGATATCACCTAATCCCTAAACTTCATATGAAACTCAAAATGAGCCCAAATAGCAAAAGCAATCCTCATCAAAAAGAACAAATCTGGAGGGATTACCTGACTTCAAATTATGCTACAAGGCTATAGCAACCCACACAGCATAGAGGGAATAGGATAGAGAACCCAGAAATAAAGCCACATAGTTACCATCAACTGATTTTCAACAAAGTAGATAAAAACATACACTGGTGAAAAGAAGCTCTATTCTATAAATGGTGCTGAGAAAATTGGATAGCCACATGCAAAAGAATGAAATTGGATGCATATCTTTCATCATAAACAAAAATTAACTCAAAATGGACTAAAGACTTAAATATAAGACTTGAAACCTTAAAAATTCTAGAAGAAAACAGGAAAAACTATTCTGGACATTCTTTGCCCAGGCAAAGAATTTATGACTAAGACCCCAAAAGCAAATACAGCAACAATAAAAATAAACAGAACATAATTAAACTAAAGAGTTTCTGTATAGCAAAGGAAATAATCAACAGAGTAAACAGACAACCTACAGAATGAAGAAAATATTCATAAACTATACAACCAATAAAGGACTGGGATCCAGAATCTACAAAGAACTCAAACAAATCAACAAGAAAAAAATAAATAACTCCATGAGAAAGGCTTATATACTGTTCGTGGGAATGTAAAATAGCACAACCTCTATGGAAAACAGTGTGGAGATTCTTCAAAGAACTAAATGTAGATCTACTATTTAATCCAGAAATCCAAACATTGGGTATTTATTCAAAGGAAAAGAAGCCACAAAAAGAGAGAGACCTACACCTGTGTGGTTATCATAGCACAATTCACAATTCAAAGATGCAAATAACCTAACTCCCCATCAACTGGTGAGTGAACAAAAAAAATGTGGTGTATATATATATATGAAATGGACTACTCATCCATAAAAATGATGGAATAATGTCCTTTGCATCAACTTGGATGGAACTTAAGTGCCTTATCCTGAATGAAGTATCTCAGGAATTGAAAAGCAAGTGCCATATGATGTCACTTATAAGTGGGAGCTAAACAAGGGGTACATAGGATCCTAAAGTGGTGTAACGGACATTGAAAACTAAGAAGGGGGAGGGCAGGAGGGAACAGAGGAATATAAATCTACCTATTGGGTACAATGTACACTGTTCTGATGACAGGTACACGAAAAGTCCTGACTTCACCATTATATAATTCATCCATGTAACAAAAAGAAACACAGTAACCCCTATATCTATTGAAAGAAGCAAATAAAATTAAAAATAAAGGCCGATAACATGACTTCAGTAAATCAGAATTCATCTCCACTTTAGAGATGCTGTGCTTTCTTCAACAAGTATAATGTCAAGGCTTGTGAACTTCATTTTGTTTATTTGAAATATCAAGTAAATTGAGCTCAGAACATTTTGTTTCATTGTGGGTGGTTGAATAGGCAAAAGATTATTCTTTTAAAAATTGCTCATAGAAGGAACTGTGATACTTTGATAAATGAGCAGCATGTTTCCCATGTGTTAAAATGTTTGAAATACATTGAACAAATGCCGAATCTCATCCTGAACTAGCAGCCACACTTATCTCCCATGATTATTTTAAAAAATGCAGCAGAATGAATTGACATATGTTGAGCAAACTGTTATGCAAATTTTGATATTTCCTCAACAGTACAAATTGAAATGTAACTAACTTTTATGATAATCAATTTATAGGTGATCTTAGGGAATTTGGCAATCGCAGATTATGACACGCATATAAAACAATAATTTGTAAATGTACCCATTATGGATGATACACAGAAAGCTTATAAAATTAAAAGATAAAATAAATAAGAAATATAAAAGGGGAAAATAAATATAATGCTTTTATTATCTAATGTTATTCAACTACTCAGTGATAATCACAGTTAATATTCTACTGACTATTGTTACAACATTTTTTGTAACATGTATCTACCAATATCTATGTAGATCACCTTTTATCTGTCTACCTTCTTTTACCATGAATTTAAATAGGCCCTCTTTTTCCTTCTAATTAGGTTTCATTTGCATGTAGGAAAACTATTGGTATTTTACATATTTTTTTGTAAATGAATACCTTGCTGAGCTCTTATTAGTTGTGATTTTATTAGAAGTACTTCTCTTAAGTTTTCCAAGCATCTTCTTAAATATTTTCTTTTTCCCTGTTCATATTTATATTTATTGAAATGTTATTTCAATTCTTACTGAAATGTCCAGAATCTTGCCAAATAAGAATAGTGGATATCCTCTGTGATTCCTGGGATATTCTATTTTTTAATTTCAAAAAAATTATTCTAGAGGTTCACGTTAAGTATGACATTGGTTGTTAGTTTGAGTCTCTCTATTTAAGATGATGGATTTTAGAACACTTTTATCCTCTTTTACCCTCTTACTCCATATTATGCCTACTACTCAGTTTTCTTAGTATTTCTGATGTTTTATCTCAAGCTTACATACAATTGAAAAAATAGTGCAATATTAATCTTTAAAAGCAATGTTATAATTTATTTTTATAACTAAAATTAAAACCATAATTAGTTTCCAACGATATAGGATGGTATTTCTTTGACTACCTTTCTGCTGAGAATTTCTTTAAGTAGACTTTATTTTTAGACTTTATTTTAGTTCTTTATAGACTAAAGTTCTTATATACCTCCTGTTCACACACAGACACAGCTTCCTATTATCAACATCCTGCACCAGTGTACTATGTTTGTTACAATCAATAAATCTACATTGACAAATCATTGTCACCCAAATCCATAGTTTAAATTAGGGTTCACAATAAGCTATGTGCATTCTGTGAGTTTCAATAGATGTATACTGGTTTACATTAACCTTTACAATATTATACAGAATAGTTTATATTTTGTATCAACTTTACAATATCATACAGAGTAGTTGATATTTTGTTGACCATAGTTGACCCCTGTCTTACATTGACCACCTCCTCAAATTGACCTAAATTTCATAGGCTGGGCATACACCACATATACATATCAGTATAGTATGCCTAGTTCCTTATGTTGACCACCTCTGTATGTTGACCAGTTCATTACAGTCCCTTGGTTGGTCTATACTCGCAGTTGACTCTAGTGTCAGTAGTGTAGTGCCATTGCCATAAAAACCCACTGTGCTCTATCTATTCATTCCTCCCTCCCCTATAATCCCAGGAAACCACCAAACTTTTTACTTTCTCTACAGTTTTGCCATTTCTAGAATGTCTTATACAGTAGAACTTCTGTGGCCAGGCTAAAGAACATAGTTTGTCTGGAAAGCTTTGAGGAGCTTTTGAAGGTTTTAGAATAGTGGGGTAGCTTAACTGGCTATTTGTTTTAGGAAGACCAATCTTTTTCCAGAAGTGTGATGTACTGAAGAAAAAGAGATGGAGGCCACTAAAAAGGTTACTATATTACAAGCAATAATGAGAACCTGAATCATATAAAAGGACAGCCCTAGGATGAAAAGTGGGTTAAAAGTGGTGTTGTAGATTGAATTCTTGTAGGATTTTTTTTTGTTCCTTTAGTCTTTGTAGGTCATTTGGATACTGTCTATGTGTCTGGACTCTGGACTTCTCTTTATGGATAAGCAAGCCCTGATTTCTACTCTAAAACAAAAAAAGAACACTGGTGTGCCTACCTAGCTCTGATTTATAAAGTTGATCTGGTCCCTGAGAACTTTCAACTCTTAAAATTCCGTAAGTCACTCACACTCCAACAAGAGAATGAATCATAAATAAATTGGGAGGTGAAAAATAACCCAAAAAGAGGAAATGAGAGGGAGATGAGGAATGATGAGAATAGAAAAAAAGAAAATATTTCAGAGGTACAAAAATTGAATGTATACCCCTAAAATTCATATATTGAAATTTTAATCCCAAAAATGATATTAGGAGGTGGGGCTTTTTCAAAGATAATTAAGCCTTGAGGGTGGAGCCCTTACAAATGGGATTACTGCTCTTGTAAATGGGTCCTCAGAAACCCTCCCACCCTTTCCTCTGTGTGAGGCTATGAGAAAGCAGTCAGCAAAATGGAAGAGGACCTTGCTACAACCCAGAACTTAGCCATAGTGGCACCTGATCCCTGACCTCAGGCTTCCAGCTGCTAGAAATATTAGAAATCAATGTTTGTTGTTTATATTCTACCAAATCTATGATACTTTGTCACTGCAATACAAACTAAGACAGGTTTGTGCATCTTGTATTTATTTGGGGACAGGATCTATGAACCTCTACATGTATAAATTTGACATTTTCCAAAAGATGCTGGGTGTCTAATTAATCCAACTTGCTGTGCCTATTTTAGTCAGGACCCTTCTTTTAGGAAGGATTCACATGCTAGAAAATGCCAATAAGTTTCATAGACTGGATGTTTTCCGTGATCACAATAAGTTCTTTTTGAGTCATTAACACTTGACCACAGAGTGCTAATCAGGATATCCCACTTGTTCTCTCTGCAGGTGAGCAGTATGTGATGCCAGAGTAATTTTTAAACCAACTAGAATATTCCAGCATGGAATTAGACAAATGGTGATATAGGAGGATCTCTTATATAAGTCTTTTGGTAAGCTTTCTCAAAATATTTTCAATATGATTGTGATAAATTATTCAAAATGAATTTCTGCCTATCAGTGAAAATCGATCATAGAGTTTATTTGCTTGGAATTCAAAATTACTTCTGTAGTAAACCTTTTTACTTTAAAACACATGGCTATTTTACGAGATTGGGTGTGTTCAGGGTGGTATGACCAATGCATGGGTATTTGAAAACGACAGATGTCAGCCTTACTCTAATCAAGTATATATATACTTGATAGTTAACCAGAATAAATATTCATGATATTTACAGTTAAATTTTTATCAGAAGATGATTTTTACTTCATTGGAGAAAATCATGTTTTCTACTCTAAAAAATAATTTAATTTGGACTAGCAAAATGTATATTCCTTTAAACTATAACTATATTCTTCTTAGATACTTGAATAAGACTCCAAAATCAGAGTTCTCCACATACCAAACAGGATAACAATGATTCTAAAAGTATAGCTATTCAGGCTGTAAATCTAAATAAAGATAAAATGTCTGATTGGTGATTCAAAATATAGGCATGGAAAAAAAACAAAGTTTTAAATGCAGAACCTCTAACGCATTAATAAATTATCTTAACCTAAAGAAAACTGAGCCAAAAGCATAGGCAAGGAAAGAAAAGCTAGGTAAGTTTTAAAAAAATAGATAAGTTGGACATAATAAAGACTTTTAAGTTTTATCTCAATAGGTATCTAACCAGAAGAAAAAAAAAATCATTTTACCATAAGGACATTTACACTAGAATATTTATCACAGCTCAATTTATAATCATCAAGATACGGAATCACTCCAAGTACCTGTCAACACATAAATGGAAGGTTAGTTTAATACACTGTGGTACATGTATACCATGCAATACTATTCAGACATAGAAAGATGGAGACTTTACATCTTTTGTATTAACCTGGATGGAGGTGGAGAATATCCTCTTTAGTAAAGTATCACAAGAATGGAAAAGTGAGTATACAATGTACTCAATACTAACATGAAACCAGTAGATGAACAAATTACACACCCACACAAAAGAAAAACAAAATTATACTCAAGTGGTGGGGGGAGACAGAGGAGGAGGGAAGGGGATGGATTGATGGATTCTCATCTAATAGAAACTTTTTAAGGGTATTTGGCACACCTTTGGGGGGAGGGGCACAACTACAACTTGGACTTTACCTAAGAAATGCAAACAATGTCACCTAATCATCTGTACCTTCACATTAATATGAAATTAAAACAAATTGTCTCAACAAAGAGAAAATGCAACTCACAGAATGGGAGAAAATATTTTTAAATTATATATCTGATAGGGGGTTAATAACTAGAATGTAAAATAACTCCTACAACTCAACTCAATAACTAAAAACAAATGACCAATTATAAACAGTCAAAGGAACTGAAAGGACATTTTTCTAAAGAAGACAGATGTACGCCAATAAAGTAATGAAAAGTTGCTCCGTATCACCAATCATTAGGGAAATGCAAATTTAGAACTACAATTAAAAACCACTTCACATTCACTAGGATGGTTATTATTTTAAAAGAAAAAAACAAAAAATAACAGTACTGATGAAGATATAAAGAAATGTGATCCCTTGCACATTGCTGGTTCATAATGGAAAGTGGTACGGCCACTATGGAAAACAGTATGAAGCTTCTCAAAAAGTTAAACATAGAAGTACTCTATGATCCAGCAACTTACCTCTGGGTGTATGCCCAAGAGAATTTAAAGCAAGAACTGGCACGGATATTTGCACACCAATGTTTATGGCAGCATCATTCACATGAGCCAAAAGTCAGAAATAGCCCAAGTGTTGATGGATTAATGGTTAAACAAAGTGTGGTATACTCATACAATGGAATATATTTTTCAGCCTTGAAAAGGAATGAAATTCTGGAACATGCAAACACATGGATGAATCTTGAAGACATCATGCTAAATGAAATAATTCAGACATAAAACAATAAATATTTCATGGCTTCACTTACACAATGAAGTATCTAGAGCTGTCAAATTCACAGAAACAGAAAGTAGAACTGTGGTTGCCTGAGACTGGGGAGGGGGAAAATGGAGGGTTAATGTTTAAAGGCCACAGAGTTGTAGTTTAGGGATGAGAAAGTTCTGGAGACGGATAGTGGGATGATTGTAGGAGACTGAGCACCAGGCGTATAGAAGTAGTGACTGACTCTTGAAGAAGGTGCTGGGAGCGAGACAATCCCCTAGCCAGCATGGAGATGTTTTGCAGCCCGTAGACAAGCCTTCAAGCAGCTGCATTGGTTAATAAAATAAGATCGGTAGCTCATGAGCAAGCATTATACTGTGTTTCCCCAAAAATAAGACCTACCCCAAAAATAAGCCCTAGCAGGATTTCTATGCATTTGTTAAACATAAGTCCTACCCCGATAATAAAACCTAGTGATGGGCATGGCTATGCAGCATATCTGCATAGCCATGCATGCATTTTGGTGTGGAGAAGAAGCCATCCCCTGAAAATAAGCTCTAGTGTGTCTTCTTGAGAAAAAATAAATATAAGACATGTCTTATTTTCAGGAAAACATGATACTTTTTTTTTTTATTATTTTATTAAGTCAAATACACATAGATCATGAATACATTTGCAACCTTCGTAGGGCAACAGGATGGGAGTCAAGCCTGGGCAGAAAGAGCACTTAGCAACCATTAAACATGTGATCCTAGTACACGGGCCCCCACTTCTGTGGACTGAGGCTTCAACAAAAGGCCAAGAGAGTAGTTTCTCAGGGCTCTTGGAGAAGAGACGGGAAGCCCACCTCTTGCAGGCATGTACCTTCAATCCATGTCCCAGCACTTTTTATTTGCACTGTGACGGGGTGTCACAGCAGGCACTGACAGATGGTTGCATAGCAATGTGAATATACTTAATGCCACTGAGTGGTACATTTTAACTCTATTAAGATGGAGCAGGATGCATTAGCCCCTGCCTATAATCCCAGCACTTTGGGAAGCAAAGCTGGGAGGACTGCTTGAGGCTAGGAGTTTGAGATAAGCCTAGGTAACATAGCAAGACCCTGTCTCTACAAAAAATATATTTAAAAAAATAACCAGGTATGATGTCATGCACTTCCTCCCAACTACTTGGGAGGCAGAGGCCAGAGAACCACTTGAGCCCAGAGAACCACTTGAGCCCAGGAGTTTGAGTCTGCTGTGAGCTATGGTGGCAATATACTGCGTCAGTCTGGGTGACAAATAGAGACCTTGTCTCAAAAAAAAAAGGTATTAAGGTGGTAAATTTTGTGTTATGTATATTTACCACCAAAAAAAGTCATTTTATAAAGTTGAGTATTTAACCATTAGTATCAACTCTATGCATAGCAAAAGAAAGACAGACAGTTGGTTTCCATTCTTACTATGTATGTATCACAAAAAGGACCTACATTATATATATTTTGAATATTTTATAACACTAACTTTGAAAATATATTGATTTTATGCCATAACCTTATATACTTATGGGTTCTTCAATCAGAAAGTATTTATTGAGTACTATGTTTGTTTCCTATTCCTGCTGTAACAAATTACCACAAACTTAGTGGCTTAAAACAATACACATTTGTTATCTTAAATGGAGTACATAGTTCTAAAGTGGATCTAAATGGACTAAATCATGCAGGGTTATATTCTTTCTTGGAACTCTAGGGAAGAATTTGCATTCCTGCCTATTCCAGCTTCCAGAGATTGCCCATATTCCTTGGATCACTGCCCCTTCCTCTGCTGTCAAAGCCAGAAATATCTGGCAGAGTTTCTCCCTCTCTAGTCCTTCTTCTTTTTCTCCCTCCCTCTTCCACATATAAAGACCCTCTTGGGGACACTGGCCCACCTCTGTAACCCCTAACAATCTGCCCTTCTCTAGGTCATTTGATCAGCAACCGTAATTGCATCTGCAACCTTAGTTCCCTTATGCCATGGAACCTAACATATTCACAGGTTCTGAAGGAATTATCTTTGGAAGAGCAATAAAATATTCTGTCTACTACAAGTACCTAGGCCTGATATTTCCTAAATGCTGCAGGGGGTACAAGTCAAATAAAAAACACAGTCAGAAATCTAAAAGGATATAGATTCCACAGAAGAAAAGATTAATTTGAAATATGAGCAAATACATTTGACATATATGCCAAATTTTATGATACTTCCAATGCACCAGAACTTTAGAGGAGAGTGAAATAATTCTCAGCCACAGTAGTCATAAAATATCTCCTTGAAACAAGTGAAGCTTGGGACAGAACTTTAAGAGTAGGCAGCATTTAGTTAGCCAAAGAAAAATGGAGTGAGCTGTGCAAAATTGGAAAGGAAATGAAGATGAAAATAAAGCAAAAAATTGCTATTAGAAATAAACACAGTGGGGGGGGGCAATCATTTTCTTGGGGGAAAGGATGTTTTTGTGGGAAATCATTTACCTTGGTTAGAAGATTAAATTGAGCTAAGAAGTGAAGTCATTGTTATGTTTAGAAGGATATAATTGAACTCATCAGACTTAAAATCTGTGATAATGATCAATATCATAACTCTTATACAATATCAAAATAAATTTCTCTGTAATGAAGACTGGGAAAAAAACAGAATTAACTAAAAAATAACATAGTGATTATCATTCAGATTTCTCTGAAGGTCACCATACTGTAAGGCTCTTGAAATATCCCCTACATTAGTTTGTAGTTATTTTTCTTTCTTTTTTTTTATTTTAATATTTTATTTAACTAACTACATCCAAAATATTACCATTTCAATAGGCAGTCATTATAAAAATTAACGATACTACTTTTGTGTACCACCTTAGAAATCCAGTGTGTATTTTACAGTTGCAGGATTTCTAAATCCAAGCTGCCACAAGTGGCCAGTGGCTATCGTACCAGGCAGCACAGTGGCTATTGTCATTTTAAGGCACAGGGAGTGGACCCAGCCATCTGTATTTATCCAGAATTCCCAAAGACCAGTTATTTTTCTTTCTCATGAGAAGCTGAGGTGTTAACAGACTATAATTGTGGTCTATTGTTTTCAGAATGGGTAGGCCCAGATCTGTAGGGCCTTGCCAAACATAATAAGTCCTGCAAATCCACTGCTAAAAAGGTCATCATTGTCTAGAAATATGCTTGTTTGACTTCTATATTCCTGTAAATCTGTCCTTCAGTGATACTGGGTGTCACCTTGAGCCAATAATTTCTACCATAAAGGAAGAAATAAAAGAGATCTGAGCAGTCCTCTACTTCCTGATTCAGCCACCCCTCACCAGTGTTCCGGGGTGGGGGTGGGGGAGAGTGAATAAGGTTTTGTGATGAGAGCACTTCATGAATATACAGTCTTTAAAATGCCAGGTTATATTGGTTTCTTCACAGACGAACACTCCAGAGACTGTACTATGCCAGGGAGCGTAGGGTATACAGCAAAGCTAAGTATTTGACCGTGGAACATTGTTTCCCTCCAAGTGCAGATGAAGCCAGAAAAGTGTCCTGCAAGATGGAGTCTGGGAAGCTGAGCTGAAGCGGCATAGCCGACCTAGTCTCCTCCACCCACCCTCCGTGATTGTCTAGTTAAGGTAGCACTATGATTGTGAGGATGTTTGTCTCAGGAAACTCTGAGGAGGGAGTCACACACAGACAACAGGTGCTGTGATATTCGTAAAGGTTACATGGCTAATATATTTTCTCTAATAATTCTCTTAGATATTTTATTAAAGTAAAAATCACCTTTCTGTCGTTTAAACCACTTGTTAGAATGGAGACCATTTTGATGTTACTTCCTATCAGATAAAGTTAACATTTTCTAGGTTGGTTTCCTTGTATTTCATTATAAAAGTTATTATAATTGTAACTGAGGCAGAACAGAACTGAGAGGCTCCTCTCTCTGTTTTCCAGAATCGCTGTCCTTCTGACAAATAAACCTTGTTTGGGCCTAAACCCTGTCTCTGCATATTGGCTGGCAGTGACAGGAGGCCTGACCCTCTTTGTCCAGCAATATTTCTTGGACAGCAGAAGTTTCCCAGATGCAATTTAAATATAATACAGTCAATTAACCTGCAATTTATAAATCATTACTTCTTGAAATGTAATTAAAATGTGCTTGCAACTCAGCTTGTAATTCATAGTTATATTCATGTTTACTTAAATAATAGATAAAGGTGATTGAATATACAAGAATATACAATAGTGTGCCAGTTGGGATAGAAAAACAAAGGTCAGAATTATTGAACCAAAGCTGCATGTAAGCTCTATATATACTCAGTGATGCTCAGTTTCACACCTATACAGGTGGTCCCTGTTCCTAAGAACATCTTTTGGTCAGATTTGTATGTAACTTGGATCCCTGATGAACAGTGCATATACAGTAATAATATAATGGCTCATCTGTGTAATAATAATATAATGTAATACTGTAATAACTGCAATACCCCTGGGTGGCACCTGTGGCTCAGTGGGTAGGGCACTGGCCCTATATACCAAGAGTGGCAGGTTCAAACCCAGCCCTAGCCAAACTGCAATGAAAAATAGCCAGGTGTTGTGGTAGTACCTATAGTCCCAGCTACTGGGGAGGCTGAGGCAAGAGAATTACCTAAGCCCAGTAGTTGGAGGTTGCTGTGAGCTGTGATGCCATAGCACTCTACCGAGGGCAACAAAGTGAAACTCGGTCTCAACAACAACCAAAAAAAAAGTAACAATATCCCTGTACTGTAATAATAAGTTACAGGAACTATTATTTTCTTTTTTTTATTCAAACAAACAACATGAAAACAAACTCATACAAAAAGGTAGGAGATAGGAAAAATTTCAAAAAAGAATATTAAAGGTTAACACATAATGTTGTATCAATGCTAGGTTAATACGAATGTTATGCTTATTTTGATGTTCATAATCCAACCAAATCAATAACTTTTTCATTTCATTAATGAGTCCCTTATGCTGCTTAGTACTAACTGATGCTTTCATTGAAACACTGCCTTTCACAGGCTCCATTATGCTCACTTTATCCTTTATAATTGTTCCAACAGTCAAGCCACTGAAGCCTAATGTTTTACCAGTGAATGGTGCTATCTGACCTTCCTGTGAATGCCTAATTTCTACTTTCATTTCTATTGTAATCCCCTTTCCTTTCACTGCAGTCTCACCCGAACTTGCAGTGGACTTTCACTTTGGAGGCATAGTCATAAAGGTAAACATAGTCTCACAAAATCAAATTAAAAAGTCAAGATGAAAGCCATGCTATGAATAAATGACTATATAAAAAATGAAACTAGCCAGTAGCCTAAACATGCTGCACCAACCAACTGCTTATGCCACGTGGGTTTGTTTACATGTGCAGAGGAAACTGGCTCCCAAAATATTAATTGCATTATTTAATAATAAATTTTCCTATGAGAAGCCCATTTATAAGTACAGAACACTATAAGTCAGGTTGTCTGTAACCTGGGGACTGCCTGTACATTCATTTTCTTAAATTCTAACAAGAACATAACTTGGTTACTATGAGTCTAAAACTCTAGTTTCTAACTCACAGTTTCCCACTGAAACCATCATTTATATCAAATATATCAAATGCCAGAAACTTGAACCACTTCTTGCATTATTTTGTACTGAAGGAAAAAATAATTTAACACTGACAAATAATCAAAAATTAATTATAGCTTTACTGACATAATCGAAAGGGTAGTCCATTTTTTACATACAATGCTTCTTAAAACCCTTTTTTGCTCATTCACAGCAGGTACCCTCCCATTTCTTTTTTTTTTTTTTGCAGTTTTTTTGGCTGGGGCTGGGTTTGAACCCACCACCTCTGGCATATGGGGCTGGCGCTCTACTCCTTTGAGCCACAGGCGCCGCCCGTTTCTTTACACCATTTCTACAAATCTCCCAATATCCCCCCACACCCCAATCCCGACAGAATCACTCTTTTCGTTTTGTCTATCTATTCTATTGTCTTCTGCCAGTGACTCTATTCTTTCCATTTAGCATTGTAAATTTAGCTAAACTTTTAGATTTTTGCAGTGTTTCTCTCTTACCTATTACTTCCATTTACTAGTTCCCAGCCCACTACTAAATGTGTCTGAGTAACAAAGGTTCTTTGCTCTTAGAAGTATAATAAAAGAGAACAGCAATATTCATTTTTCTTTAGTATCACAACTAGCATGTTTTTCATGCCAAAACCAGATTGCCTTTATTATAACTCAAAGAACATAGTTTAGAAAGCAGTGACGTAGATGTAACATTGCCCGTGAAAGAATTAAAAAACTCATGAGTGTATTTAAAATTATTCTCATAAGAATAAAATAAAGAATGGATGGGCATATACATTCTTTACAATACAAAACCCTGATAATAGGAATCTTTAAATTTAAGCTATATCTTTAAATCTATATCTTTGCTAGAACTTCAGTTCCAGAAAAAGTGAAATAGATGTACTTTTCCCTAATTCATTTGGATAACTAAAAACTCTGGATATTCTATATTAAACAAACATAGGAAGATTCTGAAAGGTAAAGAGAAGGTGGCAGGCTGACTAGGGAGTTTGAAACCCAAGGAACAGGAAGGTGAGTTTTCCAGGGTTATCTTGTTTGGTCCGTTGGTTGGCTGGTTAATTGGTTTTTGGTTTGGGTGTTTTGTTTGTTTGCTTGCCTGCTTTTTATTCACAGATCCTAGACTTGGAGCTAAAGAAGCCAGTAATCCAGTAATGCCAACAGGTACAGAATGAAAAAGCTCCATCGAAAGGCTGTTTGCTCTAGCCAAAGGACTGGGCCAAGACAGAAAAGTTCTCTAGCCATCTTTAAAAAAAAAAAAAGATTCTTTTTGATTAATTTAACCAATGTCAGTTTCTGTTATTTGCAGCTATTTGCAGCATGGCATCCATTACCAGAAGTGAGGGACCATAGACACGGCCTCAGGGAATGGGGGTATGAGGTGGTGTATCAGACCTGGGTGACTCGTAGAGCTGTAGAAGTGATGGAAACTGCACCCTGCAACATGCAGTAGTTAGGAGCTGATTAAATGTGCCCTGGCTTCTTCTGGATAAAGTGGCCATTAAAGATCAGGGTTTTGGGGACACAGAGACGATACCAGACCAGAGCTATGGTCTCTTTTAATCTTCGTGACAGCTTTGGGTGGTAGCTATTACCATCCCCTTGTCTAAATGAGCAATGTGAAGCTTGCTTAGAGAGGAAAAACTCTGCTGGAATTCAATTCTAAGACCATTCTCTGAACCATTAGCAATGTGGTATATAAGTCTTTCATGGACACACAAACATAATATGCAATTCATGACAGGGGTGGCCTCTGGGAAGGAGGTGAAAGGGATTATCCAGGAGTGCAAGGAAATGTCAGCGCTTAGCCGTTCCACCAAGTAGATCCACGTACAGGCAAACATCAGAGATAACCTCTGCAATAAAGGAAGTCACAGAAACTTGTTGGTATCCCAGGGTGTACAAAAGTTATGTTTACAATATACTGTAGTTTATGAAGTGTGAAACAGCATTATTTCTTTTTCTTTAAAGTACCTTAATTAAAAAATACTGTATTGCTAAAAAAAAAAAAAACTAAGCCTTCAGAGAATTGTAATCTTTTTGCTGGTGGATAGATAGCTACTGACTGATCAGGGTGGTACTTGCTAAAGGTGGGGGTGGATGTATAATTTCTTTTTTTTTTTAATTTCACACTAATACAAGGGTGCAAATGTTTAGCTTCCATTGTTTTCATTTCTAAGGTAAAGTTCAAGTTGTAGTTAAGCCCTTCACCCAGGAGGCGTGCTGAACACCCTCACATTGTGCGCATTAGGTGGAATCCCACCAATTTCCCTCCCTCCTCCTGTCCCCCTCTCCCCTCCACCTTACTAGACTATACTTTGGAGTCTTTTTTTTTTAATGGGCATGTAGTTGTTTATATATTGGTTTCATATTAGTATTGAGAACATTAGATATGTTTTTTACCATTCTTCAGATACTTTATGAAGAAGAATGTCTTTCAACTCCATCCAGGTTAATACAAAAGATGTAAAGTGTCCATTTTTTCTTATGGCTGAATAGCAGTACTCCATGGAATACATATACCAAAGTTTGTTAATCCATTCATGGGTTGATGGGCATTGAGTTGCTTCCATGTCTTGGCAATTATGAATTGAGCTACAATAAACATTCTGGTGCAAATCTCCTTCTGGTAAAATGATTTTTGTTCTTCTGGGTAGATACCTAGTTGGGATTGCAGGATCAAATGGAAGGGTGACTTTTAATTCTTTGAGAATTCTCCCCATACTTCATTCCATATATGCTATGTTAGTTTGCAGTCCCATCAACAGTATAAAGTGTTCCCTTCTCTCCACAACCACTTCAGCAACTACAGATTTGGAATTTGTTAGGTGGGCTAATCTCATTGGAGTTAGGTGGTATTGCAGAGTGGTTTTGATTTACACTTCTCTGATGATTAGTGTTGATAAGTATTTTTTCATGTGCTTGTTCTATCATCTTCAGAGAAGCTTCTGTTCAAGCCTCTTTCTCACTTGCTCTTTTCTTGTTGATTAATTTGAGTTCTCTGTAGATTGTAATTATCAGCCCTTTATCAGATTCATAGCATGCAAATATCTTCTTCCATGCCAAAGGCTGCCCATTTGCTTTAGTTATGGTACCCTTACCATGCAGAAGCCTTTTAGCTTGGTCATGTCCCATTCATTTATTTTTGGTGTTGCCGCAATTGCCAAGGGGGGTCTTCTTTAAAAAATCTTTTCCCATGCCAATTTTGTCAAGCATTTTCCCCACACTCTCTTCTAAAATTTGTATCATTTCACGTGTTAAATTCAAATCTTTTATTCAGCAAGAGTTAATTTTCGTTAGTGATGAAAGGTGCAGGGCCAATTTCAGCCTTCTTCATGTGGCTAACCTGTTCTTCCAGCACCATTCATTAAATAAAGATTCTTATTTCTCACAGCTCAATTTATAATTGCCAAAATGTAGAAGCAACCTAAATGCCCACCAACCCAGGAATGGATTAATCAGCTGTGATATATGTATGCCATGGAACACTATTCAGCCATAAAAAGATGGACACTTTACATCTTTTATATAAACCCAGATAGAGTTGGAGCACATTCTTCTTAGTAAAGTATCGCAAGAATGGAGAAGCAAGAATCCAATGTACTCAATATTAATATGTAGCCAGCAGATGATTTAATACATGCCCACATAAGAAAAAAACTCAAAACAATTCAAGGTGGGGGAAGGGGAACAAGGGAGCAGGGAGATGGGAGGAGGGAGGTGGATGGGTGTGCTCCCACTTAATGGGCACAATGTTAGGGTGTATGCACACCTCTTGGGAGCAGGACACAATTATAAGAGGAACTCTACCTAACAAAAGCAAACACTGTAACCTAATTCTTTGTACCCTCAAATTAACCTGAAACAATAAAATAAATAAATTAGGATTCTTTTCCTTAGTGCATTCTTTGTGGCAATTTCTTAATCGTAAGACAAAAATGAACTCTTCCACATGAAAGCTTTTTGTGTAGCATAAAATACTGTTTGACAGCATTTGTCCCACAGTAGAACTTTCACAATTGGTCAATTCTCTCAAAGCCTGTCCCCATTTTATCAACCAAGTTTATGAAATATTCTAAATCTTCCTTGTCACTTCAACAATGTTCACAACACCTTCAGCAGTACATTCCTTCTCAAGAAACCACCTTTTTTGTTCCTCCATAAGACATAACTTCTCATCCACTCAAGTTTTATAATATAATGAAATGGCATCAATGCAGTCATATCTTTGGACTCTACTTCTAATTCTAATTCTCTTGCTATTTCCACTGCATCTGCCATTACCACAGCCACTGAAGTTTTAAAACCCTCAAAGTCATTCATAACTGTTATAATTAACCTTTTTCCAAACTCCTGTTAATGTTATTATATTGACCTCTTCCCCTGAATCATGAATGCTCTTAACGGCATGTGGAATCATAAATCCTTTCCAGAAGGTATTCAGTTTAATTTGTTCATATACATCAGAGAACTCGTTATCTATCTATGGTAGCTATAACCTTATAAAATGTGCATTTCTTAAATAATAACACTTGAGAGTTGAATTACTTCTTAATCCACAGGCTATAGAATGGATATTGTATTAGCAAGTATGAAAACAACATAAATCTCCTTAGACATCTCCATCATTCTTAGCTAGATTTTCTGGATAACTTTCTGTAGCTTCTACATCAGCACTTGCTGCGTCACCTTGCATTTTTGTGACAGAGATGGCTTCTTCCCTTAAGAACCTGATGAACTAACCCTCATAGCTTCAAACTTTTCTTCTGCAGCTTCCTTACCTCTCTCAGCCTTCATAGTATTGAGAAGAGTCAGGGCCTTGCTCTGGATTAGGTTTTGGCTTAAGGGAATGTTGTGGCTACTTTCATCTTCTATCCAGCTCTAAAACTTTCCCCACATCAGAAATAAGACTGCTTTTCTTTCTTACCATTTGTCTGTTCACTGGAGTAGTACTTTTAATTTCTTTCAAGAATCTTTTCCTTGCATTCAACAACTTGCTAAGTGTTTAGTACAAGAGTCTAGCTTTCAGCCTGTCTCAGCCTTCAACACTGACTTTCTCGCTAAGCTTAATCATTTCTAGTTTTGAGTTAAAATGAGACATACACGACTCTTCCTTTCACTTGAACATTTACAGACCTTGGTAGAATTATTAATTGGCCTAATTTTAATATTGTATCTTAGTAAATAGGGAAGCCCAAGAAGAGGAAGAGAGATGGAGGGAACAGGTAGTCTGTGGTGTAGTCAGAGCACACACAATTTATTAAGTTCACCAACTTATATGGGCAAGGTTTGTGGTGCCTCTAAATAATTATAATAGTAACATCAAATATCATTGATCAAACGTCATCACAAAAGATACATTAATAATAAAAAAAGTTTCAAATATTTCCAGAATTACCAAAATGTAGCACAGAGATATGAAGTGAAAACGCAGTGTTAGAAAACTGGCACTGATAGATTTGCTCAATGCAGGGTTGCCACAAACCTTCAATTTCTGAAAAACACAATATCTGCAAAGCACAATAAAGCAAAGTGAAATAAAATGAACTACCCCTATACCTCACCACCTACCCAGTGACATGCTTCTATAGCTCAAATGCTTCCATTAGAGAATACTTTAGGTTGAAAAACAAATTCTCCCAGAGGCCCTAAAGGAAAAGATAGATATATTGACCACATAAAATTTTATAACTTCTAGGCAGTAAACAAATGTAACTTTTAGTAAAAAGGACTGAGAGTTAGGGTAGGAGACTGGAAGAGAAAGAAATTCCATTTTCATTTTATACTTTTCTGTACTCTTAAATGTTTGAAAAAGTCAATTTAGTACTTTTATTTTTAATAACTTTTTAAAGTGTTGATTCTTTCTGAAACTCACATCATCATGATCACTATTAACTCCTTAGCATCCATTTTTTATTAGATAAGAAGCAATGAATCATAGTAACTAAAAATATGAGTTTTAAAGCCAGATGGCCCCAGATTAAATTTCTGCTGTTGGCCAGACATCAGACATGGCAGCTCACACCTTACCACTTTTGGAAGCCAAGGCAAAAGGATCACTTGAGGTCAGGAGTTTGAGACCAAACTGAGCAAGAACAAGACCCCATCTCTACCAAAAATAGAAAAAATTACTACCTGGCATGGTAGTACATGTCTATGATAGTCCCAGCCACTTGGGAGGCTGAGGCAAGGGGATCACTTGAGCCTAGGAGTTTGAGGTTGCTATGAACTATAATATTGCCTCTGCACTCTAGCCCAGGCAACATAGTGAGACTCGGGATGGGAAGGGAAGGGAAGGGAAGGGAAGGGAAGGGAAGGGAAGGGAAGGGAAAAGAAGGGACCTGCTACTGCAAGTATACTTGCTACATGGAACCTTGTTCAATTCATAACACCACTTTGTGCCTTAGCTTCCTCATAGTATAAAGAAAATAGAGAAATTATAAATTGTCATTTACAATCACAGAAGCTTTCTAAGGAGTGTGATTCCTCTCATATAAAAGACTCTCTTGCTCAGCCAGCCCTGGAGGAAGGATGCAGAGGAAAGACCAAGATTGGAGCCTGCGATGGGACAGAGGGCTTGGTGTAGCATAGAATTAAGTGGCCCAGGAGAGTCAATGGAAGCAGGCAAGTCTAAAGGGCTTTTCGAAACAGTAACATTTAGTAAGAAATTTTAACTTGCTTGCAGTGCACAATGTGACCCATCCCCACAACCTGAAATCCTCACTAAAAGTTAGCTCCTCATAGTTTTAAGGGGATGCTTCTGTGGGTGTCAGGTGTGAGGAAAGTTAAAGGCAAATATGCTGGATATGAAGGTTGGGTCATCACTAGGGAGGGAATTAAAAAACAGCCATAAGAACAGAGAATAAGAATAAATTAGGAGTGGGAAATCAGAGCCAGGGACAACACATAAAGGCTCTGGGAATTCACAGATGTGCAGAAAGTCTTTGCATTTCCTCAAAGCACAGATGGAAGTTCACTCTGATTTTAGCTAAATCGCCAGGGACTGGAAAAACCCAGATATTACCCAGATTGCATATAAAATAGGATAATAATGCCTACTTCATAGGGCTTTAGCAGAGTACATGTGAATGAGAGTGCATGTAAGCAAACTACTCCTAGAACGCATAAATACCCAAGAACTGGTAGCAATGAAAAGAGGGAGATTCAGAAGGGATGAAGGCACATTAGGAGAGATTTGAGAGGGAAAGTGGTCAGAGCAGTAGGGAGCTGGGCACTGACCCAACCTGATTAAGAGGTATAGTTAGTGCTCTTAGACAACCACATGGGAAACATGAGACTGGGCATATGGGTGGCAAAAGAGAAAGGAGAGCCACCGTGAAACCCTGATAGTTACAATGCTCAGGGGCCAGTAACAAAAGATAACTGGAGATGTCCTGGTAAGAAAGCTGATTATAATGGATCTCTCACAACACCCAAGGACAGCAAAGTATCTCTGCTCTGATCTTTTCTCTCTCTGCTATATTCTCAGAGTTAACAGCTGCCATGCTCCTGGCCCAGTAGGCTGGGGTGCTGTCCTGCTAGCTCTCAGCTCTCCTTCTGATTGACTCTGCCTAACTCACATGCCCCTGCTGGCCCAATCACTGTCATACACAAAATGGCTGCTGAGCTGCCTTCCACTGTAGAAGGGGCCACTTACAAGAACCACTGTGAGCTGGGGACACATGCTACTTTAAGGACTTTCAATTTACATCTACATTTTACCCATCACTGTTGTAAACATTATCAAGATGCCTTCATGTTTATAGCTACAAAAATAACAAAGTTAACCTCATCCTTAACATTTTTCACGTTTTCTAATTTCCCTTCTCACTGAATTTTGTAGATTGAACATAACACGTAGGCAGGTATTTGCTTTTGTATCTGCCTTCTCTCCCAAGATCACACACTTCATCCAAAAAAAGATTTTGTCTCATTTTCCTTTGTACATCCTAGCAATTAGCACAGAACAAATGTTTCTTAAATGAACAACTTCATGAAGTGGACAGGTGATGAAGACAACCTTCCTTAAAGTTTTTCCTTGAATCAGGGTTGGAAAGGAACATTGGAAGAAAAATCTTGATGTTTAGAGTCCATTCATGGCCCATTTTAATAAAGTCTGTTCATTAAGAATGTTTGAGAAGGTTTTCCCCATTTATATACATACTCACATTCAACTATGACTAATTGCCAATGAATTAGAACATTACATACAGGCAAACTGTTTAACATGTTTTTAATCTTCCTTTGATTCTGAAAACCTTGTAGGATCTGATTAGGCCTCAAAGTCACATATTATGAACATGATTTGCATAGTTAAATGCTGGGGGAAAGGGGAGTGTTTGGGATTTGTGTTTATTTATTTTGGGGGAGGGATATTAATCCTGTATAAAAGGGCTCTTCCTATGGATTTATAGTCAAGATCAATGTTTTTTAGCCATTTTATCTCACAGCACATTTGAGCCTATAGTTAAATTTCCAGAGCATACTTAAATTATGTTGATCAAAAAAAGAGTTAAATATATATATTTATTTATAATATATATAATATATATATTTATGTATATATATATATACACATACACTTACTGTGCTTTGAACTTCTTTCAAAAATAATTTAAATTAATGATCTTTAAAATTTTTGGTGGCATACCTGAGATCCTCTCAGCCATGGCACACTGGTTGAAAATCACTAGATCCTATGCCATTGCTATAAGAGGGAGGCACATTAGGACAAAAGATGACCTATCACAGAAGGTCATACCCCATGTTTCCAGTCCACAAGCCCAAATCATTGCTTATCTCTCCCATGAAGCCTACCCAGGTCCATAGCTACATCCTTTCCTTGTCCCCCTAGGGTACTACATTTGTTACCTCACTGCTGCCACCCCCATTCCCTAGAGCTCTTTGTACATATGTTCTTCTGGGAGCTCCTGGGGTCATAAAACAATATTTGTTTAACCTGTGCAACTCTTCCAGCCCTCAGAACACACATCTCAATAAATACTCATATATTACTGATGAAATTATGACATACCTTGCTAATTTAGCTGTGGCTTATCTTTAAGCATTGAAGACCTATATTGCAATTCATAAGTTAAAATTTTTGTAATGTTTTTAAGGCTTACCTGTGTAAGGTAGAAAATAGGTGTTTTATATTAATGAGAACAAAGAAAAGATGAAGGAAATAGAGACAGGTGGCTAGACAGCTAGACAAAACATCAAGCAGACAATAGCTTTCTATGATCTCAAAGCCCCCAGCAAGCATCACATAGTTATGCTTTACAGTCTGAGATCAGGAGAGGGGGATTTTTCTCCTCCATGCCTTCACCATCACTTACTCCCCACCAACCGATGGTTCACACAGGAGAGTGAAAAATGCTAAGGAATCCTGTATAACTGTGGTCATGTCCTTCATGTGTCTACCCCTCTCTCCATCCTAAAATTCAGAAACCGTATCAATAAATTCTTCACTAAGCATAAGGCCCTGGGAATAAGATGGACCCCTCTCCATCTCCATTTCCTTTCTCTTTTCCTTCTCTTGCATCAGCTACGCCAACAAGGACCTGGAGGCCCCAGCAGACACCAGCACTGTTTGAGTCCTTGGGAAGGGAACAGAAGTTAATATTCCCTAGTCTGCATTCTCAGAGCTGCTTTGTTTATTGATTATATAAGCATTAATAATTAAGCAGACATTTCATAAGTACTCCTTTCCAGCTAACTGATTCCATATAATGCTCCAAATGACACATGCCAGCCCTGAGGGAACTCTGACCCAGCAGATCCTCCCCCATGCAGAAATCCAAGCTCAGCAGCCTCATTCAGACTTTCCAGACTCCTGGGGATCGTCTTCCGGAAAGTGCTCAATTCCCTCTCACCCATTGCCTGACTTACACCTTCCTGTGGGTGCCTTCTAAGGTAAGGTGACCAGATTTTAACATTGGTAAAGCAGGACACCATTGACCAGGGGTTGGGTGGGGTTCTTAATTAAAAATTTGGTCTATATGGAGCAACAAAAATTTTCATAGAATGTAAAAATAGTACTGTAATATATTTTCTTAATTTCAACATAAGTACAATTTACAAATGTAATACATTAAAAAAATTATGTATAGTATTATTTTACTCTTTGGCATATTTCTCATTTGAGTGAATTTTTTTTAGTAGATTGCTGGCATTGTTTAAAAGGTCATGAAATTTTTCACAAGAATTTGTTAAATTATATTTCACACTTAAAATGGCTTTCAAAGTCTCAACACTTAATTGTGATTTTTCTGATGTCCGCACTTTATTTACTATAGAAAAAACGTGTTCAGTCGCAGCATTAGTTCCTGGAAAGGACAGCACATATCCCACAATTTTTAGTGCATTATTGTATGGAACATGGTTTGTTTCAAAATGATGAAATATTTCTAACCATTTGTTCCCTATTGTGATTTCTGCTGATGCCCAGGATTTAACCTTTTCCTTATCAATATATTTTTTTAATAATGATACCTCGTAAGTCGTAAGTGTCACTTTCAAGGCCTGCGCTGGACTTTTTGCCACCACTATAAAATATAAATAATACAAGTACTATCTGCTAAATTCATGAAATAAATAAATAAATAACTTACCTAAATCATCTGAATAGCTGATTTGTTGACATCACTTGTTTAACTAGCACTAGCATGCAGTAGGATGTGTATCGTCTGAAAGACAGTTACAAAATGTTTTCATGGTTGCCAATGCCAAAAAATGCCATTGTTCATTAAATCCAAACAATGGTGGTCGAATTCTAACAACTGATCAACAATGCGAACTTTGATAAGCAGTTCTTGATAATCAGTTCTCAACAATTATTTGTTATTATTAAAGTTTAACATTATAAAATTAACAAAAATAATATAAAACTCATATCCTGGCAAAATAGCCACAAGGCAGCTGAAAACCATATATTCCCTTCCCGTTCTCATGCCGTTTCCTAGCTTGTTGTGCATTCTTTCCAAAAATTAGGACTTTTTTAAAATGCCATGGGACATGGGAAAATTGTTAAAAATCAGGACTGTCCCGCCAAAAGTGGGACATCTGGTCACCTTATTCTAAGGAGAAGTTGCTATTATAATGTGGAGGCTGTCATAATGAAGAAAATTAGTTTCTGTTTTAAACATTTGTAAATCTCAAAATAAAATGTTTTAAGTTGTATTCTGATGAGCAGGTTACTGAAACATTTGCCCATGTTTTGGTTACTGTGTGACATTGCTTATTGGTATATCAGCCTCAGTGAGGATTTTTTTTTTTTTTTTTTT